>NC_022012.1:70921599-70943962 GCF_000317375.1 Microtus ochrogaster | reverse complement strand
TTGGCCCATTAGCTCAGGCTTTGTATTAGCTCTTATAACTTATATTAGCCCATTATTCTAGTATATGTTAGCCACATGGCTCAGTACCTTTTTCAGCAGGGCAGGTTATATCCTGCTTCTTTGGTGTCTGGACAGGACTATTGGAAGAACTTCCTTCTTCCCAGAATACTCCTGTTCTCATTGCCCCGCCTCTACTTCCTGTCTGGTTGTCCTGCCTATACTTCCTGCCTGGCTACTGGCCAATCAGCATTTATTTAAAACATAATTGACAGAATGCAGAATTGTCCCACACCAGACCTCAACCCAGAATCCTGGCTTGTTGGGTTTTGACCTGCAATTTTTGGTCTCTCATGCTTGCTTCTTGTGCCTCTTGACATTTTTCTCATTCTGAAAGACCAGCACAAGAAGAGATGTGATGGCATTGGCCTGAACTATGTACAGCCAGTCCAAGGTTGGTGAGTGGAGTGATGCCCATCAAAATCAATGGAACAAAAAGGCTGTTGTGTCAAGTTTATGGAACAGCATGTAGCCACACACATTGAGAAAACTTATAGGGAAGAAATTTTCAGAATGTATAATGTGGAGTTGTGCATATACATTGACATTACGACTTAAAATATAGGCCATTTGAATGAAGAGGAACAGGGATTATTGTTTAAGGGAGTTGTTCAGGACAGTGAGGCTTAGAGTATTTATTTTACAGTTTTATAAAAACATCTTTAGAGTTTGGGGTCATATCATTTTTGCATTATCTTTTTAAAAAGTGGTAAGAATGATGTGAACCCATAAAATGAGCAATCATGGGAGGAGCTCTTTTAGTTAACAAGGTACAGTTGTACACGCATGGTGACCCAGAAGACATCTCCCTTCCCTTGAAAAAGAAATGTTCTCAGTTGATGAGACCAAACTGATCAATAGTTTCCTTTCCAGTATACCCTGTCAAACTAATAATTTAGGGTGGGAAGGTAGGGCACTAAGGAAATGGCTTAGTGGTAAAGAATGCTTGCTACTTTTGCAGAAGACCTGAGTTTGATTTTCAACACCCAATCTGAACAGTTTATAACCACCTTTAATCTGTGTGCATGTGCATGCACACGCACACAATTAAAAGTAAATTCAACATTTACAAAAATAGTGGAAGGTGTCAGAAATCTGGAAGCAAGTGATTTCAATAGTTAACACTAATTATCAACTTCTCAGGATCTAAGAGCTCCCAGGGTACAAGCCTTTGGGTATATCTGTGGGGCTAGTTTGAGTTTCCAGATTATGTTCATTGAAATGGAAGAACACACTCTGAATATGGGCAGAACCATCCCATAGGCTGGAGTTCTGGAATAAAAAATAAAGAGAAAGCTATCGGTAGTCTGTCAATCATGTTTTAAATAAATGCTGATTGGCCCAGTAGCCAGGCAGGAAAACCAGACAGGAAGTAGAGGTGGGGCAATAAGAATAGGAGAATTCTGGGAAGCAGGAAGCTCCCTAGGCAGTCCTGCCCAGACAAAGGAAGAAGCAGGATGTGACCTGCCCTGCTGAAAAAGGTACTGAGCCATGTGGCTAACATAGAAAAGAATAATGGGTTAATATAAGCTACAAGAGCTAATACGAAGCCTGAGCTAATGGGCCAATTAGTTTATAACCTAACGTAGACTCTCTGTGTGATTTTCTTTGGGACGTGCCGGCTGTGGGAACTGGGCAGGTCAGAAACCCCAATGAGCAGGCCCTCGTGTTACACCATCACACATGGGTGACTAGACTTTTCAGGTAGGCAGCCTTTCTGTTGAAGAAGGTCATATGCCAGAGGTCCATGACATCACTATAGACTTCTGATGGGATGGAGAATCCCTGGCCTCGATTGCTATTTTACAGTAGCATCTTAGCAGGTGACAGTGCTTTGCGAACACATGAGTTGGTTTAAGCCAGGGAAGGTGTCACCCTGAAGATGCCAAACAAGCATGGGTGGGGAGTCAGGTGTCAGATGAACCAAATTATTTCACCAAGTTCTAGCAAGTGAGTTTCTTCAATAGCTCCTGTCCTTTGTCTGTCTTTCTTCATTCACTCAGCTTTTGGGGGTCTAAGGTCCTTGTCTATTTTATAAAAATAGAACCATTTCAGTTTTTAAGTCATATGAAGTATTTATTACCCGATTCAGTTACTGTTATAAAAACCAGTCAACCAATTGATTTCTTAACCACAGTCCAACACTAACCAGTCCCAAAGCCATTTATGTGAGTCACACGCTGTAGCCTTCTGCTGTCTAGTCTTGGTCCCCAGCGGCTCACAGTCCAGGTCTCAGCTCTTACAATCTCACATCTCAGGAATAAGGACAGGAGTTCCTTGGGAGAAGCTGAAGATGCCAGTCTGTCAAGCATAACTCTTCTTACACTTGATCTTCTAGGCTCTCCCTGCAATAGTTCGGCCCTCTCAGTTCTCCCTGACACCAGTTCACTTGTGTTCCCTGAGGCCAAAATTGAGGAATACACAAACATTGCCTGGTACTCTGTGTTGTTCACTGAGAGTCCTGATGTGGGTTGGGAAACTTGCTGTAAGACAGGAGCCATCCTTGGTGCTGTTTCTCTTGCTATTAAAAACAAAACAAAACAAAATTCATTTAGCATTTCATAGTTCTTCTAACGCAGGGACTACATTTTACTCAATTTTAAATACAGGCAGAGCTAATGGGGAAATACCCAAATGCAAACCTAACAAAACCACAGAATAAAGCCTTAGAACATCCAATTCCAAAGTTCATTACATACCAAGTAACATGTATTTTATGG
This sequence comes from Microtus ochrogaster, assembly GCF_000317375.1. Classification (NCBI taxonomy): domain Eukaryota; kingdom Metazoa; phylum Chordata; class Mammalia; order Rodentia; family Cricetidae; genus Microtus; species Microtus ochrogaster. The sequence goes on along the minus strand of NC_022012.1, from coordinate 70,941,185 downwards.
ACAAAATGCATGGACAAAATGTCTGGACCAGATTGAACCATGCAGGAAACATTTTTAAAGCCCAGGGTAATCATGTTAACAAACCTATGCAAATTATCAGACCCACTCTTGGCCACATTTGTTCAACAGTACCAAGTCCCATGTGTGGTAACACTAGAATGACCTGAAATATGTCTGGAGGATGCACCATTTTAGAATGAAGATATATCCTTCTCACTCAGTACCATTATCATTGTAGGTCAGTAACTATCCAACTGGCCAGCCAGCAGCTTCCAACATATTAGTTATCAGGGCAAAACAAGCGATGCATGCCACAGAAATCCCAGGCAGCAGCTGGTCAGAACACAGCAGACATGCCATTTAAAGAAGAGGTAATTCTTTCTCGTGGGCACCAAGGAAAATAAAGTATATTATGGCAAATGATTCAAGGGATAGAAATGGACTGTAGGGACTTATAATAAAATTAGAATAAAAAAATCTGTCATGTTGCACGCTAAGCAGCTTGAATATAACTTTAAACTCATTAAAAATTAAATGCAGAAAAATGTAGAGGCTCCCCAAGAAAAGACTAATCCAAACAAAGTAGAATTGATAGCAGGGGTAAACTGAGGGCAACTACAGGAATTATGACAGAGCAGGAAGATTCTGGGGGTGGAGAATATGTGGGCCAGTTAAAAAGAGCTTAGCCCATCCAAGGAAAACAATTGTAAACATGGAAAGGAACTGCCAATTTGATTTCACAGGATCTCTGAAAGACTCAGGAATTGTCCAGACTTGTTTCCCCAGGAGGTTGGGATGGACAGACATTGAGCTGGAAGTGTTAGCAACTTCTAGATCCCTCTTTGCATTCAATAATCTAGTTACTCCCTCTCCTCACCCCCAGGACAGGCCTAGAGAGTGTCAAGTTTCATGGGGGGGAGCTCATCTGAGGAGTAGCTGTCCTGCCACTGAGGCAATTGAGGAAACCCCCCCCCTCCCGTGCATTCAGTGCTGAGTAGTCCTGTCTCTCTAATTCTGCCTCCCTCTCAGAACGATAGAAAAAAAACAAACAAAAAAAAAACAATGCAGGATGATGGATTTGAAAGAAAATTACAGTCCTAAACTACCCAAGAAGATAGATCTGAACTTAAAAAATAAAGTGTCAGTTAAGGTATCAGAGAACTACAGAAAATCTCTAAAATGGTTAAGCAGGAATTTGAAGGACACAGAGATCAATCAGCATAAAAAAAATTCAAAATATTATGATAGAACTCCTCAGAGAGATTAGAAGGTACCACAATCATGAAACAAGATTAGAGTGCTATTAAAAAAGAGCATAGAACAATATTCACCTTCACCCGCTCTCTACACCTGAAAAGTTAAATAGAAGAAACAAAATAATTCATGGAAGTTTTCAAAGATAAGTAAAGAAAAGAAAGAGAGAGAGAGAGAGAGAGAGAGAGAGAGAGAGAGAGAGAGAGAACTGGGCAGTTCATCCCAAAGAACCAACATCTCTGAAAACTCTAGAAGTTATATCAAAAGAAGTCACCAATGACATAATGCAAGAAAATTCCCCAGAGTTGATGAATCTTTAGTTTCCAGACTGAAAAAAAAAAAAAAACATATCAAACACCCAGAAAAAAATATGACTAAATCCATAAAGAAACATGTTAATGCAAGATGCCAGAATGTTCAGCTCAATAAGTCAGGCACAAACTTCAAGAAGAGTCTGGGAGGGGTCCTATTATAAGGAAGAGGAATGAGAGGAGCTTCTGAGTTCTCAGGGTGAATACTGTAAATTGTCAGACAGCTGAGAAGCACCTTCCTTCAGTTCTAAAGCAGTAGGTTTCTAACCTGGAGCTGCAGACTGACCCAAGATGGTTTCAAGGACAGTGAGAGGAGGTATTCTTGGTTATGCAGTATGGTGAAACCTTTATCTACCCAAAAAAGTGGAGACGCCAGAAGAGAGGAAACTGTAGCACAGGGAAGGAACAGAGGGGCCCCCAAGATGATGATTAAGGAAACCTAGAAAGTCGGGCATCCCCCACACCATCTGTAGGCAGAGATGCCTCCTTTGTAAAAGTGCAGAGTTCTCCCGGAGAGCGTTTTTCTGTGCTAAAACTGGCAGAATAACAACTACATCCAACTGTTCTGAAAGAAAGCTTGTAGAGAATTGATGAGGCATTCCACTGGGGGTTGAATTGGTGATGAAACACCAATGCTAAGCAAGCAATAAAACAAAAGCAACCACCATTATTATTTTCTTAAAGTAAAACCAAAAAGGGAAATACGACGTCTGTTTTGAATACCACTTATACAGTCTCTAAAGAAATATGCCAACATGAGCACACTAAGCCACATTCGAACCACTATCCCAGGACACTGGGGAACTAGACAGAAGCCCACATGTTGTACAAGAGCAAGAGAAGGAAAGAAAAATAAATCCTTCCCCCATGTGGCAGGAAATCAATGCATCACTAGAACTGAAAATCTGAGAGCAACACAGGAGTCTTTTCTGGTAATCTTGGGATATATGTCTAATCATGGAGAGGTCTTGTCCCTGGGGAGAGGATCTTTGGATGAAGGGGCTTAGTGGGCTTTTTTGGGTGGTGCTAAGACACTTAAGGGAAACTATATTATTCCTGAAAGAGCATGCATTTGTAGCTTTTACTTTTAAAAATTTAAAAATAAATAAAGTTTGAGAAAGAAAAAAATATAGGAAACTTTACAACTTATTCTATAGAGATTTCGCACCCTTGATAAATATGAAAATAAATTTATAGGCCCATCTCAGTTATGAACATCGGCATATAAATTTATACCTAATTAATGGTGTTTAAAAATATACTATCAAACATGTTGAAATCCTAACTAAAGAATACATCAACATAAAACTGTTTCACATAGAGCTAAAAAGTTAAAGAGAAAAACATGCCATTGTCACATTATGAAGAATCACTTAATGTAATCTGTATAGCTTGTATGCCCTTAGATGATTAAACTTGGGAAATAACTGATGCATCCTGTGTATAATAAGCAATCATTCCCAAATAAGATAGACTTAACAATCTTATTCACAATATCGGTACACACTCTCAAATAATTTGTACTAACTTCAATATGTAATGATTGATTTGGAGAATAAGCAGAACACTGACATGCATAGCAGATGATAGGAGGGCGGGAGAGATGGCTCCAGGGTTAAGAGTGTGTGCTGTTCGTGCGGAGGACCTCAGTTTGGTTTCCAACACCCATACTGGGCAGCTCATAGCTTCCTAGAAGTCTAGCTCCAGGGGAATCCAATGCCTTCTTCTGACTTCATTGGGTACCTACACACACATGGTGGAAACTCACACAGACACATTCATGCAACAAAAATAAAATAAATATTTCTGAAGGTGGTACAAATTAATTCTAAGTTATACCACATGCCTGTGCTGAGAAACTAAATATTCCACATAGGCCATGCGACAGCAAATTAATCTACAAATGCAAAGATAGTTGGTCAAAACCCCAGGGGACATTGTAGAGCTTTACAGGCGCATTCAAATATCTCTGAGGGCTGAGAGAGCAGGCAGCACAGTCTGGGGGAAGAGGGTAAGGTCTGCCATTGCCTTCCCGGTGCCAACCAGCTATAATAAGGTAAATTAATGATATGGTGACTTACCAACAGAGAGATGAGCACATAGCTCAATGGGCAAGCATGGAGTGCAGAAATAGAGGTCCCCAAACAGGAAGACAGACAATGTAAAAATGACATTGCAGGTCAGAGTCTAGAGTGTTGATAGCACAGACACAACTTCTAGCCATATAGGAAATGGAAGTTGCACTCCTGTCTTATACTATGCATTAGTAAATCCTAAGAAAGACAATGATTTCAATGCCAGATTTGTCTTTTATCACATGAGATGTAAGAGAGCCAGGATGGCCTGGCATGAGTAAGGACAAATCAAACATGACACAGCATATGCTGTGTTGAAATGTCACTGCACTAGCAGAATTTAGATATTAAAAAAAAAACCCAATAGAGACGCTGGAAACAAAGCTGGGGCTGGGACGTACTACTCCCAATCTATGTGTTTAACTTGGAACGGATATTCAGAATTAGATGAGAACAAGACAAACTACCTAACAGAAACCTGGCAGAACAGATGAAGACATTTCAGAGACAGGAGAGCATGAATTGAAAACAAAAATGTGCCGGGCTGATGAGATGGCTCACCAGGTGAAGCTGCTTGTCACCAAGCCTGACATCCTGAGTTCAAGCCCTAGGACCTACACAATAGAGGCGGGTAACTGGCTCCCACACGTTGCCTTTTAACCTCAACTCCAGTGCTGTGGTATGCACACACCCACACAAGTACATACATTCCCCTCCCTGCTCTGAATGAATGTAATAAAAATGTAAATATGTAAGTACATAAATATAATAATGTTTAGTATTATGTATGATCAGATCAGACCAACATAAAACAAGACTGTTCCAGTGAAGGAGTAGATACAAAATGCCTGACAGCATCAAATACAAGAAGGACATGGTGGAAACAAGGAGTTGTTAAACACTGTGGGTGACTGTGTGATTCAGCCCTGTTTCTTTCAAGGGGATTTAGAAGCATCTAGAAAGATTGGCAACGTGAATGCTTCACAAGCCAATTTTCTAGTTTTAGTATGGGCAAAGCAACAGAACTGTACAAAAGTCCATGAGAAAAAAATGATCCCGCATCATAGTTGAGATAGCAACAATACAAACCACAGCAACAATAGCTCCCACCTACAACCATTATTGCCATGGCTGTTACCTTTTAGGTAGAAACATCAGCACTGTAATGCACCAGGGATATGCTGCCTGGTCTCTCCAGTAGAACTTAGCGGTTAACCAGCCCACGTGGTTATGCTGTGAGCTGCATACACTAAACTGTCTTCCCTACTCTGTCTGTTAGCAAAAGGACAGACTCGCATTGATACTTAGTGCAAAGTTGAAAACCTGAGTAATGCCTGATTTAAAAAAATGGGCAGAGTGAGGCTCAGTCCGTAACATGTGTGCCTTGCAAGCATGAGGACCTGAGTTTGAGCCCAGAACTCATGAAAAAAAAGAGAGACCTGGTCTTGTAATTCCAGCTCTGGGGAGATCGAGACAGGTGGATTTCTGGGAGCTCAGTGGCCAGCAGAACTTCGCAAGTCAGTGAGCCCAAGACCAGTGAGAGAGCCTGTCACAAAAAGCAAAGTAGACATCACAGCCAATCATGCTGTGCCCTCTTACACATACACACATGTGCATCTGTGTACACGCCAGTGAGAGACCCTGTCACCAGAAGCAAAGTAAACATCACAGCCAATCTTGCTGTGCTTTCTGTATACATACACACATGTGCATCTGTGTACACGCCAGTGAGAGACCCTGTCAACAGATGCAAAGTAGACATCAAAGCCAATCTTGCTGTGCCCCCCCTGCACATGCACATGTCCATCTGTGCACACACAGGTGCACTTACATACCGAGGAGCGCTAACACATATGTGAACATACAGAACACACGTATACACATACCTACAAACAAACAACAAAATAGAATGCAGATTGACATCTGTGAAGATAAAGTATTTGTAAATTATTAAGCTGCCTTTAGATGCTGCTTGGTTGTACTTGGAGAAAGCCGCTTCAAGCGTCCACATGGTTGGAATGACTCATTACATGCGGATTTCCTGATGGCCAGTGGGGTCCTCTGAGCACCCCAGTGACACATCTCTTTTGAACATTTAGTACTTTTGGCGAGAGCCGCCACTTGGACCAAGCAGCTGTGCTTTCCAGAGGCTCTGCACATCTGTCCAAACTGTGGCACAAAACGTGCTTGTCCCCAGTTGACCTCATTACTCATTTGTAAACATACAAGTAGACAACGGGGAGAAAACTCACCTCCGTGCCCCTCAAAGGGACTTTTGCCCATCCACTCTGCTGCTGGCTTGCATTTCTGGGGAGAGCCAGGGAGCTTCACAAAGGGCAGGCTTAACAAACACCACACCACCACATGGGGTGCAGCAGGGACATAACAGGCCCAGAAGCAAAGGACACTCTTTGTGCCTGCTCTTCGGGGACGATTCATGTGTGTCACATGAACACCTCATCCAAAGAACTTGTTCTTTGAGGCTGACTTCCTGTTTCCTCTTTTAATGAGCAGCTCAGGTCTCCCCGTGTTCACTGGGCTTTGTGAGCCCTAATGGTTTCTAGGGAGTCTCTAGTAGCATTAGCTGGTTTGGTAAAGCATTTGGATACCTGCCCAGTTTCCACTTCACCTTCAGAAGAGGAAGAACCCAGTTGGAAGCCCTGATCAGACTCAGTGCTTCCTGTAGCTTTTATGAAAGCCCAAAGGCAGCCTGAGAAGGATGAAAATTTTCTATTCAATTTTTGGATCAAGTCTAAGTAACAGGAAATGACTGTGGCTCACTGCTAAACATGAGCTTTGCCCACAAAGGGCGCTGCATTTTGTTTTATTATGTTCATTGTGCATGGTTAGGCATAGGCAGGTGCACTCCCGTATACACTCACGTAGAGGCCAGAGGAGAGTTTCGGGTGTCTTCTTTTGTGACTCTTCAATATTATTTTCTTAAGGCAGGGTCTTCCACTGAGTCTGGAGCTCACCATTTCAGCCTCACTAGCTTGAGAGCAAGTCTTCAAGATGTGTCTGTCACCACCCCCACACCACCCCTGCCAGCATAGGGATCACAGGCCCAAACAGCCACACATGGTATTCTATGGGTGCTCAGCATCCAAACTCAAGTCCCCATGTTGTCCCAGCAAGTCCTTGGTCCATTGAGCCATCCTTCTAGTCCCACATGCTAGATTTAGAGCTATTCTTTTTCTCTCTTTCAGATGAAAGGGCTGGAGAGAGTTGAGTGCACCTGCTGATCTTCCAGAGGACCTGAGTTTAGTTTCCAGCAACCATGCCAGGCAACTCACAATCATCCATGACTCCAGGAAATCCAACACCTTCTTCTGGCCTCCATCAGCACCTGTACACGTATGCATACACAGGTACCTAAACTAAATGACTTAATGAAAGGGACCCAAAGTTGGGTGGAGAGAGAAGTGGAGACTTGAATATGGGAGAAAAGGGTGGACATGAATATGATCAAAATACATTGTACAAAATTTTGAAAAAAAAGTTGATTTTTTTTAAAAAGATAAAAATTAGTATCAGGCTCTTTCAAAGACTACCTAGCATAGACGACTAGACTAAAAGGTCACACCTGTAGGCCACATGGTCAAACTAGGAAAACAATGTTTTCCTAGGCAAGGGACCTCAAAAGACCTCAAGTGAAAAGTCCTATAGCTCACATACAGTTTGTCAGTGTTTTAGTGGCTGCAGGGATGTATGTAAAGGTGGTTAAGGGTAAGGACAGCCTGTATCCAAACTCGCTCCTCTTACTCACTATGGTCTTCGGTAGTTGACTGACTCTCCATAAGCCTCACTTTCCTTGTTTGCAAAACGGAGTGGCTACCTCTTAGGAGTGTGATGGGAAGTAAATGAGTTACTGCCTACAGAAAGTGTAGGACAGGGCCAAACACGTGACACGTGGTCATTAGATTTTGGCTACTGTGATTACCTAGCACTTCGCTGAATATTTTGGGATAAACGGGGTTGCATTGTTCTGCTGTTTCTGTCAAAGGTATTTAATTGAAAGAGACAAGGAATTTCCATATGAGATAATTAGTGCACAAAGCATTGCCTCTGTCAGCAGCATCTGCTGGGATAAGCTACTAGATGGAGGGAGAGGTGCAAATGGTAAGGGATGCTGGCCTCTGTGCTGCTGCTCAAGATGCTTAGTTTGCAAAGAGTTAAAGAGATCAAACCTCAGAGCAATGGGAATACAAAGAAATTCGCACAGTGAAAGGTGACCCTGAGCTAGGCCTGGAAGGTTCCAAGAAAATACAAACAGGTAAAGGAGACAATGCTGCCTCAGAAGAACCAGGGGAAGACAGAGACAGATGGGCCGAGTTGGGATGTGAGAATGCAGGATGGGGGACTCTGGGAAATGGGGTTGGGTTATCTCTATCTTTGCATCGTTGCTCCTGCCATGACTTTGCTCATTGCTTGCCCAACCCAGCACCAAATGCCACGCCACAGGAAAGGAGGGATGGAGGGATGGAGGGAAAGAGGTTAATATCTTAAAGAACAACATGTGAAGCTTATCTCTGGCCTCTACATGCTCTAACACATGTTTGTATCAACCTACCAATGAATATGCATGTACATGTACACAAACATGCACACAAGGAACTTGAATGACTTGGGGTGAACTAGACCCATCAGGACAGGGGCCAGCACACATTATTTCCAGAGAGTGCACAGTGACAGCAAAGACAAGGAGTGGTGGCACTATTCTGCTCACAATGCTTGGGACTTAGTGTCACAGGCAGCACACACTTTTCAAATAAAAGACTAAGCTATATCCTAACGATGATGTGGCAGCCATGGCAGGTAGAGTTCACACAGGAGAGAGTGTTCACGTACACTGACCGCTGCTGACTTTCTACACTCTGAGCCAGCAGTTATCCTTGTATGGTATCAGGGCCTCCTCCAGCAGCAGCAGCAGCAGAAGCTGGAAAATGGCTAGAATTACAATCTTCCAGCCCCAGCCTAGTCCTCCCCAATGAAGAAGCCTAGGAATGAGACCCAGGACCCTACGTGTCAACAGTACCATTGGGTGATTCTGGTAGAAGCTCAAATTAGCAAATGACTGCTCTAAGCAGTGGGAAGGGAGTGCATTGCCAGAAGTGTCTTATGAGGACAAAGAGTCACATTAACTTACTGGGGCTGAAAGGGAGAGAGAGACAGAATTGCTTGCTCTCTGTAGAAATGCTAGCTGAGTCCCCCAGAAACACTCAGCCAGAGGCTCTGGGGTCCTGCCTGGCTCTTCCCAGTTGAGTCCTCCTGACTCATCAGGTAAGTAATCTTGTAGAAACAGCAGCTCATTACCCTCCATCAAATGGGCAGCGAGGAGGCACTTTTCATTTAAGAACTAGATGATGGAAGAGATTCGCCCTGCACCAGCACAGTGGCTGGCAGTGATTTAGACTAAATTCAGGTCTAGAGAACAGCTGAGCGTCAGGATGACTTGTGCAAAGTTAAGACTGAAGTAGCAGCAGGGATGTTGAGAAGGGCACTCGCTCCTCAAATAGCAGGAATTAAATCACCTCTTTTTCAAACCAATCTCGATACTGTGGGAAACGCAAGGCTACAGACAGCCCCTCTGCAAGGCTCAAGAGCAAGCACCAGGACTTGGCTCACTTAAAAAACAAACGATCGGCAGCTGCCACCGCCTTCCCCAACCCAGGGAAACAGTAATGAAAGTAAATGGGAAAATCAGTAGAGAAGCCAAATGATTCATAAAAATCAATTTAAAGCAGCATGGGACAAGCAAAATATCTTAAATTTAAAAAAAAAAAGCATACAGCAAGGGCCTCAGACAACTGAGAATAAAAAAAAAACAAACATCTTTAACAAGACTCACTGTAACCTTGGATAATTGCAATGGGCAGAATTTGACCACAAAAATTTGGGGTGAAAATCCAGAGAGATAAGCTTGAACAGGGATGCAGAATAGAGGAGCAGAAAGCATATAGGATAGGAACCATCTCGGGCTTGGCACGTAAATCAAGGGCTTGGGGGTGGTGGACGGACAGGATGCAATCGTGTTATCCCTATGTGTTGGAAGTGCCCCCTTTCAGGATGCTGCAGGCTGCCCCCTGCTCCTGACCCTGACAGCTGGAGCTGCCGTGGAAGCCGGCAGAGCACACAGTCAATAGGCAATTACAGTAATCGAATCTTGGAGGAAGTGACACAAGAGTAAATAGCAGACTCCCAGTTGGCCTGTGATTAACGTGACAACTTGCATGTGAAAGCAGAGCAGCCTCCTCACTCGGAGTAAGGCTGAGAAGAGTGTGTGCTAGCCACTCTATCCGCCGTGTGCAGGCGGTTAGGATTGGCTTGACTCGGGCTGAAACCTAGGGAGAAAGGAACTGGGGAGGAGGCCCAGAACTAGGGGGAAGGCTTGTTGATGAGCCTGATGACCTGAGTTCAGTCTCTGGAACTCACACTGTGGAAGGAGAGAGCTGATTCCTGAAAGCTCTCCCACACCCTCCCACCCCACATACACACATACACCCACATACACACACACACATACAGACACACAGACACACACAAATGGTGTGTCACAACGAGCTTCATGGGTACATTAATTTACTCTGTCCTTTCTAAGCCTCTTTTTTTTTTTTTTTTCGAGACAGGACATATGATCGCATTGGTGACACAGTCTCTAAACATATCTCATTTGAACTTGTAAGTTTTCCGGACCCAGAGCCTCCGCTTTTCCCACTCCAGCAAGAATAAGAAACCTAATGGGGTTCTCAGAGGGAAAAGCAAGCTTATGAGTGGATGAGGAAGACTTATCAGAAACTGACTACATCCAGCCTAGGAACTAACACAGGCCCCAAGTCATAGCGCTGTCACAGCCAGGGGCAGGTAAGAGTCCCTAGTGATGGAGAGACTTCCCAGAGCCTGATTAGTCCCCAGAGGGAGAAAACAGCTTTCCTTCCTTTGGGGGGATGAGACAGGAAGGTTTTAGTGTGGTTTGAAAACTGGAACTGGGCAGAATCAACTCAAATAAGAGTCATTTATGACAAGCAGGAAGACGGAAGATCACGCCTCACTTTCTGGTGCAGCCAGGACTAGAAATCCCACAGTGAAGGCGAATTTGAATTCAAGCAGCTAAAAAGATAGTAATGAAAGCCTTCTGTGGGAGGGAGGACATGACGACACATATCAGAAGCATCACTTTAAGTCACAAATAGGCAAAGGGGTAGACAAGCAGGCTTTGCTGACAGGAGGAAGTGAAGGACACCAGAAGCAGAAGATATGCATCTTCTTGGTAGAGCTTGAGGTACCCAGAGAGGGCTATCTGGCTGGGATCTCTGGATGTATGGGAAAAGATGCGGGAGAACCGTGGAGAGTGGGCACTAACTCTCAGGGTCCTACCGTGCCACACTTGTGGAGCTTACTCCAGAAAGCCTACAGACACTGAGTGCTCAGTGGGACAGAGGGTAAGGACCACTCCTCACAATGAACAATCAGGTCCAGGAGGAAATATCTATGGGGAGAGGGCAGGAGAGGCTGGGGTTGGGGTTGAAGAGGCCAGAGCACAGCAGAGATTGGGAGCTTTCCTTCTTTCCTATCATTTGAGAGAGCAGAAATACAGTAACTTACAGGTTAATAATACAGGTATTAATATTGATCATCAACTGGACAGGATCTGGAATCACCTTGGAGGCAAATCTCCGCACGTATCCATGAGAGAGTTTCTAGTCTGGGTTAATGACAGAGAAAGGCTTACCATAAATGTGACTGCCATTGTTTCATAAGCTGGAGTCCCAGAATTAGTTAAAAGAGAAAATGAACTTGGCACAAGAACTCGTTGCTCTACTTTGACTGTGACCAGCTAACTCATTTTCCTGCCGCCATGAATTTCCTGCCATTATGATCTGTGTCCTTGAGCTGTGAACCAAAATAATCTCTTCCTTTTGACATTGCTTTTGTGGGGGTATTTTGTTATAGTCAAAAGAAAAGTAATAAAGTATCCACTTTATTGAGAGGAGATTGAAGGGCTGCTCTGACAAGCCACTGTCTTATGAGCCAGGTGAAGTGGACAAAGCCAAGCTCACGTCACAGAAGACAGCCAGGGACTGTCCCAGCCAAGAGCATGATCTGATCCGAACTCAAGGCACCTTGTTTTACAGATACGGTGGTGTGTGAGGGGGTAGCATGAGAAAGAGTTGCATGTCTTCGCCTTCTTCAACATGGGAAAAGCTAAAGTGGGGGACTGTCAAAAGAAAGTATTTAGTGATGCTGAGGAGCGTTGCTCTCAGAGCTGGGAGAAAACAATAATGATACAGGGGACGATGGGGCATCCCAGTGGTTAAAGGCAGTTGATGTCCTGCCTGACAACCTGAGTTTAATCCCTGGAACCACATAGTAACAGAGAATAGATTGCTCTAAGCTCTAAGTTGTCCTCTGACCTCCACGTGTGCGCCTGCCCCAGACACTCACCATGAACCATACACATAGACATGAACAGTAAACCCCAGTAGAATGAGACCACATTACAGGGGGATGTCGAGAGAACAGTAGAGTCGAAGGCAGAATTTCAAACAGTCCACTGGGAGGTGTAGGAGAGGCTTCCTGGTCCACGTCTTCAGTATAACCTCACTCAGACTCCAGGTGTCTAGTGATCCTTTCCCACCCATGATTACTAGAGTGGAAGTCTCTGGGGAAAAAGGTGAGTTCTGCGGCACACAGGAACACAGGGACTGGAGATTCAGGGGGCAGAGAGCAGACCTCTGTTTATCCATGGACCGCTTGGTATTTTCAGCCACTGTTGAATGTGTACCACTATCCCCAGCTTGAAAATGAGGAAGCCAAAACCCCAGAAGATCTAGTAACGTACCCACAAAGCAGGGACAGGGTCCTGCCCAAATTCAAGGAATGCTGAAGCTCATGTGGTTCCTGGGACCCTCAAAACCATAACAGTAGAACTTGTCAGGCATGGCTGGGCATGGTGGTGTATGGCTGGGCATGGTGGTATATGCCTATCTGTAATCCCAGTACTAGAGAGGTAGAGACAGAAGAATTCCTGGAGCTCATGGGTCAGTAAGGCTGTGGCTTTAGGTTTAGAGACACCCTGTCTCAAACCGTAAGGTAAAGAGCTGGACAGATGCTCCACTAGTTAAGACCTTGTTGCTCTTGCAGAGGACAAGAGTTTAGATCTCAGCACCCACATCAAGCACCTTACAACTGCCTGTAATCCTAGATCCATGGTTCCCAAAGCCTTCTTCTGGCCTCCGCAGACATCCATATATAGCCCTACACATACATATATACATAAATAGAAATAAATATTCAAAAACATAAACTAATGTAAAGAGGTGATTGGGGAAGATATCAAAAGGCAACCTCTGACCTCCACACACATGCATGCACACACACATAGACCCATATGCACAAGAGCACATACACAAATGAATATACACATGAACATGTACACACATACAGGTACATATGTACATATGTGCACACAAGCACATATACACATACCAAGAACTTGCTAGAAATATAAACTCTTAGCCCCCACCCACCAAACAAAAATCTCCAGAGCTGGGGATAGCACCTGTACTTTAATATGCCCTCTCGATCATTTCAGTACACATTGAATCTTGAGGGCCACTGGTGCACTCTCCTGAGCCTCTCAGGAGGCCTGCATGGCCTTTCAGATTTGATGGGCCTGTGACCTATTCTTTGGGAGATAACATGCCACTCAACAGCCCGGAGTACCCAAGAGAACAAAACCTGCAGAGCCATAAAATTCAGTCACACAGTTATGAAATGAGGTACCGTTCCAGACCTCAGAGGGACTGATGGGATTCCAAGGGTGTGAAGTCAGTGGACCGAATGACAGGCAGTTTGAAAGTTAAGGCCACCGTGTCAGAAGCTTAACCAGGTGGTTCCAGTGGTGTCTCACCACTGGGCCACATGTGTGCTTTTTGTCGCTGAAGCCTTGGAGAACGAGGAAAGCAAGTCTGGGAGGCTGTCGTTGTGCTATATTCAACTCAGAAAAGCTGAGTGATGGACGGAGCTACTGCAGAGGCTGACGACGTGAAGGGAGAAACCAGGATTTAACTCTCCAGCCTGACACTCTGAGATCTTAGGGAAGCCGCATCCTCCTTCAGAAGGAAAGGATGGTGTGGCTGTTTGAGTGAGAAATGACCACTGTAGTCACTGGTATTGGAATGCTTGGTCTCGGTTGGTGGTACTGTTTGGGGAAATTTAGGAGATGCCGCCTTACTGGAGGAAGGAAGAAACTAGGTGGGCTTTGGGGTTTCAAAGCCTCATCCATTCCCAGTTTGCTCTCTCCGCTTGGTGCTCAGGGATCAAGATGGGAGCCCCCAGCTTCCCGCTCCTATCAATATGCTTGCTTCCTCCTTACCGTGATGGACTCGCCCCTTGCAACCAGAAGCCCAGATTAACCCTTCCTTTGAGACGTTGCCTTGGTCATGGTGTTTCGTCACAGCAATAGAAAAACAGTAACAAGTAAGACTTGTAATATCTCCTTCTCCAATCTGTCATAGGAATACACATGAGTGACCTTTCTCTGCTGGAACCAAATACCCAGGAGAGCAACTTTTAAGGACAACTTTATTTTGGCTCATAGTTCAAGGTTACAGTTCATCACCATGGTGAAGGCATGTGTGACATGGCAGGGATGTGAGGCAAGTGATGGCATTGTGTCTAGAGTCAGAGCCTATAGGATGGTGCTCCCACATTCGGGATGGGTTTTCCTGCCTCAATTAGCCCGACTGAGAAGCTCGCACAAAAGAGGCTGGTTTCCAAGGTGAGGCAAGATCCTTCCAAGCCGACATCAGCATTGAAAGACACTGACACAATGTTTGCAAAATGCAATACTTCATCACCTTTTCTCTTCTGCTCCACCCTGGCTTTCAAATTCCATAAGATTCCTTCCCATTTAACTTCCATGCTTCCTCTTCTTTGGGTTCTTAGTTGGAAGGAAGTGCCAAGGGAGGACCAGATATGTCCACTCTCATGCCCTATCCACTGCCCCACAGAGTTGTGTGTGGTGTGGGGCACACCCACAGTGGGAGCAGGTGTTTCAGTCCTCAGAACCTTTGGACCCGTTTCCCTTGGAGTTGCCACATTGGTGTGGAGTCAGAGAGTGGCATTGAGAAGTCATGCTGAACCTTTGTTTATGTTTAAGGAAAGAGACCAGCAAGAAAAGGGATCTGCCAGATTTCCTTTCTTCATTTGCGGGGCTGAAGCTGGAGCATCTTCCAGTGGGGAATGGGCTCTGCCAGGGAGGCTTTGGAACAGCAGCTGCCATGGTGACCGCAGGAGTCACCTGAGGAGGGTGTGCCGGTGTGGAGCAAAGCACCTGTCATGAACAGTAGCCCATCCTCTGGGTGCTGACACAGGCCATTCCTTATTGGCACGTGTATGTGACTGAAACCATCTCATGGCCAGCAGCGCTTTATAATTGTACTGTGTAACCCAAGAGTCTTTTGGAGTATGAATTAATATAGGAGCTGGAAATTAAAGCAATCAGGAAATAATTAGTTGCGATTTTATCATAATATAATCATAATATCCCAAACTAAAGGTGTTGGAAAGAATGCTACCCCTTCAGAAAACTAAAGGTAGTAAAAAATAAATAAATATTATAAAGAATGAACATTTATTGGGATCCCACAAAATTCAGGTATCATTCAGAATGCTTTTCTGAGACATCTTGTTTGTAATTTTTGAAAAGTCCCATGTGTTGGTACAAGCTTTAGGCCCACTTTAGAGATGAGTACACCAATGCTCCAGGAAGTAGATGACTAGGGGAGGTATTTTTTCCACAGTAACGTGAGAGTGATTCAGACCAGTAGTAGAAAGCTTTTGGTTTTCCCCGTCATCTGCAGGGGGTGGTCTTTGCAAACTGGGTGAGAGGGGTTGAGTTAGTTCACTCTTCTGAATGTCACTTTAAAATATCAGCAGCAATATAGCAGAACTCAAAAAGTTATTGCCAGACTTCAAAAAAGAAAATGGGTGTTGGAGAGATGGTTAAGCAATTAAGACCACATAGTGCTCTGGAGCACCCAAGTTTTATTCCCAGAACTTACTTTGGGCAGCTCATAACCACCTGTAACTCCAGCACCAGGGGGATCTGATGCCCTCTTCTGGTCTTCAGAGACAACTGCATGCCCATACACATACCCCCACAGACATGCCTACAAAGAATTAAAATAAATCTTAAAAAAGAGAAAATGAATATCATTTTGTTAACTAATCAGACATAAAAGTGACTATTACTGTTACTAACTTGGAAGAAAGACAGACTAGGGTGAGGGCTCATTATGCAAGCATGAGGATCTGAGTTCAATTCCCAGTGCACACATAAAAGCTAGCCATGACTGTAATTCCAGCATTGGGGAAACAGAGACAAGAGAATCCAGGATACTTGCTGGGTAGCTCATCTAACTGAACAGATTAGCCTCACTCAGTGAGAGGTGCCGTCCTGAAAACTGAAGCAGACAGAGAGTAATAGTGACCTCTGGCCTACACACACACACACACACACACACACACACACACACACACACACACACACAGAGAGAGACAGAGACAGAGACAGAGACAGAGAGACAGAGAGAGCAAAAATGTCTATGTGGGCATATATACATATATTTATATATAACAAAGGTATTTATTTTATGACAATTAAAATGAGAATAAGTGATAGCAAAAGACGTCCTAAAGTAATTTACTGAAACTGGCTCACAAGTAAATGATGCGGGACATTCTATAAATCAAGACATAAAGAAAAGATCCTTTTCCTTTTTCTCCCTGACTTAGAAAATGAGGAATGCACAGGGCCAGGGAAATTCACTGTTTAGCACTGCGTTCTGTGATCAACACCAGGTCACTTCAAAAACCATACCTAATGTAAGAGGCTGCCAATGGTAGTAGACATAGAAACGTTTCCAGGAAGGTTGTCTTTTAATTTTTAGAACTTTGAGGACTCTATACAACACATTTTGATCATAATTAACCCTCATCCCAGCTCCTCCCAGATCAACACCCTCTTCCCTTTTCACCCAACTTTGTGCCCTCTTTTTTTTTTTAAGTCAAGTCTGATTTGATCTTTCCATATATTTTTTGGAGTGCAGCCATCCACTGTAGTGTGGTGGTCAACGTACCAGTGCTGTACCTTTAAAGAGAACCGATTCTTCTAGAAGCTTTCAGTTGCCAATAACTCCTCGACTAACATTTCTGTCGTGCAAGCTGTTCTCGAGTAAATACACAGAGGTTTAATATCAATTATAAATGCTCAGTCAATAGCTCAGGCTTGTTACTAGTTAACTCTTACACTTAAATTAACCAATATGTCTTATCTACCTTCTTCCATGTGGTGGTATCTTCTTTCAACACGGGATGTTCATCTTGCTTCTTTCTGCATCTCTCTTGACTCCTCTGACTCTGCTCTTCTTCCCAGCATTATCTGTTTGGCTTTCCACCTAACATTATCCTGTTTAGCTATTGGCCATTCAGCTTCTTTATTAAACCAATCACAGCAACATATACACACACAATGTAAAGGATATTCCACAGTCAACAGATCACGGAAAGAAAGAGGACAAGGTGTTTATACCTCAGTACCACCCACACTTCAGTGAGGACTGCGGCATTTGTTTTGGAAGCATCTATAGCCCTCAGATGTTCTGGCTTCTGGAGGGGGCAGCCTTCCATCCAAGACATAGCCCATACCTGTGTACTCAGAGAATACTAGTGCCTCCCTATGCGTTTTTCCAGTTTCTGGTAGCTTATGGCCATTGCACCATACCTGTTTCTCTTGATAAGGAATAAATAACTCTTTGATTAAACGCTCCTCAGTTTTTTTACAAACTAGTGAGTATGATCATTGCTTTCCAGCAGGGACCCTGATGAATACTAGGTTGTAAGGAAGATGAACGGTCCATGACATATAGTGAGCACTCAATAAAGGCTAAGCATTATTATAACCAGCAGCAATGACCATCATAATAACAGCAGCAGTATGAATTTGAATCTCAGAGGGAATAAGTAAGATTTGTTTTTCATGTGTGAGCCATCCCAGGATATTCCATCCTCTCTGATCAACCATTGAGTTTTCTTATGGGAGAAAATTAGCTAGAAACATTTGTTTCACTTGAGAAGTAATAAAATAATAATAATAATAATAATAATAATAATAATAATAATAATAATAATAATTGGTGATTCTGAGACCAGCATCATGTGGAAGCTTTCTTGGGTTTGAGCACCCACCCAAACATGGAGTGTATCAGTAGTATGAAGAGTAACAATGGGGAGGTCACAGAGAAGGAGTGCCCGGTGGGTAAGAGAAACCATTCCAATCTCAAGCAGGCAATCTCCTTAGGCAGTCAACCTTCTATCATGGAATGTAATAGTCTGAGCCTACTATGCACTGTGCAAGGTAACTGGTAAAGCAGACTTTTGATGGGAGATAGAAAAGCTCAAGTGCTGACACCTTGGAAAGAAACCAGAGTCGTCATTATGTACCAAGTACAAGGCCAGGAAGGTTTATACTCCTGCCATGTGTGGAAGAGCCTCTGGAGGTGTCTCTCCATCACGGCAGGTGTTTAAGTACACAAAGCCCAGTGTCTCAAGGGGGCAGGGGATATGGTAATCAAGCTGGGGGCAAACAGATGGCTAGGTTAGAATAAGGAAGCAGTGTAGATCTTACCCGACTCCGGAACAGTGTTGAGTAAAGAGACTGTTTACAAAGGTGTGTGCAGGCTGTAAAGAAGCAGTGGCGTGTGACAGCCAGTCCAATTGTCCTGTGCACAGCCAGTTGTGCAGAATCCTTCCCAGCTCTATCTTGAGTGACACCTCATGTGTAGCTTGACCTTGGCCATGGTTGGAACAGTCTGGAAAACATCATAGGGACAGGCAGCACTATAGATGTAGCTTCCATTGTCTTTTTTGTTTTGGCTGGTGGTAGGAGCAGCCCTTCAAGTGTATTCCTTGAAGAATCAACCTAGGGCTTTGTGTAGCAGAGTCTATTACCACTCTTAGGATAAGGGGAACTAGAGAAGTCAGTATTTTCCAGCATCTTCAGACAAGGAGCCAGGAGAGCGGGGCTTTGTCAAGGAACTGAAGTCTGCCATGGGGAAACTAATAGGACCCATGGTAACTCCCCAGAAAGGGAGCCAGAAAAACATTTACCATACTTTTTGCCTACGGTGTTCCCCACAGGCCAAACCTGAAGAGAAACCAGTGGAGAGAATTCACACAGCTCCACTTCCAGGGTCTCAAGGGGAATTCATAGATATAGCAACTCCCACGCCAGAGAAAAATCAATGCAAATCTTGGCCTTCTGAATTCTGCATCCCTCCCAGTGGGAGTCTATGACCAGGACCGAGGCTTTTCCAGAGCCTAAGAGTCCAGGCAGGTGTTTGGGTGTTTGAGGGAAGGGCAGAAAGCCATGAAAATTGGGGAAGGAAAACCAATTTGCCTGTCTGGGTCTGGTCCAGCCCAGCCCAGTGTCTACTTAGGAATTTCACCAAGCTCTCCAACCCCCACACGCTCTGGAAACACAGCCCTTGAAGCCCTTGGAATTCATAATGAATCTCTGTTCTTTGGCTTCTGTTATTTAGCACATTTCAGACTAGAGGGGAAACATAAACATTTCCATGCCACATCTAATACAATTATAAGGTCATTACACATTCTGTAGCACGAAACAGCTGCTCCAAGGGTTCTTATTAGAACCGAGCAGAGCTTTATTTGTTTGGGACCAAAAAAAAAATCATTTAAATTATGATTTAATGAGACTGTTAAATGTTCATCACCAAGTGACTACTTATTAAAACTGCATGGGGCTTGACTATTTGGGATCCTGAGAGAGTAAATGAACTATTCTCCCTATTCCTGCCTTACACAGACAGACAGACACACATACACATGCACGCACACACACACACACACACACACACACACA
>NC_022012.1:70914910-70921218 GCF_000317375.1 Microtus ochrogaster | reverse complement strand
ACAGGGAACCCTGATTGCTTTTCGGGCTGAAGGGGGGGGGACTTAACTTAATTGGGGGAGGGGAAGGGAAATGGGAGGCGGTGGCGGGGAAGAGACAGAAATCTTTAATAAATAAATTTTAAAAAAAGTAGCCTTATAAATATAAATAGACTTAACTTGTAATTTTTATGGCTTAGGTGACTTATTAGTCAAGTATACAAGGTGTCTGCGTAAAACTTTTGGCTCTTGGGGACTGGGAAACAATAAAATACTTACTGCCCAAGCATGGTGGCCTGAGGTTGGATCCTTAGCATCTATAGGACAGGCTGAGAATGGTGTTATAAAATTGCAATCTCAATTTTGGAGAGACAGGGACAGCTAGGTTCCTAAGGCTTGTTGACAATGTAGCCAAATAGGTGATCCCCAGATTGATTTAGTGAAATTTGTCTCAAAAATAAGATGGAAAGTTGACCTCTGACCTTCATACACACATAGATACATGTGCACAATCACATAAACCTACACACACACACACACACACACACACACACACACATTCACACACTATGTTGGCTTCTAGAGCTGAGTGTGGAGGTACATGCCTCTAATCCCAGCACATAGATGATAGAGGCAGGAGGATCAACAGAGTTCAAGTTCATCCTCAGTAATCTAGCAAGTTCAAGGCCAGCCTAGGCTACAGGAGACTGCCACAGCTCCATTTCTCCTCAAAGGTGGGGGGTGTGTTATGTAGAGCTTGAACTATTGTGCACAGCAGGTCCTCTGGGATCCAGGCTTGCCACAGTGCATGGTGGTTGTATATCTCAGAAGGATGGATACTAAGGGATGGACTGGGATAACAGTTCACCAAATGATTCAACTGCATCAGGCCCAGTATTCCGGTGTGGCTTACATTCTATCCCACTGGGTTAGGAAATGCTCTGGGTTACCCTGTTTTCTGGATGAGGCTGGAAGTAAAGGGAGGATTTTGTCTGATGACCTACCAGTGATCTGATCCAGATGTGTCATTTTGTCAGCCTGCAAGACTGTAGCAGTTAATCCGCCAGGCATTTATAATAATTGCTGTATCCTGCTGCAGCCGTACTGTGACACAGTGTATCCCTGGAATTCATAAGTAGGTTGTTTAAATGCAAAATAATTATTAAGCACTCATTCTTGGAATTCATCCTGAGATAAGTAGCCCTTAAGAAAATGTCTAATACAAAATGACATTTGGGTTTTAGAATATATAACCTTTTGTATTAATGGTCTCCCAAGGTGTTTTACATAGTAATTGGATGGTCGTGTGGTGAGTATTTCGGTAAGTGAAATGGCTCTTGGGACCCAAGTGGAAGTTTAGCTATTCTTGGATTTCAAGTTCGGATTCATCGACTATGGGGAGGTGAGGTGGTTTGCCAGGCTGTTTAAAAGTAGCCCAGGGCCTTCTGGAAGCTGCACTGAAAATGTCAGGACACAGAAGAGGCCTCGGAGGTAAAAGAACAACCCCCTTCTACAGTGTACAAGGAACCTTGGTACCAAGTTGAGTTAGAGGTTTGAGTGAGACCGAGACCCAGAAGACCTTCCACAAAGAACCTCAATACCAAGGTGAGTTAGATGCCGAGACAAGCCTGGAATCCAGGGCTCCTGCTGCACCCACTGACTCAAGACTTACGTGTCCGATTTAGCAGGTACCAGCGGGGAAGCTGAGAGCAAGCGGCTTAGTACTAATTGGGCTTGCATCTCCCTGTTTGAAAAATGAGAAATGGTATCTGCTAGGACTGGGACAAGAAATGAAAATAAGTCCAACAATATGACTGCCAGAACATAGTAGGTGCTTTCCAAAGAGCAACATTGTAAATCCACGTGGCCAGAGCGCTTCCCTGTCTGCACCGGTTTTAGTAGTGATCCGCATCACTCAGCAGCTTAATGTTCTGGTTTACGATTACAAGTTATAATTAGACACAGATGACTCACCAAACTTCGCGTGTTCAATTCTCGGCACTCCAGTAGCACGTCAAGAAACAAATCACAAATCAAAATGCAATTAGATGCTGACTAAATGCTAAACAGGAAGTTCGTGATTTATTGTCTCATAGGATATCATATTGTACAAGTAAATCGATCTCATGTCATTGCTGAGCCGGGATTAATGCAATGTTAATGGGAAGCATTGGGTGGGAGAATGTCATAAATTACAATGGACAAGGTATCGAAAAGCATGACCCACCGGCAACAAGCAGAGAGACTGCTACTTAATCTGGTTGACCATATAACAAATTCACCTTTTGGTGCGTTAAACATGCAAACAAGTATATTCTCATATAGATCGCTACCACCCAATTTTGATAAGTTCATATTGATCCTCTCTGGAAAAGCAAGAATAATTATTAATTTTACCAAAGAAGTCACAAGCAGAGAATTCTTTGAAATGCATCTCCCTGGTGTGAGTGGAATATGATTTAACTCATTTTGAAATCAATTTACAAGTAAAATTTTCAGAAGCACATCTGCTTGGTAAAGCAGAGCCTGCCAGTATCCAGCAATGAAAGTGACAGTTATATGCTCACTTCTTAAAAGGGATAAAATTATGTGAATAGGGAACATAATTATATATTTTAGAAAGAGCATGTAAGTATTTAAAACCTGGACTTTATAAATAATCACATTTTAAATTTCTTAATCAGTATATAGAATTGTTAGGTATTTACATATTTTCCCTGGGCCCCGTCTTTGAGATGCAAGGCATACCCATCCACGTTTATCATGATATAACAAAGACATAACGTTATCAGTTATAATGAAGCTTGGGGATCGCAGGTTCAAAATGGAGTTATGTAGCCTTGACACGCTAGGGACCTAGATTAATCCTTTGACAACTTTAATGGACTAATATCTAATTGTCACCAACCTAGGATTCAGAAAATGAGGCAATTTAGGTAGGCATCATGGTTTACGTCTATGATCCTGACAATCCAGAGGTGGAGGC
The DNA here is from genome assembly GCF_000317375.1 of Microtus ochrogaster. Lineage (NCBI taxonomy): Eukaryota > Metazoa > Chordata > Mammalia > Rodentia > Cricetidae > Microtus > Microtus ochrogaster. The sequence continues at coordinate 70,918,256 of NC_022012.1, read as the reverse complement.
AGGAGGACCAGCAGTTCAAGGTCAAGCTAGACCTCCATGACTTCCTCCCCACTACTGTTCAGATGATACTTGCACTAGATAGAACTCCCCACTCTGGACTCTGCTCTAAAAGCAAATTATATCCTGCTGATTTACACATAGAGAGATCCAGGCCGGTGTGAACTACAGGAAATGGCTCACCAAGTTTGGGGGTGGGGTGGAGGGAGAAGACATAAGAATAGAAAGGGAAATGAAAGAATGTATACAGTCTTGAAAGCTTAACCGATGGCAAAGGGGCTGACTTCCTACACTGCTTGTTTTTAAAGTTTATTTACTGTGAATGTGTATATGTGCATCTCTGTGGGTATGTATACACGAGTGTATTTGCCTAGGGAGGCCAGAAGAGGTTGTCTTATCCCCCGGTAGGGGACATGGATGCTGAAAGTCAAACTCCTGTCTTCTTCAAGACCAGCAAGCACGCCTGACCTCTGAGCCATTTCTCCAGGCCTCTCAGAGCTTCTCCAGACAAGGCCCTCTTTCCCAGTCCCACTGGCCTGCTCCAGCACAGCACCCTTCTCTTTGGGATTCTGACCACACCATTCTGCTCAGGATCATCATGGTTTCTCACTACCAAGGTATAAACTCTTCTAGTGCTGTGACCATCTGCCTCTCCTCGTGTGTCTCCCCTCTTGCCTGCTTTGCACATTTTGTGCCAGTCACGCCAGCTCATTGTAGGTCTCTGCAAATGCCAATATGAGTTTCCACTCCTTTGTGCATCCTACCTCTGCTCCAACCTGTGCTCCTGCACCTTCTCCCTCCAAGGCCCTGTGTAGGTGTCGCTTTGGATGACTCTTCCCTGTTTTCCTGAGATCCTCTTGGATGTCTTTTATTTACCTCCCTGAGACTTTCAGACTCCTCTGTTTGCTATTTGCACATCACTTCGTGGGACTCTCCAGTCAGTGACACCATGATGTTAGAGCAGGATCATTGTCTCCCGGACGCCCAAATCCAGGTCTGGTCTGTATCTGACGCTATATAAATGCATGCTAAAGGGATACTTGGATAAGTAATAACATAATGCAGGGCTCTAAAATGTAACTCCATTTTCTTCAATATGTCAAAGCATACCAAAAAATAATAGCACGCTGCTCAGGACCCCCAACATTCCAGTCCTGCAGTTGTAGGACACATAGACCCAGAAGTAACAAAGACAAGGGCCAAATCGAGCTGTATCAGGGATATCAGGTTTTTCCACAATTCTGCTTCTATGAAGGCTAGAGAGGGTTCCTTTCTTTCCTCTTCCTGGTTTCTACTGTGTCCCACCAACCCTTGGTTTCCTTAGCTAGTGAGGGCAGGATTCCAGGTTTTGCCTGCCTTCCAATGGTGCACTTCCCAGTGTGTCTCAGATGACTTTCTTGAAAGGATCCCACTCGCTGATTTGAAGGCCTACCCTCATCTGCTATGGCCTTACCTCTGAATCTGCAGAGACACTTGTTAAGGTTCCTGCTGATGGGGGTTTTGAAAGGAACTGTCTTCCTAAGCCTGGGTTGGAACATCTGTGGAGCTCAGGATGTCTTGCATTCAGCTCTCTCCAACTTCAGATTTCCCATGATGAGGATCCAAACAACCAACACCAGGCCTTCCGGATACAAACTCTCCAGTCTCTGGACCACAGTCAGCTTCCTACCACAGATGACACTCTGCACTGGATAGAACACCCCACTCTGGACTTGGATCTAACAGCTCTTTGCAGCCGGCTGACAACACTGCCAGAGACAGGCTCCCCTCCTAGAGTTGCCTCAGATTCTCCTCTCCATGATATACCTCCCTCCCTCCATGGCCTCTCAGGCCCTGACCCTGGCCATGTCTGATCCTGCAGCCTCAGTTCCAATCCCAGCCCCAGCTCTGTCTACCCACCTTACCTCACAGAAATCTCTGATTCTAACAAAGAAATACTTTACTGAAGTCATTTTTCCCTTGCTGAAGCCCCCTGGGGCGGTTGTAGTTCTCATTTATAAACGGAAATAGCCCAGATGACAAGCGCCAAATGTTCTTACACTTTAACATCCCAACCCGTTGCGGGGGGGGGGGGGATATTCATGATTGTTGTCCTTTCTCTAAGACACTTCTTCTGTTGATCAGAGTATCTCCTCCCTTCCGGGCACCTCTTTAAAATACCTCTAAAGGCAAGAAGCAGAATATTCAGAATATTCGTGTCAATCTCGCTGGTGTGCTGTATGGGAGAGAGATGTGCGTTTCGTCTTTCATTAGCACGGTACTTATACTCCTTTAAAAATGGACCTGCTTATGACGGTGAGGTATGAAATCCATCTGAATAAGCGCTTCACCTTAAGATAAAAATGCAGCAAATTTCACACCAGTAACTTCCTCCTGTACCAGGCAATGGGGTGAGATGAGGTCTTGACGAAAATGGTAGGTATTACATAACACTCTCCCATCTTCTTACAGATGCGTGCGCGGCTTTAAAATAGAAACGGGAGTGCGGTGCATTGGCTGCAGAAGCCAACTATGTGAGAGAGGGGAGCAACAGTCTCTTGCTTACAATAGGAAATTAACAAATAAGATGGGGATGGAAAAACAAAAACACCGAGAAGAGTTACATGTTTGGGCATCTCAGTCATACCTGAGACAGGATAGTGGTACCCATTGGTAAGAAGGGCTAAGAGGATACAGGAAGGGTGCCTTGCAGACCTAGCTGCATTTGGGTGAAGAGCTGGCCTTACGTGAAGAAGCAGACTCTTGCAACGATCTTGTAAGTTAGAGCATCTACAGGAAGGATCGGTGAGACCATTCGTGCTGTGTTTATTAGTGACCTCTAAAAATTGAAATCCATCTGGAACCCCAGGATGTGGCATTACTTAGAACTAAGCTCCCTGCCGGAGCAGTGAGTTTCATTCAGATGTGGCATTCTGGGTTGGGGCTGACCCTGACTGCAATGGTGAGTGTCTCCCTCTGAGAAGCTGCCAGGAATGGAAAAGAGATTGGAATTACAAGACAGCAAACCAAGAAACGCCGAGGGATTCAGGAAGCCACCTGAAGATGCAAAGGACAATGCTTTCCTTGTGCCTTCTCTAGGGCAATGCTAAGACATGATGGAACACCTCTCCAGACCATAAAGATGCGAAGTTTATGGGATTTGATAAGACAATCCCAATACAATTCAAACTCAATGTTTCAGGGCACCCTTCTTCTCCATGCATCATTGAGCCACATTCTTCAGGTGGATCAGAACCATCATTGATGTTTCATTGTTCATGCCATCCTGAATACACTATTCAATCCCCAGGCCTGCGAAGCTTACACACACACACACACACACACACACACACACACACACACACACACA
>NC_022012.1:70904104-70914810 GCF_000317375.1 Microtus ochrogaster | reverse complement strand
ACACACACACACACACACACACACACACACACACACACACACACACAGTACTCACTGTGTCTGTATTGAATGTACATAGTCCAAAGAAAATTGCACAGCCTTTTCTATTGTTTCGGGGATTTGTTTTGAGTGTGAAAATGCAAGTCCAATCAATGCCGTGAACATAAATACAGTCTAGGACATAGCTTGGCATAGTGGAATGGAGGGCTGACCTTGGAGACCTAAAATAGAATGGAGATTTAAAGTATTAGCTGTCTATTCAGATTCAGAATTCATTTCTTATTAGCAGTTCATCATTGGGGACCCATTTCTGTGCTTAAACTGCTTATCAGATGGTTGAGACTATCTGTGTACATGCACTGCTTGGGCAAGAAGAGGGTAGGATGTACTGCTGAGCCTCGAATTCCAGACTGTGTGCTACACAATTACACTGTTTCTGGTACTCATCAGGGAGGGAAGATATGGATGCTGCCGTGGTCCTGCCTGCCTCAGATCCAATGCCTTAGCCCATCTCTCCATCCTAGCTGCTGCCACTTGCCAAAGGATTGTGCAGTCCGATGGCAACCCAGCTGCTCTTACCAGCTGCCACCAGCTCTGGCCTCTGCTTAGGATTTCTTCTCCTCTGGGGACACAGGATACCACCTCTCCTAGGGTACAGTACTGGGTAGGCACTCCACCACCACAAAGAACTCCACCCAACAGTCTTGGGGAGAGGGGGAGGCATTTCTTTCTATTTCTTTTAGTCCATCTGGCTTTCTCTGCTGATTTTTCAGCATTGATGTGATTTCTATTTTCTGTCATTTCTAAGAATTTAGATCAGAAAGTGGGGGGGGGGGTTTACAGTGGATACCAATTGAACCAGAAGTTCCAAGGTTATCAGTCAACTACGGTGTTCATAACCATTAATTAGAAAAAATACATCTCACAAGCACGCAGTATGGATGAAATGAAATAGTATGTGGAGTGTGCTGTGCAGTTCCCACACACAGAAGGGGCGCAGGTGCTTCCTGGGCAGAAAGTATTGCTGGACCTCTTGACTTCTTGGCTCCTTGGCTTCCTCTTCTGCATACATCATAATAAAGACTCCACCACCCAACAGCTGGCACTGATTTTGTCCCTAACTCCGACTTTTCTCTAGTCAGCGAGGACCTACTCATGACTGCCAGGTGACCTGCTCACTTCCATGGCTTCACACCTTGTTGGCTTCTGTCCTTTTCTCTAATGTTTACCCAGTGTCCTCTATGTCCGAGGAGTCACCGCTCATCATCACACTTCCTCAGAAACCAAACTCCTTTGGTTCAGATAGAACTCACTTCTCATCCCATCAAGAAAGCCCTATGAAGCGCCACTCTAGAATGCGGGCTGGGAATCTAGCAGTGAACAAGGGCCCTGCTCTGTGAAGCTTTGGTTTCTGATGTGTTTGGTTGGGGGGGTTGTTTTATTTGAGAAGGGTTGGCTCACAAAGAAACAGATACAGGGAGAATTGGGGGTATGGGATAGAAATGATATAACTATATTACTTCAACTCTTGTGTATAAAATTCTCAAGAAACAAATTTAAATTTTCAAAAGCAGAGCAGGAAATAAAGAGATGGCCATGTCCTCCCTGACCTCATATAAGCACAGCCTTCCCCATGATCAACATTCCCTTCTGGAACTTTAGATGTTCTAGTTTGCTTTTCTGTGACTCTGATGAACCACTCTGACCATAAGCAACTTGGGAAGGGACTTGGCTTATATTTCTCATCAACCAATATGAAATTATAAACTTACTTAAAATGCTAAGATTTTTCAAGAGTTTTGATTTGTCACTCACTTGTGACTTCCACAAGCGTGGCCTCTGTAGACTGTGATGTCATATCAATGCAGGCGATCCAGTTTTGGAGCTAATGTTACTTAGTCCCTCCTCCCACTGACTACTGAACCGAACACTCTGTGCAAAGGTCTATGAGCTGTTACGTCATCTCTGAGATACCTGGAAACAGGCCTCCCAACTCCTATTTTCCAAGAACACTTGACATGTGGTAGGATCTTGTGATGGCTGACCTTTGTTGTTAACGTACCTGGAGGGAAGAAGTCAACTGAGGAACTACCCTTGGCCAGATTATCCCGTGACTAAATCTGTGGCGAATTGTCTTGAATGCTATTGATGTAGCAGGGTACATTTTATTGTAGGCAGTACAATCCCTAGGCAGACAGGCATGGGCTGTTTAAAGAGGGTAGCCTAATGTAAACCTGGGTGTCAGCTGGCCAGTAAGCAGTCTTCCTCCAGAGTTCCTGCCTCCAAGTTCCTGCCCCGATTCCCTTACTGATGCACTGTGACCTGAAAGTGTAAGCCAAATAAAGCCTTTGCTCCCCAGGTTGTCTTTGCTCTGTGTGTGTCATCACAGCAACAGAAGAACAAGTCAAAAGAGACCTCCATCAATGTGGGTACAGTGCTTATGCATGGAAATGCAAGTTCGGAACTTAAGCAGCTCTCTGCCCCATAGAACCCATTGCCATAAACAAGAATGAGAACATACATAGCAGTGTTTGTGGGATAATATGCAACAGGCTTGTTAATCAATGTTCAGACGAGATGCTGCTCCCAAAATCAGGAACTGACTTCTGGCCAGAGGCCTCTTGGAAGTTTCCTCTTTCTGCAAGGGCAGCTCTTTCTCCTGCTTGACAGGGGAATGGATTGAACATGCCCATATGGGCCTTTCCCCAAGAAGGGCCCACTGGGGCCAGAATGAATCAAGCTGAAGGGGCGTGAGCAGAGTCAGCAGTGAGAGACTCGGCAAGGTCAAAGCCTGACTGAGAACTGAGAACGGGCATGGAGGCAGGCAGCCAGTACTGAGGTCCTTGTACATGGGAAAGGGGATGTCACTTTCTTTTGATGATGCGTATCTGCTCTCTGTGTGACCAAATAATGTATCCGCCACCAAGTCTTATTCTTCCATATACCCCTCAACTGACCTTGGACTCCTGACCTCTCTGTGCCTTAGTTTCCAAAGGAAATAAAGCACACGTGGTGAAAACTTCTCCCTGGATCTGTGCTTATGAAATGCAGTACTTTTTACAATGTATCTAAAAAGAGAAGAAATATGTAGAAGCTCTAATCTATGGGTATAATGAGAAGTCATTAGGACTCAGTTTAATACTCTGTTTCATTAGCAGAGTAATAGGAGTAGGTTCTCCCCTGAATAAATGTAATATTAAAATTAAAAATAACCATAAAGTATCTGTAAAAGCCAAGTTTACTATTCCTCTCTCGGAGGCTAATTCTTGAAAGTGATCCCTGGTCTAGCATCCTTTCCACTTCAGTTCCTAGAAGACATGACGGGAAAGGCAGGGAATACAGAATCAAGGCAGGTAAATGTATCTCTCGTTCCTAAAACGTCTCTCTTTGCAGCAAACTGAGATAATTAGAAAAAAAACACAATTGCTCATAAGGCAGAGATTGACTAATCGTGGGATGCTCAGCCCCAACAGGTACATCTACAACAAACCTAACGTTCAGGAAACATTACAAGAGAGGGGGCACAAAGATTGTAAGAGCCAGAGGACTGGGAAGTCTACCATAAAATTAAGTGGATTAAGATTATAATACTGGAAATGACAGGGAAGTACATCCGTGATACCTCAACATATGGCTGCCTAAATAAGTCCTGAATGATGAAAAACACCGATAGACATACTAACACAGAACTGGAAAAAAATCTACAGGAAACTAATGACATTTGAGAGAGAGAGAACCAGTCTTTTCGAGGGATGAGCCCTCTAATTGGTTATCCAATACAAAGAGATCAGCCCTGAATCATATACATGCAAGCAATACCCAATAGATTCATCAAGTTGTATGTTTGTGGTTTGTGTGTGTGTGGTGTGTGTAAAACAATAATAATAATAATAAACAAAAAGAAAGAGGCCATCAATTTGAGAGGGAGGGGGCATGAGAAAAGGTTAAAAAGAAGGGACATGGAAGGGGTTAGAGTAGATATAAAAGGGAGGGGAAATCACAATTATATTTGAATTAAAAATATGTTTTCAAGAGTGTCAGACTGCAGGAAGAACAGGAAAGAAACAGTGACACAGCACATGGCCAAGCAGCAGGTGCTCGTTGAGACGTTAGGCATAATTCAAAGTGTGTTTACATCCTTATTTTAGTCCTGAATGAGCTAGTCTAGTCTAGGCAAAGAGGGAGGATGGTCTAATCCCTAGGAATAACCAACAAACCGAGACCCAGGGCAGGTAAATGACTAGTGTGAAGTTAATGAAGTCCAGAGAAGAACCAGACTCCAGCTGATAGCTCTCCCGCGTCAGCTTGGAGCCTCCCCCCTCACAGGAAACATTCTGTTCAGGACCAGGCCAAAATGACCACACCTATGGTTCAGTTCCTGGAACTTCAGGGCTCCCCGGACACAAGGTCTGAGTTTCTAGAGTTTTAAGAGCCTCATTTTAAAGTCTTAAAGTCAGGGGCTGGAGATGTTTAAAAGTACCAGCTTTGGAGAGGACCCAGGTTCGATTCCTAGCACACGCATGGCAACTACGGCCATCGTTTACTCCAGTCCCAGGGAATCATATGCCCTCTACTGCCTCCCCAAGCACCAAGCATCCACACTGCACACAGATATACATGCAGGAATGACACTCATCCACATTTCTAAAAAATAAAAATATCTCCAAGCCAAACATACTTCCTGGGAAATGCATGCACCACCCTCCGGCTTTGACATTCAAGAGGCTGGGTGAAGTCAATTTGTAGGCCTAGTAAGAATCCCTCCTCTATAGGTGTGCTGTAAGCAAAGCAGCCAACTATTACCAACTATGAAGGGGCCAGTCCAAACATAAGGGAGGCGTTTGGAGGGTTTCCCACAGAGAGTAAGTCAATGGTCTCGTGTTTCTGAGTCGCTGCATTTTAGAATGGGGAAACGAGACTGCTACAACTTTAGAGAAACAAAGCCAAGTTTGAGAAGGCTTCTAAGTAGACTGAACAGATTTTTATTTTAGGAGTTGCTATTGGTATTATTGCTATTTTTGTCGCTGGTACTATTTCTGCAATTTCAGTCACTCTCCCCAAGTCTACGATGTTACCTAAGGATTACTAGATAGGAGAGTTGGAGACAAAATACTGAAATTTCAGAACGTTTTGCTGAGAAAAATTCAGATAATAGGTTTAAAGGGGACCGCCTCTAAGGACAGTCCTGTCTCCGGTTTGTCGGCTGAAGTCACGACAGCTTTAAGAATAGGCAGGAGGTACGGTTTCTGCTATAAGAACTAAGAATTATCACAGCCATTCCTTTAAGCCTTGAGTCCAAACATTTCTATTCCACCTTTAGGGTAAGTTCATAAAAGAAAATAAAACACTGCCCTTGTGCAAGGGCTCTGGAGGTAAAGCGCTTCTCAAGCTTGAGGGTCCGAGTTTGGGTCTTCAGAACTCATATACAGGCAAGAGCAGCAGTGCACATCTGTAATCCCAGCGCTTCTGCAGCAAGATGAGAAACAGAGACAGGAGAATGGCAGAAGCTCATGGGCCAGCTCTCCTGGCATAGACAGCAACAAACACGAGACCCTGTCTCAAAGTGCACTGTGAAGACCCACACCAGAGGTCATCCTCTGACCTTTACATATGTACTATGGAGTACACATATCCAAATGCCCCCAAATACATATAAACATCGCTTACATATAGAGAGATTAAAATAATAGATAGATAGATAGATGGATGGATGGATGGATGGATGGATGGATGGATGGATGGATGGATGGATGGGTGGGTGGATGGATGGATACATAGATAGATACATAGATAGATGATAGATATCGTGCTGATGGAAATCTTGGCCCAGTGATGTTTGAGTTTCCAGATTGGCAACATGCTTGGCTTGTCCATTATAGGCTTGCTCTCTCCACTCCTGTGCATTGCCTGCTCCAACCTTTTCTCCATCATTTCATCCTGTTTTATGTCTCAGCTCTGTTGCTCACAAAGAGCATTTTTGTTTGTGCTTACCTCACCATGGCAGTCCATTCCAACACCCGTGTGACTTTAATTCATCTACCCCCATCAATCAGGGTTTGCTCAGGGACATAGAAACAGTCGGAGGGAAATTTGAAGAGATTCATTCCAGGGGTTAGATCACATTAGCACAAGATGGGCTCGGTATGTTTGAAATTGTCAAATAGTCCAAAAGGGCAGACTGACTCCTCCAAGTAGGCTGAGCCTGCATCCGCTGACGGACATCTGGTGTTCAGGGACGTCAGTCCTGTTGAGCAGCCTCTCAGCTAGCTGCACATGTCCCAGAGCATCTGTGGGTGAACTTCTATTTCCCCCTCAGTCTTTGTCATTTTTGACATGTCCTATTGAGTCTATGGTTATGATAACAAACCTGATGGCTTCCAGGATCTATGCTTACATTTGCATTGGTTTCCTCTGTTTACATTTTCTCACATCAAATCTGCTGATTGCTGTTTCTGGACCATTTTTAAACAGATTTATTTCTAAAGTCCCTTGAAAAGTGCTGTTTTCCATAGTTCTTCAGCTGTGAATTCTTTCATTTGTTTTCTATGTGGCGAGTCTCTCCTCTGAGGTTGGATTTCCTGGGGTGCTTTCTATCATTTTGCTGTTGACTTAGGCTTGGTAGTCACCTTTCACGCACTTCTCAGTGGTGCCCTGGGTTGTAGAGATATCTCTAAATGTTAAGTACTTGCTTCTGACCTACAAGCTCTTCTAGTTACAGATCATCACAAGATTGTTCTGTAGCAAAATACTTCAGGTATAAAAAAATACAGAGGGTCAGCCAGGGATGGTAGTGCATGTCTATAATCCCAACACTAAGAAGGCAGAGGCAGGTGGATCTCTGTGGGTTCAAGTACAGCCTGGTCTACATATTGAGTTCCAGAACAGCCAGGGCTACCTAGAAAGATCTTGTCTCAAAAACAAAGGTACAAAGGGTCATGTGATTGATATCTCTACAGCCATTGTCCAGCTTCAATAAAATTGTATAAATGTTTCTGGAGGCCCCAAATATCCCTCTAGTCCCAATTACTGTCCGTTCCTCACCATTCCCAGAGATAGACACTACTGAATCTGGTGAGTTTAGGTCCCTTAAATATGTATGTGTTCCTCTGACCTATGCTCTGTCATTTCATGCATTTTAAATGTTTAAGATGATGTCACACACAGTATCTGGTTTGTTTTTAATTACACTTTTATCTGGCCATATTGTGTCTGGATCTCTGTTCAACTCTGTGTCACATCTGATGGCATGAGTATTACCAAGTTTAATAATTTATTGTCCCATTTATACATGTTTAGGTTTGTCCCCTCCCCTCTTCTTTTGCAATTACCCAAAATGCTGTTATCAGCTTTCTTTTTACAAGGCAACTTGCCCACATGTGCAAGAATTCTTGCAGAAAAAATATCTAGGAAAAGGAATTGTTGGATAATCAGAAATCTACATTGTTAGCTTAATTGATTTTATCAAACTGCTTTCTACATTTACAAAGCCTTCGCCCTCCCACCAGTTATAAATACCATCTCACCCTGCCACCAATTCTAGGGTGCTCGGCTTATTAACAGTTTCCATTTTGAAGTCGTTGCTCCTCTCAGCTTGCAGTTATGTCTTGCTTCCCTAGTTATGCAATTTTTTTTGCTTTCACTTTTGAGCATCCTTTTCTGGTCTGGTCCCTTCTTGATTGACAGGGTGCTTCAAGCTAGTTAATACTGAGTGATACCACTGGAGTTGTCTCCTCCCAGTCTGAGATCTGTCTTTCACTTTATCTGTGACTTTTGGTGTACAGAAGTGTCCAGCTTATCCTAACCAAGTCTCTCTGTCTATTGATGAATCTTTGTGCTTACCTTACTTGGTAAGACATCTTTCTGCATGAATTCAAAAATACCATCTTTTGAAAAATAAAAGTTTGGCTTTTAAATAAATTAACTTGTAAGTCTACCTACAGTCTGTTTTGGAGAACAGTGTAAAATGAGGATTCCATTTTATTTTTGTTTTTGCATATGGATGATGACATCAGTAACTTTTATTGACTATTTGTTTGTATTATTTTAATTGTATACAGGGGTACTCATGAGTTCAGAGAGAGCAGATGTTCACAAATACAATGTGGCTGACTTTTTTATATTGAACCTCTCAGAAATTCCTGTGCTCATTTATATTATCAGTTCAGTAATGCTTTCTTCTAATATGCCTGACTATTCAACGGAATCTTTTTACATTTCTCACTTCAATTATTAAACTTTGTAAAACTTTCCTAATAATTCTGTGCTATATCCTCTGACAAAAATATTCTCTCTTTTCCTCAATGTGGGGTATGGGACATATGGGACTCTTCCTATTGTCTTTTATTGTTCACTTTTTTTTGGCCATTTGGTTCTATACCCAAACATGTACCGAAATTTTAAATTGAATTTTGCATATTCTGTGTACAGTTAATAAAATGGAAGGGTTCTGAGTGAGCCTATCTTCTAAAAGAGGAAGGTTATTTTATTTTCTGTATTCATTCTGAGTGAAGTACAGGTGGAGGTTGGGTTTCGGTTTTAGATCTATATTTTCAGCCTGCTTTTAGTCCCCTGGCATGGTTCTGATTCTTCAGCTCTTCATCTGGTGTCTGCTGGAAGTCTACCTGTTGCTCAGGTCCCCACATAATAGCAGGTACCTGGGGCCCTAGTCTTTCTCTACAACCAAATCCTCTAGCAAAGCATTCAGCTAGCAAGTGCCAGTCTCTGTTCCAAACCTGATAGCTCACTCACTGCCGGCCCTGGAGGAAACTGCATAGGAATTTCAGACTCAACCCTCTGCCCTTTCTATGTCTTTGAAATCAAGGTTCCTCAAGCCCTGCCCACCTTCCCTCTCTCCAGACATGACTTCCAACTTCAGTTTCTATATTCTCAGGTTCTGACCTCTGCCCCCTCCATTCCCTGTGTGTGTTCCTTCTCTCTGAGAATTGCTCTCGTGTCCCGTCTTACTGAGTTGACCTCTGACACCTTCAAGAAGTTCTATTTGTGGACATTATCCAGGTCGAATAATTATTCTCAGTAGGAGGGGTGGTCTTTTCTGTTATAGACTTGAATGGAAATCATTATTAATAGAGAGATGGCTCAGTGGTTAAGAGCACTCACTGGCTGCTCTTCCAGTGGACCTGGGTTCAATTCCCAGCATCCACATGGCAGCTCATAGCCATTTATAACTCCAGCCCCAGGAGATCAAACAACCCTCTTCTGGCCTCCAGGGGCTCCAGGCACACACATGGTGCACAGACATACATGCAGACAAAACACCCATACATGCAAAAATAAAATTACAAAAAAGAATGAAAGTTACCATATACATTATTGTTTTAATTCTGTTTTCTAATTTTATTTGTTTGGCTATTGGTTCACCGATTTTTTTTCCAAAGAGATATTTAAGGTATGAAGTTTTAGATGTATACCCCTGTTGCTACATCCTATACATTATATCTATTAGTATTTGGCTCTAAATATTTCATTTGCTCTTTCTAATACATTCCTTAAATTATTTAGAGACAGGATTTTCATATTAGAAGTATTTGATAATTTTTCTTTTTTCATAGTGATTTCTAACTTATTTTTACTTTATTCAGAAATGTTATCTATATTGATATCATTTGTTTGGAATCTATTACAACTTTTTGGTTCTGATTTATAAGACATGTTCCTTGGTCAGTTTCCATAAATGATTTCTCTTTGCATGAGATAGTTTAAATCACTAGTTGCTGAACATAGATTCTATTTCTTTCCATTATATTAAGCATATTGAAGGCATTGTTCAAGTGTTCTATATTCTTACTCAATTCTAAGTATAAGAGGTATCATTATAGTAAATTACATATTTAAATCGCCTATATTCTTATTTTTAGAGCTAAAATTGAGAAGAGTAGCTTGCTTTTGAACTTCATAACTTATCATTACATAGGTAATATTCTATCTCTAACAATGCTTTTCTATTTAAATGTTCTTTGTGACTGTTTAATAACACTATTTAGCTTCAATTTGTTAGTATTTTTGCTGAGTGTATGTGTTTATATGTGTAGATATTAAACATCCTTAAGATATACTTGTACAGATTCATATTTTTATTTTACTTTAATGTTTTTCTGTTTTGTTGTACAGATTCATATTTTTATTTTACTTTAATGTTTTTCTGTTTTGTTAGCAGTCCAGGGGGTTGGCGAAGTCCCCTAGTACATGCTAAACACTACTGAGCTGTATCCTCAACTCTTTCCAAACATTCTTGTTTAAAAACAGTGTCTCACCAACTGTCTGAAGTTGACTTCATACTTGCTCTGTGTCCAGGCAAGCCGTGAACTTGTAGCTCACCAATTTCACCCAAGGAGCTGTTGTTGCGGGAGTACACCACTACACTTGGCACATCCATGAAACCAGAGGTTTTGATGAAATTTAGGAGAACATATTCCATCTTAGAAGATCCTTACACACACATATCCTTAGGCTACTGCTGCACAAGGGAGCTGGGAGTGCGTTAGAACTAAAAATCCTACCATAGGAAGATAGGACACTTAGCTGTGTTTCCAGAAGCTCATGACTTAGTTCTAGTTCCATCAAAGCTCTGTGCCTGAGAGTGAGTAATCAAAGCTCTTGAGGCTAAATGGTTCTTCTTCCTTCATTGTATATAGCTAGTAATTCCTCTACTTACTTCATATTTCATAGAATCCCTTGGCTATTCATAC
>NC_022012.1:70891579-70903978 GCF_000317375.1 Microtus ochrogaster | reverse complement strand
AGGAATCTGGAGAGATGGGTGGGAACTTAAGAGCTTTTGCTGTTCTTGCAGAGAACCTGAGTTTGGTTCCCAGTGCCCACTTCATGGTTGGGCATCTCATGCTCACCTCTAACTGCAACGCCAGAGAATATGATGCCTTTCTCTGGCCTATGAAGCCACATACACATATATACACACAGAGACACAAGTGTATGAATAAAAATATTATAAATTAAAAATAAGATGTCAAATTACAGCATAAAAGTCCTTACAGCTTTAAATTACAGTCAGTATAATTTTTATACTTGTTATTAATCTATGGCTTCAAGGAGAAAGAACTGAAGGTCCTCAAGAAAAAAAAAACGTTCATGAAATTCTCTGTAGCTCTGATCATGGTGCACTAAACAGAAGAGAAATGTTCCATTTATAAAGAAGCACTAGACAAGAAGGAGCTCACAGAACAAGGTATAGACTGCTTTTGTTGGAAAGTCAAACATTTATCTTTAGAGCCTATGACAGCACTTGAGGTGTTGGGTCAGGAAATTGTTCCCTAGAAGAGAGTCCAGGCAAACTCTATTGTATTTTTCAGTTTTTGGTAAATACTTAAGCTTTTAATAATGAGTAAAGATTGTTTTTACTCAGAGTGATTACTTTTGATAGCTGGAATGTAGAATAACCTTAAATAATACTTTAACTAATTGCTTCTTCTCGCTGACGTTTCCTATTAATGGTTTTTTAATTATAACATGAATTTCAATTCATTTGCCCCCAGAAACCAGGAAACAGTGAAGGTAAATATGGTGGCTGCTCCCAACCCCTGGAGCCAGTGGGGTATACTTTGCTTTCCACCTATTCGGATGATATAAATTGAATTCTCTGCGTGAGACGTTCAGAGAGGTTCTTTACAGTAGAAACCCAAAGTGGAAAAGTTGATTGCAGTAGGTACCCTGGGAAGGCTCTTGCTGAACAAGCTATTGCCCAGTACTGTCAAAAATGTACGTGCGGGAACAGTGTGGTTTCAGTCCCAGTGGGATGCAGTAGGCCTGAGCTACACCAGCGGGAACTGTGAACAATATTAAGATCTTTCTTTTGTCTTTATGAATCTAACCAAAATGTAGGCAGCCCTGAGCCAAGCTGGGGCTGGAGCCAGACCTGGTTAGAGTTCACCAGCATCCCTTTGAGGGGAACGTCAGAATTGCCATTACCTGTGGGAGAAGAAACGTGGTGACTAACCATGACTAACCACCTGGCTTATTTGATTTGTTTAATCTCTGTCCAGTTGAATTCAGTTATGTTCTTTACACTCTAGCAAGTGTAGACACTCTCTAGATTGACATGAGCCTGCTTTTTACCTCATAGTAATCTCCTACTCAAGGGTATAGCATACCCACGCCCATCTCCACTATTTAGTGTCCAAATGCTGCATATGGATTTGGAGCCAACAACTGAGGGATTCTGATTCTGACTCAGTCTCTCCCACATACCGCCCACTGCAGGACCTGGCTCTATTGGCGTGGTTTATATATGCATATATATAAACCATGTGTGACTATTTCATTTCTCTGCTCTATTTGGCACCTCTGTAGCAAAGAGATCGCTCCCTAGCCTCTACTTAGCTGTGTCTTTTCCAACCGGAGACCAGAGTCACTCTAATTGGAAAGCATCTCCTTCTTAAGCAGACTCTCAGCTCCACTTAGAGCTGTGCAGGAAGAAGGATGCCCATGCAGCCATCTGGGCGAGAAAAGCAATCTAAAAGCCATAGAGAGTGCAGGGCAGAAATGATCACGTTCTTTCAGTTGTTGCAAATGTTAAAACTCTCAAAAACTGGCGGCAGGGTTGGAGAGATGGCTCAGTGTTTAAATGTTGTTCTTGCAGAGGAATCAGGCTGGGTTCCCAGAGCCCTCACGGTGGCTCAGTACTGTCTGTAACTTCAGTTCCAGAGACTCTGATGCCCTCTTCTGCCTCCGTGGGAACTGCACATACGTGGGGCACAGATATTCATGGAGACAAAACATTATATATATACTATAGATATAGATATATACACAGAATAAAAGTAAATGATCTTAAAAATAGAGTTGAAAGGACTAAAACTCAACAATGAAGGACTGAAATGACAAACACACAGCTCACATGAAGAGGAACTGAGAAAAGGAAGATGTGTTCCTAGTGGGAGCTGGGAAAAGGCAATGATATCCCCTTGCACTGCTTATATTCAGCATAGCATTGGAAGTCCCTGCCAAGGCAATTAGGCAAGAGAAACCAAATTAAAGTAACTCAAACCAGAGTAGGAAGTTAAATTGCTTTCAGACTACATAATTTTACATAAAGAAAAACCCTAAATATTCTATGAAAACTTATATCTAATAAATTAATTGGCTGAAATTGTAGGAATAAAGATAAATCATGTCTTATAATAATAAACTCACTATAAAATAATTTGAAAAATAATAGTATTTACATGAGCCACAAAACTAACATAAGGAAATTTAAGGAAATTAAATACTTCAATGTTGAAAACTTTAAAAAGACGTTGAAAAAGGCACAAATAAATAGAAAGATACTCTGTGTTCATGAATTGGGAAGATATAATTGTTAAAATGTCCATATCACCCAGAGTGATACACAGATTCAATGTAACTCCTAAAGTACTAATGACAATTATCACAGACCTACAAAAACAGTCGCAAAATTTGCAAAGGGCTTCAAACACTCAGTGGGATTTTATGGAGTCATTTTCTAAGTTGAGGCTCCCTTCTTTCCAATGACTCTAGCTTGTGACAAGTTGACATAAAACAAGCCAGCACAATCCCCAAAATACACAATGGGGAAAAGGATAATCTCTTCAATAAACAGTCTTGGGAAAACTGACTGTCTGCATACAGAAGAATGAGGTTCTCCAAGATTAAAAAATACAAACTCTCAAAATGAGGGGAAGACTTAGATATGTGACCTGAGATTGTGAGCCTGCTGGAGGAAGTGTAAAGGAAGGGCTATGCAGACTCCTCAGTGGTGAAGACCACACGCTGCTCTTTTGGAGGAACTGAATTTACCTCCCAGGACTCACGCTAGGTGGCTCACAACTGCCTGTAACTCCAGCTTCAGGGAAGTGACACCCTCTTCTAGCCTCCATGGGTACCTGCGCTCAGATGTGCACACCCACACACAGACACATGATTAAAAATAAAATTACTTTTAAAAGTCAATTCTGAAATAATACTTTTTGAAGAGAAATATAAAGGATAAGCTCTATGATAAAGTAATTTTGGCTATGATCTCAAAAGCAAAAGCAGACAAATGAGATTACGCACAGCCAAAAGCTTATGTACAGCAAAAGAAATAACCAAAACAGTGAAGATAAAAAGATACAGAATAGGAGAAAGCGCTGGCAAAGTCTACATCTGAAAATGGGTTAATTAAAATTCATAAGAAACACAAACAACTCCATTGCAAGAAAACAGGCAATCCTATTTTTAAAATGGGCAAAGGCCTAAGTAGACACTCTTCTAAAGATGTGGGTGTGGAAGAGTAGCCAGCAAGCATATGGCAAAATTCTCAACACCCCTGATCAGTCATGGAAATACAAATCAAAGCCACAAAGACAGAGCGTCTCATGTGTGTTCGTGTGGCGGTTACTGAAAGGGAAAAAAATGAAAAATTCCAGCAAGGATATGGAGACAATTCAATATTTGCATACTCTTGGTGAGAATATAAATTAATACAACCATTTGAAAAGCATGCCCATTTAAGTATTCCTTAAAATACTAAAAATTACACTACCTACCATATGATGTAGTGAGTCACATCTGGGTAGATATATTCATTGTAGTCAAGGTGTGGAATTAACCTGATTGTCCTTCAGCTGAAGAGAAAATAGCCGCCAAAGTGCTCTGGCTAGTTTTATGTCATCTTGACACAAGGTAGGGTAATCTGGGAAGAAGAAATCTTATTGGAGAAAATTCTTCCATAGGATTGACCTGTAGACAAGACTGCAAGATATTGTCTTAACTTATGATTGATGTGGGAGGGCCCAGCCTATTTGGGGTAGAGTCAGAAGTACCGGTACTGTCAATGGCAGGTGGTCCTGGTGTGTATAAGAAAATAAACCGAGCAAGGCAGGAGGAGCAAGCCAGTAAGTAGCTCTCTTCTGTGGCCCCTGCATTAACTCCTGCCTCCAGGTTCTACGCTGCTTCAATTCTTGCCCTGATTTCTTTCAAGGATGAACTTGATGTAGAAGTATAAGTGAAATAAACCCTTTGCTCCGCAAGTTGTTTATGGTCATGATATTTTATCACAGAAGTAACGAAGACAATCGTATATACACAATGGAAAAACTCCAGTCATAGACAAGATGTAATCTCACTATGTGGAACACCGTGGCTGAGCCTATAGAATAGAGTGCTAAATGAGCCAGGCACAGAAGTACAAAGAGTACATAAGCCTCCTCCATGCGGAATTTCAACATGTTGATAGTACAGAAGTAGCGAGACAAATGGTGGTGACCAGAGGCTGATCAAGAGGGAACATAGGATGGGTAGATGCTGATCAAAGCATATTTAACTATGGTTAGATAGAAGGTATAGGGGGAAAGTATCCAGAGACTTACATGCAAGTCTACGAACGTAAATAAGCAGAAAGTAATAGTGCTTGTCTGAGTGTGGGTAGCTGAGAGATGGAGATGAAAGGTGGGTGTGGGCAAGGGAGGGAAGATTACCAGTGTTTAAAGACTTCTCCACATGAATCGTGCATATGCACATGTGCACACATGCATGCAGAAACCAAAGCATGGGCTCAGCCATTGTTCTTCCAGCGCCATCCTCCCTGTTTATTTGAGGTAGAGTCTCTCACTGACCTACAGCTAAGTAGACCAGGCACTTTGGCTACTGAAGCATGGAGATCCACCACCTAAAAGCTGGGATTAGAAACACACGCACCACTAAGCCAGTTTATTGTTTTAATTTGTTTTATTTTATTTTATTTGTTTAATAAGGGTCCTGGGGAGCTGACTTAGCCTCTTGTACTTGCAAACCAAACTTTTTTTTAATTGAGTTCTACATTTTTTTCTGTTCCCCTCCCTGCCCCTCCCCTCCACTTCAACCCTCTCCCAAGGTCCTCATGCTCCCAATTTACTCAAGAGATCTAAGACAAACATTTTAGTAATGTTTATGTTGCCCCAGACTCATAACTGGGGGTTTGGGGTGATAAAAATGTTCTGAAATTGCTCATGGTCTTTGCTGCCCAATTATAACCAAAACAAAAATTATTCTGGATTATACACTTTAAATGGTAAAGTGTATGATATGTGAATTGTCTCTCAATTTTAAAAATGGAGACTTATATAGAAAATTATAAGCACCTTATATTTCTTAACTTAATCCAAGATGGTGTATGGTAGACTTCAAGAGAGAAGAATAAATGATAAGGCGGATACGCTCAGTGGTAGAGCATTTGCCTTACATGTTGGAAGACTTGTTTTCAGCCGTCAACAACAAAATCAAGAAACAGGCATGGTGGTGGCATTTAGATGTATTATCAGCACTCTACTCTGGGGCAGAAGCAGGAAGATCTTGAGTTTGAGGCTAGCCTGGGCTACATAGTGAATTCCAGACTAGCCTGAGCTACACAGAAAAATATTGTTTCCAACGGGAATGAAGGAAGAAAGAAAAGCAGGAAAACGGGAGAGAGAGAGGAAAAGAAAGAAAACATGGGGGGGGGTTGGAGTGTCAACAAACAATTCTACCATTATTAGAACCCACCTCTGTTGATTCTGAACCATAAGAGAGCAGAATAAAGAACGCAGTGCATTTTAGTAAGGACATAAGTTGTGCGAGGAGACCTCAGGAATTCTTCAGTGGTTCTGTGTATTTTTTTTTCTCAGACTCATGTGGCTGTGTTGGATGATAAAAGTCAAAAAGAATGATACCATAATAAAAAATTAAATATAAAAATAAAAATCACCTGGGTGGTGTGGGTTGTAGCCAGGTGTCATTCACACTCTGAATTCTAACCTTCTTTCAAAGCTAGTTCAAATCCCACCATCTTAAGGCTCTCCCCCTCCCAGCGGGTTAGCTCGGCTTCTTTTCTGCTGGTTATAAATCTTGTAGAATTGAGATAAAAAAGATGAATCAGATAAAAGATAAAAGCCCGCATTCATCAATATTTCCCAAACCTGAGAACCACATCAGCTTCTCTAGTGGAAAAAGTCCTTGTCTTATTCCCCAATATGAAATTATCTTATAATATTTTAAATATACAAGTATAAGAGAAAGCATGCATCTATTATAAAAAAGTGGCATCCATAAAGAGTTGCATGATAATGAAGGGAACTTTCATAGCCCAAATCAAGTTCACTGCATGCTCTATATTATATATTACAAAGCTAAATCACAGATGGCATTGGAGGGTGGTTCACATTTGCTGGTCAAGGTTCTGTTTGTGTATACATGTATGTCAGGTGACCATGTGGAGGTGGAGGACGATTTTTGTGAGTTGGTTCTTTCTGCTATCTGTTCCCACAGATCCAAGTCAGGAGTGTAGACTTGGTAGCAAGCTCATTTAACCAAGCTATTTCACCAGCTCAGATACCGCTTTTTAAACTATGAAAATTTAAGAGTACCTTTGAGTAATTGCTGTAACTAAATAATCAAATACTTTTTGTTTTACTCTAGCAGTGATTTATTCCATGATTTAATTTTTTTGTTATTATGTGTCTCTGTGTGGGTATTTGCAAATGGGTACATTTGCCATCAGAGGCATTATCTCCCCCAGAGATAGAGTTACAGACAGTTAAGAGCTATCTGATGTGGGTGCTGGGAACCTCTGAAGAGCTGTGTGTGCTCTTAACCTTTGAGACATCTCTCCAGCCCTAATCCGTGCTTTCTTGGTGGAAAGTGCTACTAGTTCCACATGACTAGTAGAAATATATTCCACACATCTAAGAAAGAAGACCCTAAGGCTCAGGGAGGTCACTTCTGACCTCTGTCTAGGATCACAGAATTGACTATTCTGCTGGGGGTGAACAGAGTCCAGGCTTATCCACTAGCAGTGGGTCATGTTCTGTATGCATGTCTTGTGGCTTTTAGAATAGCACTGTCTGCAAACCCACACTGAGCTTATCGGGTGATAGACCTTTTAGCACCTTGTGGAGTCCATTACTCTTGAATTTGTCAAAAGAACAAACATTATTACCTGAATTTTACAGATGACAAAGTTGCAAATTAGAAAGACTGTGAGCTTGTTCAGGGTCGTAGACAAGACAGTGCCAGAACTAACATGGGGCTGTTTTCAGAGCTGATTCTACCTGGCTGTATTATAGCTTAGATGTGAATAGAAGTCAGAAGCATGGATGGCCTTTGTATGTCTTCATATCTCCCAGATCATGTGGATCAGTATTAGGTACTCAGAAACTATTTCCTAACTGATTAAATTGCCAAGAACATCGGGATCCAAGTTAAGTGCTGACAGCCACACACTAACATTGTATTGCAGAAAGTGAGAAACTATGGTACAATAGTGACAGAGAATTGGTGAGTATGTAAATGGATATAGATAGATACATACATAGGCAGGTGATAGATGATAGATAATGGAGTGATAGATAATAGAGCAATGAAAGATAATACAGAGAGAATAAAGATAGTAAATATATAGATAATAGAGATAGGTAGGTGCTGAATAGGTAGATGATAGATAATAGGTGTTTGATAATGGGTACATAAAATAGACAAGTAGATGAAATACACGTGGATATAGGTAGGTGATAAATAGGTAATATATACACATACATACATACATACATACATGCATACATACATGATGATAAGTGTATAGGTTGTATGTATAGAGTTCCCAAACCTAACATCTAAAGTGTTTCAAAATATAGAACATCTTGTGGCCACCACAGTACCACAGACAGAAAGTTCCTCATCTAACCTCATTCAGCGGGTCTTCCCCAGAGCTCAGAGTGCAGGTGGGCTAAAAGTATTGTACAAAATCACCTTCATACTTCAACAATTTTATACAGTGTGCATAAGGTATATATGAAATATAAATTAATTTTGTGCTTAGACTCAGCTCCCAAGCTGAAGACATCTCAATCTATATTTGCAAATATTTCAAAATTCAAAATATCTAAAATTTGAAATCCCTCCAATCCTGGAATTATATAAACAGCTTTTTCTATTTCCATCTCAACTCAGATACCTTGTTCTCTGACATGTCAAAGGCAGAAAATTTGGCCATCATATGTATTAGTGGCCACTTTACTTAAACAGTGTTCTTCTGCAGCAAGGTTAAAGAAAATAGACTTTATGTTAGCAATTTTGAATTGGAATTGCTTTACTTTCTCCTGAACAATTTAGGTTTTCGTATTTTTAAAAAGAGGTCAGCAGGAGCATGGAGAGAATTGTATGTGATATTCAGCTGATCAGAAAATTAGTTGCAATTCTCCACTTCTCTTAGTAAGGACAGACATGGCCAAGTTGTCCTCAGACATCCTCTCCCACCCGTGAATGGCAGCCAAGCTCTGGGGCAGAAGGTAACAGATTTCTGGAATGAAGCCTTTGGGCACCAGCAGTCAATCACGTGGGAATGAAGAAGGCTCTCTCCTACAACTGAAACCACAGAGGGGTTAGAACAGGAGGCAAGATAATTACCTACCTGGAGAAGGGCCAGGGAAGCAGCCTGGGCCTCTCATGGAAAGCGCCATGGGAAATGTGATGACCGTACACAGTGCGGAGCACCTCGGATTCCCACCTGATCTGCTAGGCAAGGTCAAGGCAGGACGCTGAACCCGAGGACAGGCAGGGCTGGCACCATTCTCCAGCCAGTGCTTGCAGACAGGTAAGCTCTTCGTGGTGCAGAGATGGGTCTGGGGGTTCACCTCGGGACTGCAGTTGGTTCTCTCAGGACCTGGGATCCCCATGTTTGATTTCTTATGCCAAAGCCTTACAGTCTGGGGGTCTTAGGGATATGCGTGTGGTAGGGTCCTGTCTTCACTGGTGCAGCTTCAGCCTGGATCCTCACATACCTATTCCTCCAGGAATCTCCTCCATCCTCCAGACATCTGGCTCTTAGCACCACCTCTTTCAGGACATAGCTTTGCCTTCACTAGCTCTTCCCTGACCCCCTGTAACGGTTCATCTTTGTCAGCGTGGCTGGCTTTAGAACTGTGGACACCTCTAAGAATGTCTGTGAGGGTGTTTCAGTGATCTGGGGTGGAACAAATGGGCAGGATAACTACTGGAGAACCAGAACCTCCCCCGCCCCCGCCCCCGCTTCCTGGTCAGTTGTGATATGACCCACCTTTTTCACACTCTCCTGTTGCCGTGAGCTCCTCTACCACATCCCAGTCACCATAGACTGAACCCTCTGAAACCGGGAGCCCAGATGACTCTTCCTTTAAGTTGGTTATGCCAGATAATGGGGTCACAAGAATTAAAAATGACTACGTCCCAGAGGAGCTGGGAAATACCACTGGGGAGACACCTCGCCTTGTAGTCCACTCCGCTGAGGGGCTTGCAACACTAGATCCTAATCTCTGGATCTTCCCATTGCCCTGAAGGTTCCCTACAAAAACACACCCATTCAGAGGAGGTCCCTCCTCTCTATCGGCTTTTATCGCATAGACTCAGTTGTGCAAATGACTCTTACATGCTGTTCACAAATCACTATTCATATATAATGTCAGCTTCCCTGAATCTTAGGCAAGTCATATGTTTTAAACACGCCATTGTTTTGGTCCATGGACCTAAGTTGGTTCAAATGCACAGAGGTGCTTGTAGCAAGCCATGAAGGAACACAACCCTGAGTCCAAGGGTCCATTCTAGGGTGTGTCATTACTTCCTGCATATCTCTGACTGAGGGTTTGCTTTGCCTTCTAAGAGGCAGTAATGAGTGTGCGCAAATAAGCTGAGAAAAGCCAAGGGTGACCCTCTGCTTGTCCAGAATCCACCAGAGCTGACCCAGTTCCCCACAGTGATGATGTTTGCAGATTGCACTTAGCAAAGTGAAGAGTCCTCTTATTTCACCCCCTGAATGAGTTCCCTGCATTCACCTGCCAGTGTAGGGTGTGCCCTCTGGTCCCCATCTCTAGATCCTCTTGTGGAAACATCAAACCCACACACTCCTTTCTTCTTCCTTAGACCATGAACAAAATCATGTTAGCACAGTCTTCCATGGCCAGGGCCCTCAGTCTAGAACTTGATACCCTTTTGTGCCTGTCATTTTCCCTTATACCATAAACCTACATCTACTAAGTATCCATCACCCTCTTTAAGGTGATTAAGATTGTTTATTCTGTAAGGACTGTATTTGTCAAACATCCGCCATTCTGTTTGTCTTTCAGCAGTTTAGTGTGTCTCTTAACTATGTTAGTATTTTAGTATTCTTTTTAAAACTGCTTTTGTTTTGTGTTGATGTTCAGATTCCAAAATGGCCTAGGTTTTGTGTTCAGTCCTAACCGTATGTTTCCTCCAGCCCTTGCTATTCCTTGCATGGTGTTTAGAACGGGAGTTTGGCGAGGGATACTTACATTGTATTGAAGCTTTCCCCCAAGCCTTTACCAGAGCATCTGACATTTCTAAGTCAATCGATAAATATTTATTGAACGAATGAATAGATGAATGACCATGGACATTCTAGGTGTCCTACTTCGACACTGAGGAAGCCACAGCTTTCTGTGTGACAGAGCCCTGCCTTAGAAACCAGGACAGCAGTCCATATGTCCATCAGCATTTGCAGTAGTGTTTTCATTATAGTGATTAGCTGGCTTATTGGATTTAATTATGTATCCTTAGAGTACTGGAATACGCCACTAAATGCCTCAGGAAAAAGAATATCCCAACAACAATTCTCTCCCTGGAATTCAAACATGCACAGTACAGTGGCTCTAGGCTCATTTTTTATAACCTTTGAGTGTGGCTCTTTTCTCTCAGAGTCTAGGCCATCCTTATCCCGGCTCTTTCTACATTGTGAAAGCATTCTTCACTGACTTTGCACTGTTACACGGAGGACAACCAACTCATACAATGTAGTATGTCTTAGCCAACAAGATTAACATAGTTTATTTAGCTCCATACAGCTTCATGTTATTCAGTGTGTGCAGAACTTATTAAACACATTTTACATGGGAATGCGGTGCCACGAATCATGGGAAGATGCCGATGACTATATGATTGTTTTTCTAGTTTCTTAGAAGTTAGCATTTGAAATCTGGTACCTAGGAAGTCCAGAGCCCCATGTTAGGATATGGATGATGGGCCTGTTATCATAATCAATGTTGTCCTCATTCTTAGACCTTTGATTTCCTAATGACATAGATGCCTGTGGGAATAATAGTAAGCAGAGCTAGCAGTGAGAGTGGGCAGATCATTTTTCCACCCAAGTGTTAGGTCTCAAACCCAAGATAAATGGTTGAGTTGCCTATTAACATATCAAAGCCAAGCTGGCTGCCAGGTTCTCCCAGCATCCCTCAGTCTCTACCTGGTACAGTGTCCTCTTTGCTGTCATACCCTGCCCCCTACCATGAACTCTCCATCCTAGGGGCTGGGCTGCCCTTGCCCCAGCTGCTTTTCCCTATATAGTACTGTCATTTTGGCAACACTGATCCTTTTTACCCTTTATCCTCCTGGTCTCTTGTTCTCCAGGCTCTCCCTGCTGCCTCTTTACATGGCCTGCCTCAGGGTTGTGTTCACTCTGGACTCTTCCAGATGTCTCTGCCTCTGACTGTGCTCTCCCTCATATCTACACTAAACCTTCTCTTCCACCACGCCTAGGAGCAGTCAAGACCTCCTTTTTTGATTTCTTTTTTCTCTTTTCATTCACCAAGCTGATTCCCCTGTGTGTCCCATGGGATCTTTGGGAGTTGATAAAGAACCTGATTTGGCCGTGGCA
The DNA here is from genome assembly GCF_000317375.1 of Microtus ochrogaster. NCBI lineage: Eukaryota > Metazoa > Chordata > Mammalia > Rodentia > Cricetidae > Microtus > Microtus ochrogaster. The sequence goes on along the minus strand of NC_022012.1, from coordinate 70,892,107 downwards.
ATGTAGGCTTCCACATAACTCTCTTTGTCTTTTCAAAGGGGACTTGCGGATAAGACCTTGGTTGTTTCAATAAAAGAGTCTGCTGCTGAACGATAGGTGGAGAACCGCAGGCAGAATCTATAAAACAGGGAATTGAGGCAAAGGGCTGGGCTTTCACATCCCCAAAGGGCTGGGGATGTATTTCCTGCAAAATAAGATTGGTGGGTCTTCCTTGCTTCCTGTAATGACAGGAAGAGTATCTATAAAAGGTACTGTTGAAGCTCTGTGAAATGTGGGCTGGAGAAAGCAGTTCATTTCTTATTAAAGATCATGGCATCACTGATGTCTATATATCCTTTTGAAACATAAATATCACTACATACACATAAAGTATTCAATGCTGTGTTATGGGATACAAAGGTTCCAAGTTCAGTTCCCGGCACCACCAGGTCAGGTGACTCACACTGATAACTCAGCTACAGGGATACAATGCCCTCTTCTGGCCTCCACAGGACCCATATTGATATGCACAAATTATCTCTCTCTCTC
>NC_022012.1:70863799-70891446 GCF_000317375.1 Microtus ochrogaster | reverse complement strand
TTAAAGAACAACAAGAAAAACAAACAACTAAAAACAGTACAGAAAGGCTAGTGCAGCTCCAGCCTAGGATGTCCTGGGAAAGCCTTTTCTAACCTTGTCATTGCCTCATTCTTTGATAAAATGCTAAACAATCCAAGCTGCAAAGGGTGTGCTTTGCCATGGGGGTTGTCACATATGATGCAGGAGTCTTAGCTCAATGTAAATTTCAGGAAAAACAAAGAACACTTGGATTCCTGCACACCATGTGTCTATACATTTGTCTGGAACCCAGATTTATTCTGCTGCCTTGTTCCATTCATTCAATCCCAATGGCCTTGCTGCTGACCCATCCCTACGTCATCTCATCTCCTTCAATTAGATCAAGGCCCCAAACAGACTCTGCTCAACAGAACCCCATCAGCACCATAGAATGGGGGACAGTTTCTCAGTTTCCACCAAGCACACAGAAATGTGTTCATCATGAGGATCTGGCTACATCCTTATCTGAACACAAACTCCTAGAAAGCAGGGGTACATCTGGGTGTGACTCTCTATCCCTGCCAGAGGAAAAGGGTGGCCAGGCATCATACAAATATATAACAGGCATTTTCCAGATGAGCTCAGTCTCTGATTTAAGTGTTGTGATTGATGGAAGGAGATGCTTTGGGCATAAGTTTGGTGATCTTGAGGCTTTGGGAGCAGGGCCAGGCTAGGGTCAGAAAGACATACAGTAATCATTGTAGGGAAAACAAAAAAGGTTAATCCAGCAAAGGCCTTTCTGCCTGTGTGTTAGCGCTGAGCGCTCTCTTAACTTCAGTAGATTAGGTACCTAATCTGCCACACTCAAAATAATCGTCCCTGCATTTCTCTTGCCATTTCTTCTAAAAGCCTCCCTGCTTATCATCCATCTTCTTCTTTCTTCGCCTCAGGCCTAAAGTCACATTCACTTAACACTGTGTCACTGTGTCCCTTTGTAGAGATCTGCAGTGAGACTGGATGGATCCTGCAGAGTAGCACCAGATTTAAGGACACAGGGACTTTAGAGGCCCTGTGATAGATGTTGGCTAAGGAGGCTCTTCTGTACAGTCTGGAGGGTGACGTATGGTGGGTTCTGAATGAGCAAATCTGTAAAGTACAGCAAGTTGACATAAAAGGATGAATGGCAAGTGAGAAACGGAGAGCAAACATCAAATCAATGGCTCGAACCGGGCAGCAGAGACCAACTGGGAAGGCAGTCAGCTGGGGTCCCCAGCAGACAGTCCAGGGCTCTTCTAGATGTGGGGCCTGCATGTATAAGAACAAACAACAGGGGATACAGGTTACATTATCAAACCAGGTGCTCACAACACACGACAGACGCCAACTGGGGAAACTGAGGCAGTCAGGTGGAGTTTCCCAGTGAGCCTTCTCTCCATGGCTTCCCTGTCTCATGGTAGTTGCTTTTATATCACAGGATAAGCAATAGGAGAGCCGTTTGGAAATGGTTTGTCTTCTAACTATTCTCGAGAGCACAAGGATTTTATTCTGTGGCTGTTTTGCCCTTCCTGTCAGGGAGCTCATCCCATCCCAAGCAAAGGGACTTGGAGGACACCTTGAGACAAGCATGTTGAGATCTGACATGGGGGAGGGTGCAACCCCACAGCCAGAGCCAACTTCTCAGATAGTTTAAACAGCAAGTGAAAACCAACAGAATGTGCACTACTCTGGTTTTTACCGACCCGCTCCCAAATGTTTGGAAGCTCTTCTGAAGACTAGAAAACCTTGGTGCGCCCTGAGGGATGTGACCATTTCTGACCCACACTGCCAACATTCAGTGTCCATGTTTCATACTTCTGAAGACACACATACCATGAAAATTATTGGCCCCCAAGTCAAGATTGGGACAGCCTGTGTGTGCAGGAACAGAGTACATGAAACAGGAACTGTGTGTGACATGGTTGCCATGTGGCAACGCCGATGTTTTTCTTTGTGGCAATTGACACAGGAACGGTTGCCTCCCAAACTATACTAAATCATGGAAGGTCTATTGCAAGCAGCAATTTCATTTTAATTCATTTTTCAACATTTACACAAGCTTAGGCTTCATTTGGTACATGTAATAGCTAGCAAGCCAAGTTTCCTTTATGAAACCCAAGAATCCACATACGGGGTAATTACTCAGAGGAGGGGGAAGCCGCCCTCGGTCAAACAGCGCCACTCTAAATATTGACTCTGTGTAGGCTCTGCTCGGGCTTAACCATTTGAATCCTGCTGCTTTCCATGTGCAGTGCTGTCTGTCAAACAAAACGTGGAGACAGAAGAAAATAATGGTGAGCCTGGGAAATCAGAACATGCACAGCAGCTAGGAAGCAGGAGTGAGGTGGTCATCCTCAACCTTCAGTAATCACGACTGCCTGTCACTTACGCCTGCTGGTTGTCGGTCCCTGTATGACACGCTGGGCATACGTGAGCATGTTTCCTGAGAAGTCCGGATCCTTCCCATTTTACCCACCATCCATGATGTCTGAGTGAGCAGCTGTGGAAATGGAGCGTCTCGGGTTCCAGGAAATCATCTTCCTGACTCCCCTTACCCTGGGTGTCTCTGTCATCCCTCCTGCCAAGGCGGATCTCTGTTAACATTTGCCCTGTATTTCTTTTCTTTTGTAACGATTCACACTGAGCCCCTTTTCACATCCAGAATTTCTGTGTGAAAACATTGGGCCTCTAGCTGAGCCCAGGATGGAAGAACAGAATGCTTGTCCCCAATGTCTCTCTGTTCCTAGAGGCAAAGATTTTGGGTAAATACAATCACCAATTCCCAGAATAACCAGTTCTAGCTCTTAGTGTAAGAAGCCAAACCCTCAAGGAGATGTTAAAGTGGAAAGAGAATCCCCAAGTATTTATTCCACAGAAAATACCCACCTTGTTCTATCCGCAAAGGAAAAGACTCAGAGAAGTGGGGAAAAGCCCACACATCCACATGACAGGTATTCTAATTATCTTCAGTTACCTACTTGGCATAGCCCATAGTCATCAGAGGGAGTTTTAAAAGGAGGATTACCTCCTCGATCAAATTGGTCCATGAGCATGCCTGGAAGGCATCATCTCGGTTGTTAATTGAGGTAGAAGGGCCCAACCCACTGTAGGCAGTGCCATCCCTAGACGTGTGGGCCAGGCTGTATAAGAAAGGCAGCCAAATATGGGCCAGGAGAAAGCCACTGTAAATCATTCTTCCATGGTTCCTGACACCGATACCCACCTTGAGTTCTTGCCTGACACTCCAAAGATTGACAGTGACCTGAAAATGTAAGATGAAATCAACCCATTCCTTTCTAAGCTGTTTTTGTTTCTGGTGTTTGTCTGTCACAGCAACAGAAAGAAAAGTAAAGCAACTAGTTAGCCCTGAACACCTGATGTACGTCTCCATCCCCACAGCGCTTGCTAACCAGCTCCTCTCTGGAGGGCAGTGCTGACTTTAAAGCCAAACAGTTCGAGCCTGGGAACCTGATTATCATTTATGGAAATTTTATTCTGAGTAAGAACCTGAAAAAATCCATGTCCAGAACTTTCTCCCCTTCAGATGTGAAAATCATGGCTAAGAAATAAACACACACACACACACGCAAACACACACACACGCAAACACACACACACACACACACACACACACACACCAAATGAATAAGTAAGCAAATGTAACTCTAAAAGCTTTTTTATTGCTTTATTGCTTTTTCAACCTATCTTGGCAGGTTGAATAGTTTATTCACAGTTTGGCTGTGAAGAAAGAAAAGCTAAGGAATCCAAGGTAACCTGCTGAATATCCCAAGCTAATAGCTGTTGAACATTGGTCCGGAACATATGACAGCTTGGTACTTTAGTCATGGAGCATTGGTGATGAAGTAATTAATTCAAGTACAACCACAGCACCCATGGCCAAAGTGGGAGACCAGGCCACAGCCAACGCCTCCAGTCCATACAGTGATGGCAAGAAGAGTCTGAGGCCATAAGGAGATAGCTTAGGTCTCAGCCACCTCTCTCACAAACTCTTTCCTTTCTTAGCCCTTGAGATTCAGCATCTATAGCATCTATAGACATCAGAAGTCTTATGGTGAGGGCTAACAATAATGTAGACAAAAGAGCCTCACACAGGCCTGAGCATCCTATGCTTTCCAGAGGAGGATCCTGTTGCTGGGGCTGGGGAGATGGTTGTCAGTAAAGTGATGTTTGCAACATGAAGAAGTGACTTGGAGCTCCAGAACTTGCATGAAAAAAAATCTCAGCATGAAGATATAGGAGAGAACCTGGTGTTTGCTGGTCAGACAGTCTGGAAGAATGGATAGGTAAGCTCCAGGTTCAGGGGGAGACCCTGCCTCATACAGAAGGTGGAAGGTGATTAAGGAAGCCATTTGACAACTGGCTTCTGACCTCAACAAGCATGGTCGGTCATTTGTGCCTATATGTATGCTTGCCTGTGCATACACACACACACACACACACACACACACACACACACACACACACCAAGGCCCTAGGACAGTGGCTTCTACCCTTAGTTGTCACCCCCACAAGAGGGAAGATATTCTCTAATCCTTTCCTAGAAGACTCAGAAACAGAAGCAGTCTGGGGCTGCTCACCTGCCACAGGGCCTGCTTTACACCTTCAATAAATTAAATGAAATATAATAAAAGCAGCCTGGCGTCCCCTTAAAGCGCTCATGACTTTAATTCACATAGCGCGGCGTTAACGTCAGAGTAAATGAGGAGAGCTGTCCATCTGAGCATCCCCCCTCTGCTAAACTGATTTCCTGCATTTATAGGGCTGGTGAGAAACACCGACAGTGGATAGGACCATGAAACGATATAGATAACCCACAACATGGGCTCCCAGTGCCTGTCAGCATGGGGGGAGTGGTTTCAGCCATTCCCCTCCAGAATGAAGGCCAAGAGGGCCAGAGAGCCGCTGTCATTCATAGCCCACCTGATGGAAATGTTTGCTTGGGGGCTGCTTCTCCCCACTCCCATCTTCTACATCAATTTCATCTATACTTTTGGCTCAATTGTGTTCAAATTTTGTACAATTCACTATATTGCTTATACCCTTCTAAGCAATACTGACATAGAACATGAATAAAATTGAAATTCCATAATGCATTATACATAATCTATGTTATATCATTTATAATATTATACATAATTATGTGCAATAAAATCTAGGAAAATAATTGTGGAATTGATATATAAATATGTCTAAAATGCGAAGTTCAACATTATTATTTGGTTTTGGTGCTGGTTTAGGGGGCATTTTGTTTGTGTTGAGACTAGGCATCACCATGGAAGTCTGACTGTCCTGGAACTCACTGTGTAGATCAGGCTGAGCTCAGATTCTAGATCCTCCTACCTCTGCCTCCCAGGTGCTGGGATTACAGGCATGTGCTGCCTAACACAGCAGTATTTTATTATTCTTCCAAAAAGTATTATATTATTCATAGAAAGCCTCATGGCTGATTACCCAGATGTGTTCAATAATTAAACATAGTTGTCTTTGATCATTTGTGTATCTGAGCCATGAGTTTGCACATATTTTTAAGTTCTCTCATTTGTCAAAACATACTTGATTGAAATGTTGATGAAATAATCAAGCTTTTTAAATATTTAGAAAAACGGGTTGTTGAACCTCCATTTCTTGTCTTGCCCCAAGCTCGGGAGGTGTTGGAGGGAGCCCTATTTTCAGAACTTAGTTGATGCTGATGTAAATGCTCGCATCTGACGGGGCAGAATCAGGGTGCCCAGGAAGACTGAGACTCTGGCCAGCAACCTCTTCTTTTGTGACTTTATGTAAAATTGGCCCTTTTAGTCTTCATTATAAACCTCTGATTCTCAGAGTTTTTGCACTGGTAAGTCCTTAAGTACTGTCAGGATTATATTTGCTCATTTCTCAACAGTTTGATAGCACACAGATATTTTTTCTAATCAAAATAGGAAAATAATGACCCAACACACTATCATCTTCATAAGTCATTTATTTTCCATACACCAACTTAGTACATATCATTTCATTGCTAAAAATAGTATGTTTTACATTCTAATCTAGGGGACTGGAGAGATGGCAGAGCTTACTTGTTTATGTGGGTTCAAGTTCAGTTCCTAGAACCTGCATCAGGAGACTCACAATGGCTTGTTATTCCAGATCCAGGGGCTCCAAGGTCTTCTGGCCTCTTCAAGTTCCTACACACTCATTGCATATATTCACATGAACACACACATATATGTATACACAAAAATAATAAAATAATAAATGTTCAAGATCTAATCTAGTTGGAATTTTCATATTCTTTTTTCTACTTATCATTGTAAGTAATTATTTCCATGTTGATATAGATATAACACAAATTATATCATCTTCCATCTACTTCATAGATCTTATTTTATAAGTTATTTTATGCAATAAACTGGGCACTAATAATGGGCACACTATATCAAGCATAAAGCTCCCAGCTTTGTAACTGTGGCCATCTGGAATACACCAAGACCCGACCAAAGCCTTTTGATGAACTGGCCAAAACCACACTGGGTTCCCACTACATACACCAAAGAGCTGACATCTTAAGTTCTTACCTTTCCAGAAAACAGATGTGCAAAAAGATCTCCCCACCAAGTAACAAGTTCTGTGTTCATAACGATGTGCAGTGTTTTCTTACAAAGCAATGTGGCAATAATGAATTTTTATTGAATTAATTTAACAAAATATGTCAAATACAAATTATAGGTCTCTGAAAGTCCAAGTACACCTTCTACATTCCAATACCATTATTGCAAAGAACCTTCAAATTAAAGACATCCTACAGTATGATTAGCCAGACCCTAATAGCTGCATCTCAGTGAGCTTTTGAACAGTTAGAATAGCCATTCTGAGGTGGTGAAATTTCATCTTGGATTTTACATTTCCACAAACAATTAACAAATATATATATATATATATATATATATATCAGGGAAGAGGAAAAATCAATGACAACAACTAGCTTTACATCCTCTTTCATGACTAATGTCTCTCATATATGGATCCTAGTCTAAAATATATACATGCACAGAGACAGACAGACAAATGCACACATAGGTGAAGTGTAACGTGTAGAAAGGAGAGCAAGCAAGGCTAAGTATTTGATGGTAAGGAAGGATGAGCTGCGAGTAGTGGACACAGGGACGCTTATATTTTGAAGACACATCACAGTAAAGGATGCTTTTTGAAAAGGGGCATTGCTTGCCTTAGATGATGCATCCACACTGATTTTCTACATGTCTGTATGTTGTGAAATTCTACAGTTCAGTATATCATATCCCCGCTAATATATGCCCTATTAAAATCCCGCTTCTCCAGTGCCACGTTCTGTGTTGTGCTTGGGTCTCAGAACTCTATTCCCCAGGCGGCTGTACACAGACCACAAAACCAGCCCCAACAACGTGGTGATTACCTAGCACCGTTGCATAAGTGTCTCTCTGATCAGCCTGCCGTGCACATAATGACCTGGGAGCCAGGCGGTAACAACTCTGGCTTCTTCAGGCAAATGTGGTTTGAATTCATTAAAAGCTTCTGGAATTTCCTCATCTGGAAAGAATGCCAATGCAGACAAATGAAGCATTTTAGAGCGAATTGCTCATCGTTGCCATGTGCCATGGCCAATTCCTTCCCCACAATCCACTATTTATCCCTCTTATATAACCTTCCTGATCCACGCACGTCGAATTTTTAGGATTCTCGCTCTTCAAGGTTTTACCATTCAGGATTTTTATTTTAGATATGTGATTTTCGATTTTTGAGGATTTTTAACTTTCCTCATTTCAATATTTACGATCATGGCATTCAGGACTGCATCTTCAAGGATTTTCATCAAAAATCAATTTTATATGCCTCTTGATATATTAAGGAACTATCCATTCATTCCTATTTTCTTAAGAGTTCTTTCAAACTAAGATGGATTTTGAAGGGCAGAAGAGATGTCTCAACTCTTCAGGGTGTATACTGCTCTTGCAGAGGACTGGAATCCAGTTCTGAGCACCCACATCAGGTGGCTCCAGGGAGTCTAGTGCCATGTATACACACACACACACACACACACACACACACACCCACACCACATGATCATAATTAAAAATCAAATGTTTCTATAAAGATAGAGGCCCCCAGCACACTCCTGAGTGACCTCATTCTCCACCCAAGCTCCACTTCCTAATGTTTCTGGTGCCTCTCACTGGAGCTCCTCCAGCTAGGGATCTGGCGTCGGTGCCTGTTGGGGGACATACCACATCAAACCTTAGGAGCATGGCTTGTAAACATTGTATTTAAGACTTAAACATTATATATTAGCAGTATCCCTTCATAACAGCACTTGGAAATTGTCTTTATTTACTGTCATATATCTGAAGCATTCCTTGGGTTTTTGGGACTATCCCATTTCTACGGGCTTACTAGAATTTCCTTAAAATTATATGTATATAGCAAAATGTATATGGATATATAATTCTGCCATATCTTACTTCTAAATATGGAGATATTTTGTTGTATTTTCTGGGCTTCTGAGACATTATAAAGTATTTGGACCTTATTATGACATTTTAATATTTCCTATAGCATCTTAAATTTCCTCTTATAATTTAGAATGTCACTTTGTGCCCCTATAGGATCCACGTAATACTTGCTTCCTGTGTGTTCTACCTTCCCTCCGCTCTATCATATTTCATGCCCCCTTACTACTTTATCAGAGTATGGGATGCTTGCTGTCACCCTTCGATTCCTGATGAGGCCCTCTTTAATTCAAACACTTAGAGTTAGGCTATCTTTTTAAGCCTTTGGTTGGATGATATGTGTGCAGACGTGATTGGCATGTAAGATCTCTCTTTATCTCCATAACACCATATTCAGAGCTTGTTCCATGTCTTAGTTACTGTTCTATTGCAGTGAAGAGACGCCATGGCCAAGACAACGTCCAAAAGAAGACATTTAATTGAGGGCTTGCTTATAGTTTCAGAGGGTGAATTTATGCCCACCATGGCAGGAAGTATGGCACAGGCAGACAAGCATGGCCCTGGAGCACTAGATGAGAGCTTACATCTTATCCACCAACAGTAAAAGAAAAAGATAGACTGATCTTGGCCAGTGGCACACCTCCTGCAAAGGGCCACACATCCTGTTAAAGAAGGCCACACCTCCTAATCCTGATCAGTACAGTTCCACCAACTAGGGAGCAAGCCTTCAAATATGTGAGCCTATAGGAACCATTCTCATTCAAACCACTACATTCCACTCTTTGGTTTGTAACTATATCATAATACAATTGTACTTACTACAACTTCAAAGGTCCCCATAATCGTTCACTGTCATTAACAGTTTAAAAGTCCAAAGTATCTGCCTGTCTTTGTATTTGTCTCCCCCCTCTCATCTATATTAAAGATGAATTTATTAAAGTGGCTTACAGGCTGTGATCTGAATGATCCAACAATGGCTGCCTCCTGTTGTAGGAAAGGTCAAGGGTCCAGTAGCCAGTCAATGCAGGAAACTCTCTTTCTCAGCAGTCCTAAGTCGATGCCAAGTCTCAGGGAAGTCCTAGAGAGATGGGAGTTTTCAATGCATTGGGAATCCTGAAGAAGGAGGTTCTAGCACCAGTGAAGAAAGGGCTCAGGATAGATGAAGTTGGTAAGGAGAAGGAAGGCAAACAGACATGTCTTTTTATGTGGGTAACACTAGAAGCGGGGCCCAGATTTGGGATAGGCCTTCTGACTTCAGGTGATCCGAATTTAGGGTATGTCTTCCAACTGGAATAATCTAACCAAGAAAATGCCCTCACACATCTTCCCGGCAGCTGGATTTTAAAATTCCAGATGTAGTCAATTTGACAACTAAAATTAGCCATTGCACTGCAGCTATTCCCATTGAACAGGTATGGAAATGAGAGACAAAATGCCTAACAAGAGTAACTTCGGTTAGTTAAAAGCAGAATGATAAAGATGCAGGCCAGTATTCTTTAAAAGGAAAAAATTTAATAGCTTTTATTTTATGAGATAGGATGTCAGGGAGAACAGGCTGACTTTGAACTCCAATCTTTCTGTCTCCATTGCTCAAGTGTTGGAATTACAGACAGGGAACTTAAGTTGACATCCGACTTAAAAGAAATTTGAATCAACTCTATTTCCACTGTCTTGAAGGGTCAATACTTTACAATATCCACATATATACACAAAGATATAGCTATACAAATATGTATAATACATATGTGTTTATATACACATATACTCATAAGCATACATTGAATGAACTATTATATACATTGTCCATTTAATTAGTTAACTATTTTCTCATCAACATATATATCTACATAATCATATGTAATAATTGGAAGTTCTTTGTATGTGTAATTTAGTTACTGGCTCCCAGTTGTGTGTTATTTAGGTATTTTTTTCTGTTTGTCTTCAAGTAATACTGTTATGAAATTTTTAACATATGCTTTAAAAACTGCCTTGGAACTTAATCTAAAAAATAACCTTCCCTTTTAAAATGTGTATGTATCTTTGAAAAAGTTGAACAAAAATCTATTTTCAATATTCTGACATAGTATAAAGCACAATAATACTTATTTATATTAGAATCTTTAACTTCCTCAATATATTGTGACTTGACATCACAGAACTGTATAGACACTCAAAATGAAAAACAGGGATCAATTATATATCTCTATTAAAATAATATAAAAAAATTTTTGTCCTTGAGCAGTCAATAAAACATTTCTCTGGATCAGAAATACCCAGAGGCAAATCTAAACAGAAATTCCTAGACTATGCAGACAGAGGCACTCAGAGCTCACCCTAAGAAAGAGATTCTAACATGTCCATTTGTGGTGGCAAAGGCAGCTAAAGTTCACCCCTAAGGAAGATGACTGAACACAACGTCTCATGGCAACAGGTCACACTTAAACTCACATTGTGGAAGAGGCTCTGTGGCAATAAAAAGCCTTAGACTACAGCCTGATCCATGGGTTGTGTTGAGTTGAGTGGATAGGTAATTGAAGAATAATTTCATCAGTTAGGGACATGGCTCATTCAGAAAAGTGATTGATGTGCAAACATTAGGACCTGAATTCAGATCAGCAGCATCTATGTAAAAGAAGGACATGGCAGTACATCTGTAAACCCAGTACTGAGGGAAGAAGGTAGAGACAAATGGATCCTTGAAATATATTGTCCAGCCAATCTAGCTGAATCTATGAACTCCAGGCTCAGTGGTACCCACCCCCCAAAAAAACATAAAATTGAGAGCTATTCAGGAAGAAGCTCATGTTGACCTGTGACACACACACACACACACAGAGAGAGAGAGAGAGAGAGAGAGAGAGAGAGAGAGAGAGAGACAGACAGACAGACAGACAGACACACACACACACACACACACACAGAGAGAGAGAGAGAGAGAGAGAGAGAGAGAGAGAGAGAGAGAGAGAGAGAAAGAGAGAGAGAGGCACAAAGTCTTTTGGGATAAGAACTCAGGGTTACTATTATGAGAATTGGCTCTGCATTAAGTACCCCAGTGTGGGATCCCAACAAAGATGCCATTAAACATTCACAGCTTATGTGAAAACGAAAGAGTGTAACAAAACCCTCACTCTTAGCATGCAACATGTTAAAACCCATGAGAAAAGCTGTGCAAACGAGTTTAGTAGAAACCATAATGGGGTCTGGGAAAGTTGAGATGGATGTGTTTAAGATAGCTAAAGAGACAAACGTGGGACAAGGACCAAAGGCGGTGAAGAAGTGGTAGCGCACGGGGAAGGAACTCTGAGAAGTGAAGCCACCAGACAGAAGAAAGCAGATGAAGACAGAGTCGAGGGCTGGGGGGAAGACTGAGGAATTTATCCAAGCTTCAGTGGGAAGGAACTCTGAGAAGTGAAGCCACCAGACAAAAGAAAGCAGATGAAGACAGAGTCAAGGGCTGGGGGGAAGACTGAGGAATTTGCCCAAGCTTCAGTGTAGAAAGGTAAAACAAAAGAAGGCAGGCGTGAAAGGAAGCTTAGGGATCACCGAGCAATAGATTGACGCGTGCGCATTTGTGTGTTTGTGTGCCAGTGTGTGTTTGTGTGTTGTATGATTCAGAAAACAGGTTTCAAGATGGAAGGTCAGAAAACCAGGATAGAAGAGATGTTAGCTGAGATTTTTTTTTTTTGAGAAAGTAAAGAAAGATGTTAGTTATCAAGTGGGGGAAAAAACATGATGAATTGAGCTCCTGGCAAGTAAGTGTAAATCCACCACTTGGCATGTCAAAGTAGCCCTACTGAGCATCAGCTCCACCATGATGGAGTGTCAGTTAGGTCTGCTCTCTCTCAACGCTGCAGTTACTGTCATTGTCTTTGTTCCTTTTGGAACAAGTATAAAATTCACATAACTAAAAACGTTCCTTGCAGTACCTTCGGCACAATAAACCGTGTGACTTAGGAAACCTTCCTTATAGAGCCCTGGGAACTTCAGCTCTACGGCTTTGAGTTTTGAATGCAAAGTAGTGCATAAAGACTTCATAGTTCTTCATAGCTGAAAGATAGTCAGCTTTACCTTTAAAAATTATAACTAAAAACTAAAACATCAAATCTTTCCCAACTTTGCCTTGGAAGGTCTAGGTGATGCGATATTGAAAGGAGACCCACCCTCCAGGGGACGTGCAGACACAGGAGAGGGGAGGCAAAGAGAACTCTGAGGTGAGATTTTCAGCCTCACTTCCAGTTTCACGCCCTTCCCCTGCCCGCCCACTCCCAGGGTTATTCTGAAGACAGGGCACACCGTCTCCACTGTGGTAATTCTGTAAGAATGAATGGCTGCGCTGTACTTGGTATGCGATATGAGCATCTCTGCAATGCCCTCCCCTGTATTTGATCTTTCTCCTTTCCCTTAATCAATTCCCCGTTTCCCTCACCCTTAATTCCACAGGATTACACTTCCCACTAAGGTGTTAACAGATAATCCTTTGCCCTGGGCTCTACTTTCCAGGGAACCCTGGCTAAGACTGTATTACTATCTGACAGATAACTTGAGCCAAGGGCCATGTTCTATCTCTCGTCGATTCCTCTCTTTGCTCTTCATAGTCATTACATTAGAAAGCCCAAATTTCCAGTGTCAGGCTGTCAGGAGCAGAAGCAAGTGTTTGGTAGTGCTGACAAACAGTCCTGGATTGGAGATGGACAGAGATGTTACAAAGAGATCCTCCCATGGAAAACCACTTTCCTCCTTCAGATTGAATCTGTGAACAAATTGCATTAGAAATCCAGAAGGCTAAGTGTTTCCACTCAGGGGACTACAGAAAATGGAGTCCTGATTTCTCTCCCTTCCCTCTGAGTTCAGAAGATCCTTCTATGTGTCTCTATGGTTTTCATTCTCTCAGGTGTATGAAATTAAGTGAATGGAAGGTATGCCAGGTTTGCAAATATATTTTTTGAGAATTTCTCAAATGCGTTCTGTATTTATATCCTTCCCACCCCTCCTGCTCCAACACCTTCCATGACACCTCAGTCCTCACCTTCTTTCCTTATTATTAATTATCTTATAGATATGCCTACTGAGTCCATGTAACACTCCTCTTATGTGTACTGGTTGGGTCTGACCAATTGGGATTGGATAACCTACCAGGGGGCACATCCCTGGAGAAACTGATTCTCCCTTGTACAACAGCCATTGGGTGGAGCCCTTGTAAGACTGCCCCATCCTCTTTGGCATGTCTACTGCTGTAACCATCTTACAGGTCTTGTTTAGGCGGTCATATTGTTAAGCTTTCATGGGCACAGCTTCCTGTCATAGCTAAAAGATGTTATTTCAAAGACAACCTCCTGGTCTTCTAGATCTTCCAGCCTTTCTGTTCTTTCTTCTGCAGTGTTCCCTGAGCCTTAGGTGTGTGAGGTTGCATTGTAGATGTCACTCTTGTGGCGGGGGCAGTCATTAAAGTCACTTATCCTCTGCATTTTGATCAGTTGTAGATTTCTATTGCCATTCTTGCAGAAACCTTTTTGTAGATATGAGCTTTCACTTTTCTCTAGTAAATATCTACAGGTAGATGTTCCGGGTCATCAGGCCGGAGTTGGTGTACTTTTCAAAGAAACTCCTGGATCTTTCTTTTTTTCCCAAATTGATTAAAGGCATTTATAGGACATCAGCAAAACATCAAAGTATTAATAGTTTCACATTCTGGCCAGCATTTGATGTTGTCAGTTTAAGAAAAAAAAAATACAGTAGGTGCTGAAAAGATGGCTCAGTAATTAAGAATGCAGATCACTCTTGCAAAACGCCTTCAGTTCCAGCACCCACATTGGGTAGCTCTCAACAGCCTGTAACTCCAGCTCCAAGTGAATCTGAGGCCCTTTTCTGGTCTCACAGGTACTTGCACTCATGTGTATGTGACCACACATATGTATATAATTTTAAAAATTAGTAAAAATGGAAATGCATTATGTTTTTAGTGCCATGTTATGATAACTTTAGTTTGCTTTAAAAACTGATGATGAGGGGCTAGAGAGATGGCTCAGCAGTTAAGAGCACTGACTGCTCTTCCAGAGGACCAGGGTTCAGTTCCCGGCACTCACATGGCAGCTCACAACTGTCTGAAGATCCAGTTCCAGGGGATCTGACACCTTCACACCAGAGCACATAAAATAAAGTAAATAAACAATAAGAAATATTTTAAAAAACTGATGATGACCCAGAACTCATGTTCATTATCTCATTAGCATTTGCATATTTCCCTGTGTGAAATATGATAATCACCCCTTAGATACTGAATGATTTTATTATTGGCTTCTAGGACATTTCAATATATCCAGATATCCTGGTTTTTTATCAGCATTAGGAATATTTTTTCTTTCTCTCTCTTTCTCTCTCTGTCTCCTCATGCAGTTCAGTTTGTCCTTGAAATCATTGTATAGCCAAGGATAGCCAAGGATAACTTTGAACCTCTGATCTTCCTGTGTCTAGCCCCCCCACTCCATGTGCTGGGATTACAAGTGTGTACCACTGCACCTGGCTTATGTAGTGCTAGGCTCAAACCTAGAAGTTCATGAATAAAATAGTCTACAAATAGAGCCCATCCCAAACCCACAAACCATGTCTTTAGAAACTTCCAATTAGCTATCTTACAAAAAAATTCTCTGATATTTTCTGTTATAAGTTTGAGTGTATGCATTCATCTTCAAAGCACCTTGGGGAGTTCTGCTGAAATTAGTTTAATTTGTGACAAAGGCAACAGAACAATCCAAGAGAGAACAAAATTGTGGGGTTGGGCTTAGACCGTAAGAGCACTTGCTTTGCAAGTTTGAAGACCTAAGTTTGAATCCTCAGCAGCAACACTAAAAGCTCCACATTGGCTCCCAAGTCCCTATAAACCCTACACTGTGGTGGATGGAGGCGATGGGGTGGCTGGGCTTGTTGGCTGCCAGCCTTGCTCCCAGCTCAGGGACATACCCAAGAGCGTAGTGTGTCTTCTCATGGTACAGTAGCATTTCTCTGTCCTGCCACTTGTCTTGTCTCACTAATAGCTGTTTTCCTACTCTGCAATGTGTGTCACTGAGGACCTTCTGGGGAGCATCTCAAGATTGACACTTCCTCTGTTTTGACTGTAAAGAGCAAGGCTTTGGAAGCCACCTCAAGACCCTGGAGTCTCCTTTGCCTTCAACAATAATGCTCATCAATTTCAGCCTGAAAATAAGATTCTGGGCTTGTTATGAGAAATTTAAGCTCACTAGAGGTCCTGCTGCATCTAAAGAAATTGTGTTCTTGTTTTAAGTGATGGTTTTCACTCTGCTCTATGACTGTTTTGTTTCAGGCAAAACATTTAGAACAGAGGAAAGGCAGCCTGATTCAGTCAAAGCTCTCACTTCCAGAATCATTTGTATCATCTGACCCCCTCTTTCCCTCTTTCTTTTGTCACTTCATGAAGGCCTCACACTTGCCCACACGCATGCCCCAGCACATAGAAATTCATGAATCCCATTCACTCTGGGTATTGCCCTGCTCATGTTTGGCCTTTATTATTTGATTACTTTGATTCGTGTCATTCCATCAATGTTAGTATTTGTCACAGACTTTGGAATTCTGAATCCTTTCGTTTTCCTGTGAATATAACAGTACATGAAGCCTTCATCAATAACATATTGGAGATGTTGAAATGTTTGTACCAAGACTGAGGGTATGCTCTTCCAGTGTGTAGAAGGCCCAGGGTTCCATCTACAACATCACATAAACAGGTTTGGTGGTACACACTTGTAATCCCAGCAGGAAGATCAGGAATTCAAGGTCATCTTCAGCTATATTGTAAGTTCAAGGTCAGCCTGTAGTATAAGAGACCCTGCAAGAACAAATGATTGTAAATCAGTACTAACTAAACTGATTGAGTTAGCTCAGGGGCTGGAGAGATGACCCAGTGGTTTGGGGCACTTGTTTTATTGCAGAGGACCCGGATTTAATTACCAGCAAGCATATGGCAGGTCACAACCATATATAACTTCAGTGTCAGGGGATTCAGCACCTTCTTCTGCCATGAGTGCCTGGCACACATGTGATTTACAAATGTACATGCAGGCAAAACATTCAAACATGAAATAAGTCTTGATAAAATGATTAAGACATCCAGGATGGAATAAACAAGTTTAGTACAGCCTAACCTAGATATAAGAATAATGTTGACTACTAACATTGTAACTAGGTGGCCTAGGAAATCCAATTGAACTCTAATTTCAAGTATGTATAGACAGGATTGTCTTAATTATTTTTCCTCCAAAGTCATGAAGTCCTGGAGAACAGCAGCCACAACTTTAAGTGCCTTTGTTTATGGATTCACAGCCACACCCACTGAGATGCACAATCACTCTGCTTAGTGATGGCCAGCTAGCACACCAAACTCTTTGAAACGCTTCACCAAATTGTGATACAACTTTACTGCAATCTGTCCCTGTCTATGGGAGAAGCTATAGTGCTCTCATGTCTCCTGGGTTGTTGAAGCTCACCCATTGCCTTGTGCCCATCAATATACCTGGAGCTAGGAAAATCACTGGGCTGATAAAGTACTTGCTGTGTTAAGCATGAGGATTTTAGTTCAACACTTGGTGTGCATGTTAAAAAGTATGTGTGTTGGTGCCCACTTATAATCCTAACACTGAGTAGTTAGAAAGAGGCAGCTCCCCGCACAGCCAAACTAGCCTACTTGAGAATCCTGAGTCAATGAGAGACACTCAAAAACCTTAGCAGATGGCTCCTAAGGAGTGTGAATGAGGTTGTAGTTGAGCCTCTGCATGCATGCACCCCCAAACACACACATACATACAGGAATTTGTTTTTGCAACTTAGATTTCCCATCAGCTATCACTGGAACATTCTGCACCCCTGGTTCCTCTCAAGTTCTGTGTGAGATATGTTGCACTGCACACGAGCTCTTAAACTGTTCGGTTCAAGTGTAAAGCATGAAGTTGAATCAAATCCAGTGACTTCTAAGACACTCCCACAATCCTTTGCAGTGCGCACTGGAAGCAAGTCACCATTAGTCTCAGTTTTCTTCACAGTGGCTGTGATAAACAATCCTGACAAAAACAACTTAAGAGAGAAGGTAAGTTCCGGCTTACAGGTCCCAAAGGTTCCAGTCCATCATGGCTGGAAAGGCATGGCAGCAGGCAGGGAAATGCATGGTGGCAGAAGCAGCTGGCACCTGTTTGCATTGCATCCTTGCTCAAGTAGTGGAGCTCATGACGGGAGAGTGGGGATATAAATATCTCAAGTCCTGACCCAGTGACCCACTTTTGCCAGCAAAGCTCCAGCCCCTAAAGGTTCCACAGCCTTACCAAATAATGGCCCCAACTGGAGACTGAGTGTCCAAACACACCAGCCTTTGAGGGACATTTCACATTCAAAAACCACCACCAAGCTGTGTCTCAGCCAAAGCCTGCTAAATGAAACAGTGAAATGAGCAGTCCCCACTTTTGTAGGAAGGAGTCAACTTTTTTGTCCCTGGCCACTTAGCCCCGAAATAATCACACAGGAACCATATTAATTAAATCACTGCTTGGCCCATTAGTTCTAGCTTCTTACTGGCTAACTCTTACATATTAATTTAACCCATCTCTATTAATCTGTGTATTGCCACATGGCAGTGGCTTGTGGGGTAAAGTTCTGTCTGGCTCCTTAAGGGCTCCATCACTTCTCTCTGACTCTGCCCTTCTTTCTCCCAGCATTCAGTCCAGTCCTCCTTGCCTAGCTCTGCTCTGCCCCACCCTGCTCTACTATAGGCTATAGGATACTATAAATAAGCAGTTCTTAATTCATTAACCAATAAAAGAAACACATAGACAGAAGTACCTCCCACACCATTTCTCCTTTTTTGTTTAAACACATAGGAAGGCTTTAACTTTTATTGTGATTTTTCTTTTTCTGAACTGTTTGAATTTCTATAAATCAAGTGTAAATATTGTGTGAATTGCTTTAGTCATTTGTCATTATGGCGTGGGTAACTTTTTCTTCCACTAAGGATAATTCTACACTTGTAATCACATATCAACATACGTGTGTGTGTGTGTATTTAATATAGTTTCTAATTGCCCTCCCTGTGTGGTATCATTGTATATATTTGTGTATGTGAGTGTGCTGTCTACATGTGACCCTCTATACCACTAGATTAAGTATGTAAAATCTTAAATTTAGTTACAGGAGACACTCATGATTTCTTATATTTTATTTTTAATCTCTATATGATTCATTTTTATACACAGCATGAGGAAAATATTTAAGTTTTTCTTCTTTCAAGAGGTTAAACTACTGTTATCTCCCCAAGAGGGATATCCTTGAAATTAGAAAGAGAGAGAGAGAGAGAGAGAGAGAGAGAGAGAGAGAGAGAGAGAGCCTGCATAAATATATGTGCACTGTGTGCATACAAGCATCCACAGAGGTCAGAAGAACACTTTGGATTCCCTGGAACTGGAGTTACTGACTGTTGTGAGCTGCCATGTGGGTGCTGGGAACTGAACTATGTGTCCTCTTGCAAGAGTAGCTTGGTCTTAACCACTGAATCATCTCTCCAGCCCTCCCGCTAGCGTTTTGACTGTCTCCTGACATGTTTTTTACATGGGATGTTTAGCTGTCAGGAATCTGAATGGAAGCAATGAAGACACACTTTCCATGGAACTTGCATGTGCCCAGGACTCAGTCTTCTTCCTGTAAGAGAATGTCTACTTGGGTGATCTGGTTCTAAACAGCGCAGAAAGGGAAAGACAGCAAAGCAATCATTTATCCATCTGTATCAGTTCCCACCTTCTTTCTTAGAAACAGAGGTCTAAATTCTTGACTCGGTCCATGACCACTCACAAATTAGCCTGTGAGTTAGGAAGCATCTCCACCTGTGGAGTGATCTTAATGGGAAAAGGTGGGTTACATGCACTTCCTGAGGCTCAATAGCATATGGACGGGATGGTGGTAGCCAAAGCAGCTGTATTGGAATGTCGAGCACCATGTTTAAGAGACCCGATGAGTGGGGAACTTGTAGCCCAGTCCATGACTTCATGAAATGGATAACCCAAGAAACAGAATTCGCTTTTAACCAGCGTAAGATGTGGTTTTCTGTTTTAAATTTAGACTCCTGTTATTTAAAGCTGAGTCTAATCTCAATTGTACAGAGGACTACAACACAGGGAAGGCTTATGTTTTATTCAGTGTTATATCCAAAGAACTCTGACACTGGGCCTAGAACAAGGTAAATGTTCAATAAATGTTTGTACCAGGGATTTATTTCCATGTTCAGGCCTGATAGAGAAATGTTAGTTAATTTGGTTTTTTTTTCAATGTTTTACATGTATTTGTTTTGTGCAGGAGAGCATATGTGGATTCAGAGGACAACTTACTGTAACACGAGAGCCAGCTTGTTGGGGTTTCTGTCCTGCCTGGTTCCCCAGCTGTTTAGTCCCAGAGAAAATCACATAGAGAGTCTACATTAAAAATAAACTGATTGGCTCATTAGCTCAGGCTTCGTATTAGCTCTTATAATGTATATTACCCCATTATCCTTATCTATGTTAGTCACATGGCTCAGTACCTTTTTCAGCGGGGCAGGTCACATCTTGCATCTTCAGTGGTCAGGCCAGACTGGGAAAAGAGCTTCCTTCTTCCCAGAATACTCCTGTTCTCATTGTCCCACCTCTACTTCCTGTCTGGTTTTCCCGTCTTTATTTCCTGCTTGGCTATCAGCCAATCACTGTTTATTTAAAATATAATTGACAGATATAGAATTGTCCGACACCCACTTACAGGAGTCAGTTCTCTTCTCCCACGTCCACATGAGGCCCAGGATTGAACTCAGGTCATCACACTTGGTGGCAAGCACCTTACTACTAAGACCTCTCAACAGTCAGCTGATCTGAGAGGCACATAGTCCTCACCATGTCTTGTGGATTCTGGCCTCTTGATGATTTTGTATCCCTAAGGGAAACATTCTACTCTTTGGAATGTTTTCTGGAACAGATTTCCCTCATAGACAATTTTGGAAGGAACTTTTTTCTCTGATTTCTTGTGGCTGAAGGATGGATGCACAACCCTTTTTCCTTGGAGCACACCATGAGAGGTGTGTGCTCTTGAACAGATGCCAGCCAAGCCTGAGTCTTGCCTGACCTGACCGCTGTCTACAAAGTTTATACCCTTATTTAATTGCAGTTCCATCCTTCGCCGTTCCCCTGGGGCCCATCTTTATGGAGAAAGAGGCAGTTGGCCGTGGCTGCTAGAAGCGAACATTCCTTGCTAATTATTTAATTTTCATCTGGCACAAACTACAGCCTCTTACCTTTAGGGAGAATGATAAATCAATTACCTTCCTTTGTGACCAAGGAGCTCAGCTAGCTCTTAAGACTCAAGGCAAATGTACCACTCCTTCTGTGTCCACAATCCTAGTTGATTAATCTCCTTTCTCTTCGACTCACAATGTGGAGAAGAGGAGTTAATGTCCCCGGCTGGTAAAACTGAGGCTTTGGTGATATTGTAGTGTGCACAGAAAGCCTTTCCTGCAGGAGGAGGCTGTCCTTTATTGCCACCAGAGTCAATCCAACATGGCTTAGAGTGACGTTGTTCTGATAAGTCATTGGCCAATGCTTTGGGAAAAGGTATCTTAGAGAGGTAAAATTAGTTACTCAGGTCACATCACTTCCAAGTAGCAAGGCTTGGATATTACCCAGGATTCTCTGCTTCTGATTTAGACCCACCACCCCTGCTTGGGTTTTGTTATCGCTGTTTGTTGGTTGGTTGGTTGCTTTTCACTTTTTCCAAAGAGAAGATCTCTAACTTTTTCTTTCATTACCTAACTCCCATTTTCCTTCTGAAACACAACCAAGAGTCCTTTCTCCATGGAAACTGTCCTTGGTGCTTCCAATCCAGGGCTCCTGGCGCCCCTGTGATAAGAATATGTCCCTTGAACAGGCTGATGAATATGTGTCGCTAATGTTTGCTAAAATTTCAATATAAAACATCCCTATAGGTTCTTGTCTTTGAACCCTTGGTTCAGCAGTAGCGGTGTTGCCTTCACGGTCTGTGGAATCTTTAGATAAGGACTGACTGGGAAAAGAGGTCACTGGGGACAGGCCTTCAGAGTTTCAACTAGAACCCTCTTTCAGTACAAACTGTCTGCTTTGTGTTTGGGACGTTGAGCAGTGAGAAAGTTCTGTCAGAGGCTTCCACTGCTAGGGGAAGGGTTGCCTACAGCTGTGCCTTCCTGGTCATGATGAACCGCACCCCCTGAACCGGGAGTCAACCTAAGTCCTTCCTCCCTTGCCTGACTTCCGTCAGGAATTTTGACAGACAAGAAGGTAACCAATACAAGGCTTCCCATGGGTTGTCGGCCTTGACTCTCATACGTTTTGTGTTGGAGGACACTATGACCACAGACGAACCATGAGGAGGAGGCCAATTCACAATGTTTATTCTTTTTTCCAAAGTCTGTGTCCTTGGCCATCATAATATTTTATAATAAATGTGTTTATTAACTTGACTATCTCCTTCATGGGCTTTTAAGTTCATCAGTCTTAACCACAATTGCTAACTTTATTTGTGCTTCCATTATGCTGCAATACTAAGTGACATGGCCCACTGTGAGAACCAGGTCACCTGAATGGAAGCCTCAGTTTGGTAGCACACATGCACGTACATGTACACACACACACAAGCACACACTCGCACAGAGAAAGACACATATAAATGATTGTTCATGTATTCTCCAGAATACAATGGAAAACCACTCTTAAAGAAATCCCCACTTCGGGGGCTGGAGAGATGGCTCAGTGGTTAAGAGCACTGACTGCTCTTCCAGAGGTCCTGAGTTCAATTCCCAGCAACGGCATGGTGATTCACAACCACCTATAGTGAGATCGGGTGCCCTCTTCTGGCCTATAGGCAGGACACTGTATAAATAAATAAATAAATCTTAAAAAAAAATCCCCATGCAAGGGTTTCTTTCTTTAATTAATTAATTTTTAATTGTGGTTTGTTGATAGTGTTGCTTTGCTGACCATTGTCTAGGCTTCCTTTGAGGGGATGTGTTAAAACTGTCTTTCTCTGCTCCTTTGATTCAGATGTGCTTTTGTGACTCAACTTCAGGTCAGGCAATTCAGACAGAAGTAACAAGGGTCACCTCCAGAAATAGAAGCTCGAAGAGGCCACACATGATTTCCCCCTGGTCTGGTGGCCTGTAGTGACTGAGAGTGACTGAAGGGCTGAGCTCCCGCTGACCACAGCGGACACTGCAGCTGACACCGTCTCGGCTGTGAGGGTCTCTGAACATTTAGTGGTTGCTACCACAGTGGTTGTACATTAGTCTATCCTGACGGAGATTGTACAGGAAGTGTACAGTCAGGTAGTTTGACGGGTTTTATGTGTCACAGAGGAGAAGGAAGGTTCTTAAAGGGACTCTTAACCCCCAAAGCTGCTGATCCTGCTGGAAGCCTCAGGACTACCAACCACAGAGCCTGAGAAGATTCCGAAACAGAGCAAGCTGCTATTCATGTCCCCCACACCACCCGGAGCTGAGAGGGTTGAAATGAACCCCGGTTCCCACTGCGGGGATTTCTGGCGGATGAGCGAAAGAAGGTTCAAGGTTAAAGGGTAGCATGCTGTTCTGGAACCTTCTTCCCGAAGGCCTGTTGGAAGCAGCAGAGGTGTCCTGCAGGCGACCGTGGTGAGCTTGTGTCTGGACGGAGCTACACCTGTTGCTCTTGGGAAGTGCCTTCTGCCTTTATGATTTTATTATATCTTCCATCTTGCCTGGTTAGAAGATTCATTTATACATTTAACCAGATTTTCCCAGGGTGTAAATTTCCCCCAGAGATAAATTAAACCCTTTTAGGGATCCAATCAGTCTAGGAGGCCACCAGGGTACCATCCACCGTTTCGCAGCAGCAATTTGCCAAATAGTACCCCGGTGGCTTCCACAGACAGCACGCATCTGCAGAGAACCCTCCTTCCCACTGAGGAGCAAATGCACGCCTAGAATTCTCGCCCCAGTGCGTGGACAGCTGAGGGTAGGAGATGGGGACAATGAGGCATCTGCTTGCTTTGCTCTTATCCTCCCATCTCCTTAGGGGCTGCTGTGGCAGTGAAGGATAAGCCAAGGGCGTTGGGGTGTTAGATTAAGTACTGCCCTGGGGTGCAAGCCTTTCCTATGGGTGAGCTTCACTTCTCAAGGGACCTCCCTAACCCCAGGAGCCTTCCTGTGTTACCTGCTCCTGTACTGCTTGGGTTCTAAATACTAAGGACTAGGCCTTATTCCAGGGGTTTAACGTATAATTCATCCCCCTTTTGTCTATCTCACTTCATCTATGTATTTCAGTGTTGTTTTTCCTTCCAGTAAGGCCTTATTTTCAATTATTTTATTAATTAAATTATTGTGTGAACAGTTAGCAGCCACTGTATCCAAGATGTTATTTTAATTCATTACATATCAGGTATGTCCAAACATATGTCACATGTGGCCAAGTAGAATTATGGTAGTCTAACACAGACATTATAAACTTCCTTAAAACATGAGTATTTATTATTACACAGAGAGAGAGAGAATAAAAAATTATATATTTATGTGGGTTCCAGGGCTTGAACTCACATCCTGGTGCTTCACTTTCATTAGTAAGCTAAGTTGAATTGCAAGGGGGCGGGGCTTGGAATCCATCCCCCAGAGGAGAGCGAGCGTGGAAGCTGGAGTGTGGAGTTGACACCAAATGATGTTCAGTGACCTCTTCAAAGTCATTTTGCTGTTCGCCCTACCATCTCCACCGTGTCCTCCACCTACCCCTGTTCCTACTCCTACCCCATCCCACCCGCACCGCAATAAGCTGGTTGTTGAGTAACAGCCCATCAGTGTATCCTTTTCGGTCATGTCATCATTATAGAACAAAGTGAAGGGTGACAGCTGCGCAGACCCAAGGCTTTCTTCTCTTTATTGTGACAACATGTCCCAAGGATGAAAATATTTGTAGATCTAACTTTTGGATGTGAAACAGGCGTTAAGCTGAATGGTGCTGCCTTCGTGGTGCATCCAGTATGTTCTGGGTGACTCATGGATGGGACAGATGCTTTGCCCCTCTTCCTAGACAGCGACATTTTTGCAGCTCCGCAGGCGGCTCCCTTCCCCCAAATCAGCATAGGCATTGCTGATTAGACATTGCTCATTAGCCACCCATCCTGGAATTTCACCCAAAAATTAATGGTTTGATTGGTTATTCAGAGTCTCCTGCATCCTGACAGCCAGCCGTCAATTGAGAAGGAAGTAATATGCAAACTGAAGATTTATCTTCTTTTTTCCCAATGAATGAGCTTTTCTATGAACCAGACAGCACTCGGGTAACTGCGGATGCCGCCACTCTGTCGTTGTGTCTAGAGAATCTCTCAATGAACCTGGTGATTTTCTAAAGCAGAATCGGGCCCTTAAGGTGCCATTTGTCCTGGCCAGTGAGATGGTAGGTAAAGGTGAAGCCTCATGGCCTTGGTTTGATCCTCAGGACCAGCACTGTAGGAGGGGAGAACAGACTCCCACAGTTGCCGTCTGAGGGGCATAGGAGTGCCATGGGGTGAGCATGCTCACACACAAATAAATAAATATATCAATAAATGTAAAAGAAAAGTTTTTTTTTTTCATCACGGAGATAAACACTCAGGAAATGCGGTACAGTGCAATAGTTTTGTTTTGGGTGTATTGCACAGAGGTTTTACAAGGATTCAAATGGAAGGCTGTGAAACAAAACAAAAACAGCGGTGGGGTAAGTGAGCACTGAGGCTGCAGCTTTTCCAAGGTCTGGAAGTGGCACCAGGTCCCCTGGGAGAAAGTTTGGCTCGTGCAGGATGGGGGAAGGTCCTATTTTGGCTCTGCCCTGAGATCAATTTACCAAACAGATAGCAGAAAACAACTGCCCAGGAGGAAATCTTTATGTGGTCCTCAAAAACAGTTAAATGATCCCTTATAATGTTCCTATAAGTTCCATGTAGGCACAAAACTTGGAATTGCAGGAGGCTCTGGGGAAAGGGAGAGCAGGAGGGAAGAAGGAAGGAGAGAAGGCAGAAAGGAAGGAAGGGACGGAGAGGGAGGGAGAGAGGGAAGGGAGAGAGGGAAGGGAGAGAGAGGGCGAGAGGATGGGGGCAGGGGGAGGATAATATTTCTAAGGTACATACATCTATGAAGTGTGAAAAGCAGAGCACTAAATCCACAAATGATGTTTGGCCATCTCTTGCAACAGAACACCCTTCAACACTTCTTTGCTTCTTTCGTTTGTTTTTAATGCAGAGTCTCATATATCCCAGGTGGGTCTTGAACACACTTTGTGGCCAAAGATGGCCTTGAGTGCCTGACCCTCCTGTCTTCCCATCTTGCATGCTGCGATTACAGGAATGTGCTACCACTCCTGGTTTATACAGTTCTAGGAGTCAAGTTCAGAGTGTTGTACACAGCAGGCAATTGAGCTACAGCTGCCATCCAGCATCTTGTCTTCTGTAGCACCGAGTATTCTTTAGGTGAGTAAAGGGAGTTTCTGAGAACTTGGTGGAATCACTGTCATCTGATTGGCTGCTGACTGCCAAACAGCAAGCCTACATCCTGATGTTGTAAGTAGGAGTCTCCACTAAACACAGCTTGTCCAGAAATGGATCCACAGAACCATGAGTACCACATTGGCATCTTCTCTGGCAACAGATAAGAAGCAAACACGGTCACCAGCATTCATTAAAATTCAACACTAAGAAAATGCCTAATGATATTTTTCATGAATCTGACCTGAAGCTGCTCCCCAGAGAGAAATGAAATTACATATGACTTAGTAATGTGCTTTCATTATCCCGTGTCTTTAAAGAGAAGGCTCTCTGAAAATGAATGGGGAAAGGGTCCTCCTCAAAGCAGTGCTCCAAGTTATGTTTGTTTAATCAATCACATTTGAGAGGCTGAGGACACAGCTTAGTTGCCGGGGTGTTCTTTAGCCTACACAAAGCCCAGTGTTCCATTGCCAGCAATACAGAAGTCAGGCATGGTGGTACACATTCGGCATTCCAGGATTTAAATAGATAAATATAAATATAATCAACATCATCCCATATTTCTGGAGTAGAGGCAGAAGGATCAGGAGTTGAAGATCCTCCTTAGCTACCTGGTCATGCCATGGCCAGCCTGATCTCCTTGACAACTTTTGGGTGGATAATAATGATTCTCAGACTTAACAGGCAGCTGCTCAACAGATCACCTAGAGAGCTGTCCCTATGCCCCTGCCTAGGTTGTATCCCCAAGAAAACTAAAACTGAAATTCTGGGGATGGGACCCAGGCACTAGCACTTTCTATAACTTCCCGGGGGATTATAACTGCAGCCAAGCTGGAGGGGTAATGAGGTAAGAGATAAGTTATGGGGAAGACTGGAGTGTTGGCCTCATAGTTCGGGTTTCTATTGCTGTGAAGTGACACCATGCCCACAGCAACTCATAATGGAGAATATTTAATTAGGCCTGGCTTACAGGTTCAGAGGTTTAGTCCATTATCTTCATGGTGGGAAGCATGGTAGCATGCAAGCAGATGGTGTTGGAGAAGGAGTTGAGGGTTCTTTTTTGGGAAGCAGAGTGTCAAGCTGAAATGCTTTTAAAGATAAGTTTGACTTGTAATGGCTCTCCCAAGGTAGACCTTGGGATGAGAGCTGTCCTTGTAAGCCTTCTGATGCGTCTTGCTGGTTTCTTGGTTTCATACAGGTTGTCACCTAGATAGATCAGTTCTCCAAAGCAAAAGTAATATTGGGATTCATTAGTCCCCAGGCAAGTTTGACAACAATCCCCCCTTTTTCAATTTTCAAATTATATCTCTACCCAAATCTTTTCAGAATAATGGGGTTTTCAAAAGCCCTTTTTATGTAATTACCACCTAAATGGTAAGGTATCATAGTAATAGGTTTCTTGTGGGCTGCAGGGAATTTGGGGACTTACAGAGTGTAAGTTAAATGATCATCAGGTGCAGAGGTGTGGATCTCACACCGAGAGGGTTCTTGTGTCTGCATCACTGTTTTTACGATTCAGATGCCCTTGGATCTATCACAGTGTGTCTCCAAACATTTGTTAAGAACAGAACTGTGAAGTGTCCTGCTGCAGACACTGATTTCAGAACTGCATCTCCACATCCTGAACTCTCAGGAAATCTTTTC
>NC_022012.1:70853321-70863240 GCF_000317375.1 Microtus ochrogaster | reverse complement strand
AAGGTGTTTAGACAGGTAAAGTAACACAAATGCAACATAAAAGGATGCAACACATCTTTGCCTCATTAAACAAATATTCCACAGCATAAATGTGACAATTCTTTAATATTTCACAACACACTGGCCCCTTCTCAGACCCTTTCCCTGAACTATTCTGTGATATTTAATGCTGATTTGTTTGTTTGTTTTGGAGATAGGGTCCAAGCTAGCCCAGTCTTGCCTAAAACTCACTATGTAGCTGAGGTTGACCTTGAATTTCTGATCTTCCTGACTCTGCCCCCTGAGTGTGAAGACTA
The DNA here is from genome assembly GCF_000317375.1 of Microtus ochrogaster. NCBI lineage: Eukaryota > Metazoa > Chordata > Mammalia > Rodentia > Cricetidae > Microtus > Microtus ochrogaster. Next base: position 70,862,944 of record NC_022012.1, on the reverse strand, counting down.
TGGGCTTACAGCACCGTACATGTCCTGGTTTATTTCGTGCTGGGGATAGAGCCCAGAACCTTGTGCATGCTAGTCAAACATTCTGCCAACAGAACCACACCTCAGCCCTGCTTAACTCACGTCTTAAAGCTCAGATGTGTCTGAACTTGTCTTATGTCCTTATAGAGGGCAGATGATCTGTTTGGTTCATCTTATAATCTTCTACTGTGTCTTTTGCGTATTTCTTTTAAATAAAATAACTTTATAGAAGCTAACTACCTATGAATAAATATCTATGGGAAGAAGGCTTAGAAGGTGAAGGAATAAAACTTGGAATGAGCAGTCTGCACTGTCAAACACAGTGACCATTGGCCACATGGGGCCATTCACATTCCCTTAATTACAATGGCATGAAATTAAAAGCCTAGTTCCAAACTGCAGTCATCAAGACCATGTGGTATTTGCCAAAGAACAGATAAATGGATCGAGGGAACCGAGTAGGCAGTTCGGAAATGGACACACACACATGCACACAGTAAACTACTCTCCACCAGGGGAGGAGAGGCAACCCACTGACAATGGCTTTTCTCTTCTGGAATACCACAGCTCTGGCTCCAGAAACTATCAAAGGGAACTGTGGCTGTCCAGGACCCATCCCTCCTTGCCACATGCCCTGAAGACAATCACCAGTTGATTGACTTTAGCCTCAACCTTGAGTGATACTAGGGGAGGCAGGGAACTCTGTTGCCTAAAGGTCTCAGACACAGACAGGAGCTTGGCCTCTCCTGCTCTAAGCACCCAGCTGGATGCCTTGTAAACAGGAGGAGCACAATAAGGACTTTAAGAACTGAGAATATGGGTGCTAACTCTGAGCCTGGGGTGTTTATAGCTGAGCCCTCAGATTGTAGATCACTAATATATCTACTATGTGTCAGGCAGTCCACACTGCCCTGCTTAGGACTTCAATCACACAGTTATTTAAATATTCTAGTGGTCAGATTTCAGTTTTTAATTTTTTTTACGTGTGTGATGAGTGTTTTGCCTGAAGGTATGTATACAGCAGTTGCACAGAGGGTGCCCTCAGAAGCGAGAAGAGGACACGGGATATCCTGGAACTGGAGTGGCAGATAATTTGAGCCATCATATGGGTGCTGGGAAGTGAACCTGGGCCATCTGTGAGAACAAAAATCACCATCTCTCTAGCTTCTATTGGTCAAATTTTAAAAGGTGAAAGAGGTGAAATTAAATATAATTCAATAATATATTTCTATTTAACCCAAAGTATCTTAAGCCATTATCATTTCAACAACCAATCCCTTTCTTTATTTATTAATAAATGTCCTTGGCCAATTGGGCTGTCATGACAAAGTCACTTCTTGGTATTTTAGTGTCTTTCCTGGTCCAGTGGGATCAGTGGACCCTGAAGGCTTCCATTTCCTTTTTGACCTCTTAAGAGTCTGTCATGCCTGGGTTTGCTCTGACCACCCAGAAGATTTCTGGCCATCCAGAAGATTGTGTATCAGTCGCTTGGACTAATACACCTGAAATAAACATCCTTCTACCAGGGAGATATATTTTGACCCAGGGTTTCAGGCCATCGAGCTAGAGAGGGCAGAGTGAGACTCCTTTGTGGCAGCAGGACAGTGCAGTGGAAGTTGTTCCTGTTTGCATGATAGGTGATCTGGAAGCAGAGAAACTCAACAGGAAATCGGTACCTTTATAGCCTTCAAAGGCCTTTAGTGATCTACTTCCTTCAGCTAGACCTTGCCTCTTAAAGGTTCAAAATCTTCTCAAAATAGCATCTCTAGTTGGAGACCAAGTCTTAAAACAGGAGGCTGTGGGAGCCAGGCAGATCACATTAGTGACAAGGATATCCAGTCCACGCCTTGCTGTTTGGGTTTAGCCCAAGGACTCTTGTGACCCTAGGTATGGACCACAGTGTCTACAGGAGCAGGTGGCTGTCCCATGCTCGAGAGCAAGACCACATAGTCATTAGATCCTATTTCGGCACATGGCTGTGCTTTGCTGGCTTGAAGCTGTTTTTAAAGGAAGGAAACTTGTTGTCCAGGCACTCAGGTTTAATTTTCTGTCCCCTTTGTTCTTGAGAACGTTGAAGAAAGCTCCAGGCTCCCAAGAAAATTTATACTGCCATCGTGTTCACTCTCTTCTCTCTCTCTCTCTCTCTCTCTCTCTCTCTCTCTCTCTCTCTCTCTCTCTCTCTCTCTCTCCAAGAAACGCAAGGAAAATAACTGTCAACTTTTTTGCATATATAAATTTTAACAGCCCATACATGTCAGCTAATCTTTTCTCCAGGAAGGAAAGGCTTATTCCAAGTGATTGAAAGTTGAAATACTCAGCCTCTCATTCCTGTTGTATAATGGGATCGCTGTGTGGATCTGGTAGTTTGTGATTAGATCGGTTCCACTCCCCAAGCCCTCAAACTCTAATGGCTACCTACTGTGTATGAGGGCGTGATGATTGTTTTCAAGAACTGTTATCATCTACCAGGGAAGATAAATGTTCAGACAATCCTGGCACACCTAGAAGCACCATATTTAAAGTCTTGAGGGGTTCAGCTGGGTACTGTGACTAGGGAGCCCCAAGGCTGAGGAAACACCATGGAAGATGGGGTGGGAAGAATGTGAGAACTGGCAGATGGGGAAGAGAGCCATGTAATGCTGTCTTCTGGACTTGACCTGGCTATTGAACTTATGAGTTCATAGTAGCTATGGTTACTAGTCCAAGATGGAGCCAACTAACACTCAGCCTGGGTGTTGTAATGAAGTTCCCCATTAATGGAGCTTTATGAACCCCTCCCCTAACTGAGGTGCTGTTGGCAATTGATGGCTACTGAGGAGGAGTAAGGTGTGTTTTCAGGGGTGTGGCTACTGGTAGGTTGCCCATGTTTTGGTGGATGTCTCCATGTCCATGCACGCGTGGGAGGCACTAACTGGCATCAGTGAGTTGTTAAAGGAAGAAGAGGGCATGAAGGTTGGAGGCAAACTTGTTGGGAAGCAGACTCTGGGGAGTTAATGGGAGAGAAGAGTGAGAATGGGTCTGATTAAGACGTATAAAACTGTCATTTTAAAACATTTATTTAAAAACATAAGGACCTTTTTCTGGGGGGCACATTTTTAAATATTCATTTAAAAGTATAACGACAACAAGCGGGGGTAGAGCTGGGGATATGGTTCAGTTGGCAGAGAACTTGGCTGGTATGGAGGAATTCCTGGGCTCAATGCATAACTACATAAATCAGACATGGTGGTGAACAGCAGTCATCCTAGGAGGTGGAGGCAGGAGGATCAGAATTTCAAGGTCATTCTCGAGTCTATGGCCAGCTTGGACTCCAAGAGACACTGTAGGAACAGATCCGAAGAAGCACCAAGACATGGCAAACATTGGCACACACTTGGAGCTTGAAAGGAAATAGAGAAGCATGGGAAGGCGCTCAGAGAAAACGGGCATGCAATCTGGACACACTAAGGAGGTAGAAGGAGGCAACCGTGCCCACCCTGGCTTGAAGACTTAACCTGCCTTGTAGGGATTATATAAGGTAGTTGGCAAACTCAAATTCGCAAGCATGTCACACTTCCTATCCTTCCGCCCATGGGAGACAGCATTCGTCAATCCCAGCCCACACCTTCCCAGCCAACCTGAGATGGGATCTGCTTTCCATCCTTGGTGTAGGAGTGCCGAGAGAAGTGCGGTAGAGCTGTGAATACCTTGTTGACTAGTTAGTAGCTAATTGGATAGGCAACGGGGAGCCATTAAAGTCTTGTAAGCATGGGAGGGACACGGTGGGAAATGAGAGCTTGTAGTTCAGGGTAATTAACTTGGCAGTGCTATCAATGAATGGATTCCAGTGGTTAAAAGACTGGAGGCCGGTTACTGGGGAAGGTTACTCTGACGGTTTGGCGGAGTAATAATGTCAGATACGGAATGAAATACAGTGAAAAGGAGGTGCAGATGCCAGGGCCAGGAGCTGAAAGAACCTAGCAGACACATTGGGATGTGGCCAGTTATGGACTGGAGTGTGAGAGAATGCTAAACCAACTCTGAGGTTTTCTGGAGCTACCTTAGCACAGAGGAAAGCACTGTCTCCTTTGGGAGGAGAGCCTGTGATTGGTGAGGTGGTTCCTGGACTCCTCAGTGGAGATAGGGGTTGAAGAAACAGTACAGCAAAACATGGATTTAGACTTATCTCTTCTACAGAGTAGCGCTCCTGAGCCAGAGCCTATCAGAGAACAGAGTGTAAGGAAAAACTATCCTTTGAAAGCAAACATTGTTGCCCTTGTCAGTGAGCACAGTCTAAAGGAGGCTCCTGTCTCTCCAAATATTTGGGAAACTAGAAATCTTAATTAGTTAATCAGAAAGGGACACCAGGAAAGCATAGAAACCCAATCATGGCACTCTTCAGGTTTCAAATGCTTCCACCATCCAGGTGATTTACACTTTAGTAACAATGATTGACAGCCAAGAATATGTCTAGCTCACTTTTATTTTTCCCCTGGGGGACAGCACTTGACTTTCTGATTGTTTCAAATTGCAGAAGCAGTATCTATGTGGGGTTATGAGGAAATGTGCCCCCACCCCCTCTGGGACCCTTCTAAGAAGGAAGAGGAGTCAATCTCAAGGTTTCCTTTTGTTTTTAACAGGGTTTAGCTATGAAGCCCTGCCTAGCCTGGAACTCCCTATGTAGCCCAGTCACGCCTCAGACTTAGAGATTTCTTTCTTAATTGATGAAGGCCAGCAGGGCTTCCCTGTCCTTTGTTTTCTGGAAGATGTTTCTGGAGTGACCTGTTTCAGCTGGTTGAAGGAGAATCACAAATGCACCAACTGAATAATTAGAATCTACTGCCACCACTTTGCTATACCAGCAGACTTCATTGCTATGTTTTCAATGTTATCCCTATGCCCACAGATAACTGTAGCTACCACAGGCTGTATCGCTACTCTTCAGAGATTGGAAACCTACATAGAAAACTGGACACAAGGCCGAGATCAGTGGATCATGGGGAGGCCGGCCCCCGTGGACACACCTACATCACGGCTCCTGTAGCTATGGCTCAGGGAACGTTGTGGAAGAGGAGGCAGAAAGATTATAAGAGCCAGAAGAGCAGGAAGTCGGCTCTTAGAAATGGCTGAACAAGACCAGACAATAGCAATATCAATCAATGGTCATACTAAAGTGGAAGGCGTTCCATTTATTGACCTCTGGGAAAAAGAGAATTAGCCTTCCCCAGGGATGAGCCCCTTTGTTGGCTGTCCGATAAAGAAAGGTCATCTTTGAAACCATATACACACAAACAACACAAATGGACTCCTTGGGTTTTATTTATTTGTGCATACATACATGCATATATATGCAACAAATATAATCAAAGATAAAAGAGGCTGTCAACTTGGGGGAGTGGGAGGGAAGGTAACTGGGAGGAGCTGGAGTAAGGACATGGACCAGAGAGTGATGTAATTCTATTTCAAGTAAAACTTTAAAAAATTAAAAACAGTATTCTAAAACAACCAACAGATGTATTCTGAGACTGTCTGTCCCAGAGGAAGTTGTCTATTAAGCCATGTACTTTGAAGCATTTGTTTACTTAGAAAAGTCAAATGTGACCGGGCTAGGTCAGTTGCTGCAAGAATATCAGCAACAGGCTAACAACAGTAAACTCTGAGTGGAGGCTGCTCTGAAAATCTGCTGTGGTGTCTGGGGGAAGCCACACATGATCTGAGACAGAAGAGACAATTATAGTACTGTGTACAGGCACCAGTGGACAGGTTAACACCATAGACCCTTGCAGAACCCAGATGAAGGTGGCGGAACACTTCAGGTCCCCTCTAGATTAGCTGGAGAACAGACCAAAGGATCGCAGCTAGGCTGAGGAATATACAGTCCATGGCTAAGATCACCCTGAGCTTCTATCCAATCTAAATAACTAAGCAATAACAAATTGCACAGTAGGGTGGAGGTGGGGGTGGGGGTGCAAACTATTTCTCTAGATTTATCTTTCTCTTTTTTAAAAAAGCATTTTTCAGAACCAAAAAATTAGCAAAAGTGCAATGTTCCCCAGTTCTTCCCCCCTCCCAACATCACCCCCCTAAAGCACACATATTTTTGCCACCTTCTGGTACATAATAATATTTGTGTTGTCAAAAATTTCAGGCTCTCTGGAAGGAAGGTGGGGGTGTAAAAAATAGGGCTGATTTAACTTGTGTCTTTGGAAATAAAAAGGAAATGTGGCCTCACTTATTGAGGCAGAGAAGCCAGCTCTCCATACTGGGATAGTCACTAGCCGTCCCATTAGTAATGGTGCCTTGTACTGGAGTTTGGGGTGGAGGCATACAGACTTAATTCTCAGATTTTTTTTTTTGGAGCATCAGTTAGCAGATGGGTGAGCTTCAAGGGAAGGAAAGCACAGAATCATGCCTTATAAAGATAAGACTCGTTAATTATCTGGATTTTTTTTTTATTATTCAGACGTTATTAATACCTCTCCAGGATGTCTGTCTGCTGTGCATGAGCCCGTGCATTTAATATCAAAAGTACCAGTGGAACTAGGAAACCAGCAGGCACACCGGAGTTCAGATGCAGCTAGGCCCGTTTTATGGGTTCAGTGAATCCTTCACCAAACTGGCCAAAGTTTGTTTCACAAAACATGGTTTCTTAACTGCCAAATGGTTTCTAGATCCTTCACGTAGGAAAAAAAAAAAACTGCAAAAGAGCTGAAAGAGACCTCTTTCCATAACATTAGTTACTGGCTGGCCATACGCATCATACAATCACAAAATTTATTTTAGACCCAGTCATATCTAAGACTGGAAACCCCGGCTGTCCCATCCCAAAGTAAAAAGCGCCACATTTCTCGTCCCACCTTCCTCCTTCCAGGGGCTGTCAGTCAGTCTCTAATTCCCTTTTAGTTTCTTCCCAGCCTTGGACCAGGTTTACAGAAGAGCTGCAGTTACCAGCAAGTGTCCCAACGCGGATAACCGGATTTGTCTCCTCCTCCCAAGCTGGCTACGCGTAGGGGACAGAGAGTTACTGCCCCCGAGGGAATCTCAAAAAGTAGACAGAACCACACGTCGCCGACCGTTCATTCTGTCGCCGGGTTAAAGAGGAGAGGGAGGATCGGGGCGCCAGAGACACCCCCTCTTTCTCCTCCCTCTCTCTTCCCCACCTCCCAAATTTGGCAGCCTTGTGTGGCTCCCGGTCTGGGGTCTGGAGGGTGTGGAGTGTGGGTGCGGGGGCCGGCTGGAGACGCTCTCGCTAGCGCTGCCTGTGGCCAGACCCGCCTCGCGTCCCCTCTCGGCCGCACACGTTCACCGCCACTCGCGCGCTCGCTCGCGCTCTCGCTTGGCTGGGTCCCTCCTGCTCTCGCCCGTCTCCTTTTCCTTTTTTTTTTTTTTTTTTGGTACCATAGAGTCGCTCTGAAAACAGAAGATAGAGGGAGTCTCGGAGCTCGCCATCTCCGCCGATCTCTACATTGGGAAAAAAAACATGGAGTCAGCTCCGGCAGCCCCCGACCCCGCCGCCAGCGAGCCGGGCAGCAGCGGCTCGGAGGCGGCCCCCAGTTCCAGAGAGACCCCGCTGACCCAGGACGCGGGCCGCAAGAGCGAGGCGCCTGGCGCGGGTCGCCGGCAGAGCTACGCGAGCTCCAGCCGAGGTAGGAGACGCTGCGACCGGGCTCCTGGCAGGGGGGCGGCGGGAGCAGTGCGCCGAGCCCAGAGGGGACCGGGCGCCCCGGGGGAGCGCGCGCCCCCGGGGGCGGGCGAGACGCGGGGTCCCCGAGACCGGTGCACGCGCGCGCTAGCCTGTCGAGGTGCCCTGAGCGGCCGGCACCCCCGCCCCTCCCCCCGCGGCCCCCCACAAATGTTGCAAACTTTTGCAAGCCAGTGCTGGGCTTGCAGGAGAAGGCGAGGGGGAACAGGGACGGACCGGAGCGTTGACAACCAGCCGACTTCAACACCATCTCCTTGATTGCGTGTTTTATTTTCTGCAAAGACGAGCTGTCCAAATTAAATACGATTTCCCCCCACCAAAAAGAAACCGAGACGGGGGAGTGGGGGAAAGAAACTTTTAAAGCGGTAGTGTCCTTTTAAGAAGGGGGAGGGGGTCTGTTTGTGGCTACTCGCTTCCACGGTTACCTTTTCTGCTCTTGACAGTTTCTCAAATACTCACTCCCCCCCACCCCGCAGCAGCAGTAGCGGCTGGTGTTCGAGTCTTTCCTCTCCCAGGAAAGCTTAGGGGATCTGGAAGAGTGAGAGACCTAGAAGTCTCAGGGGACGGGAAGGGGGCGCTCCCGGGGCTAAGAGGGGGCGACGCGGGCAGTTTCTCCTCTGGAGCTCTAGAGGTGGGTTTGGAGCAGAAGCCAGAGGAATCGGGGTCCTGGCGCGCTGGATGCTATGGAGTTTCACGGCTGGGCTCGGCGAGGGGGAGAAGCGCAACTTTCTAGCCAAGGGTTCGGAACCCAGAGCCCTGGAGGAGGCTGGCAGGGGGCGTGTACAGCTCGCGGAAGGAGGGAGGGCGTCAGTGGAGTGGGGGCGCTTCACGCGGGATCTGAGGGAGAGGCTGTGACAGCAAACAAACGCGGAGAGAACGCTAAGAAAAGCACCCCAAAACTTATTTCTGCTCTGGGAATCTTCCCCTCGCCGCGATGCCCAGCGTCTCTGAGGGAACTTAGAGGTGATCAGAGTTGAGTGCTGGTGGGCCTGGGCTAACAAGGCTGCCCTCGCCGGGTTCATTTCGCGATGGTGTCTGGAGTGTGTGAAGGAGGGGACCTGGGAAGACAAGAGTGCTTGCTCCCCTCCTGTCATTTCCCTAAAGTGGCCTGATCAGGAAAAGCTGACTCCTTTCTTAAAGGTGTCAGAACCTGCTGTGGGATTTCCCCCACCTCCTCCTTCGGGGGTGGGGGATTATTTATTTGAATGCTCCAGGAGTTTGCAAAGAGCAGGAGGAAGCTGCAGCTTTAATTACTGTTGTAAATAATGTATAAATCACGCCTGTCACTCGGGAGGAAGCGGGCTCCTGCAAGCCACCGCGGGGCTTGGGACCTAGAGGTTTTCTCCAGACAGGATTTGGCGGCCTGAGGGAAGGCAAAGGAGGGACTGAGAGCCTCTCCCTTGCTCTCAGATATGCTAGCTGGAGGTAGAAACATGGCTGATCATGTGCTGGCTGTTTTACAGTATCCCCCCCCCCCCAGCGCCCCACCTTGGCCACACCCCCTGTCCGGGCGCTTTCCCATTCACGGAATTCGAGTACAGTAAAAGCCATCAGGATGACATATGCTGGGGGGGGGCACCATTTAATTAAAGGCGATTTCCGAAGAGTGTCTGCGCTGAGACTCGGTTTGAACCTAAGAACGAAAGGAGAGGGGGATTGAAGGCTTGGGGTGGGGGGCGGCCGCAACTGGTCACCAGCTCTGCGAGTTTGTGTGCAGAGCTTTTGGCTGCTAAGAGTCTATTTAGAGCCCGAGATTTGGAATGCAAGAGGGTTATGTAACAGGGTTAATCAGAAACGCTGGAGAAAATCCCCTTCATGTGTTCGGAGGCTTTTTTTTTTTTTTAAGAAGGGGGTGCAGAGTATCTAGGAAGCGGTTCTAATTTCTGGTTTGTACCTTTCCTCTTCCTTTAAGCCCTTCCCCACT
>NC_022012.1:70826290-70852751 GCF_000317375.1 Microtus ochrogaster | reverse complement strand
GAGAGAGAGAGAGAGAGAGAGAGAGAGAGAGAGAGAGAGAGAGAGAGAGCGCACCCTGGAGAAAAGGAGAGACTGTGTCAGTATGCTGGGTAGTTGAGAGTGATGTGCAAATGGGAAATGTTTGGGTTTTTAGATGATGTAATGGAGTTGGCAGAATATGCAACTCGGCTCCTGGAGCGTAAGCAGAAGAAAATTGGAGCTGGCATCCCATATTAATGTTGCATAAATTACAATATCAGAAAGAAATTAACCTACACACTAGGTGATTATGCCTCTTAAATACTTAAAACATAAAGGCACAGGCTCAAAAGGCAAAGCAAACATCAGCACCTCGCAATTAGCCCATTCCACCTCAGAAGAGCTAGTGGAGTTTCTGGGTGAAAGGGAAGCTTTTCTGCCTTGGGAGGTGCGTTCCTCTGGGCTTTGGGGGCTTGGAGCCTACAGAAATTGCAGGTGTATTCTCGTGACATTGATGCGACCTCATGAGATATTGCCTGGGTAGATTTGAGGCTGTTGTTAAATTCCTCTGTCCTGGGAATCTAAGTATGAACGGATTAGAGGCCTTCCGTGCCTGGACTTTCAAAATCAGATGTGTGGTTTTATAATCAGGAAGTTGATCTCCCAGTGCTCCTTCCAACTCCAAGGGAATGGTCACGGTCTTAATGAAACCCTTCCATGTTCTAGAAAGTATTAATGATGACTGGTGTCATTTAGCTCCATCTTTCCTGCACCATGGGAAAGCGGTGGAAAAAAATAAAAGACAGACAAGAAGCAGGAGGGCGAGTAAGAGTGAAGGGGGGACATAAAACTACTGTGAACCTTTAATTTCACAAGGCTTTGGGGGACTTTCGGGATCGGTGAGCAGCGTGGCGTAACTGGTGTTAGAAACCCTTTCCCAGGATCTCTGTATTCTATGCATGTTAGAAGCTTGCATATTGTACTCCACGACTAGTTACCCTCACCGGACTGTGTACCTGTGGACTGGGTTCGCAGTGCTGGTGTACAAGGCTTTTAGGGCTGGCCAACCCAAGAGAAAAATCGAAACCAAAGGATGGGGGGAATGCTGAAAAGCTGGGGTGGGACTGAGGGACCACCCCCTGGAAGCTCAGCTAAGAGCGACTTAAAAATCAATTATCAGGGCCTGCACTGCTCTGCAACCTGGAGGAATGCAGTGAGAACTGCATCTCTCCTCCACTTGGGGAGTGCATCCCCTCCCCTCTCCTCACCAGTCCCTGCTGATTCACTTTCTAGAAGGTTCTCTTACCTAGCAATATGGCATCTTTTCTGGAGATGAATTTTCGGATCACCTTTGCTGGCATGGTCCTTGTTCTCCACAGCGAATAAACAGTAGTTTCCCTGGCTGGGAGAAAAACTCTTTCCCGGTGAGATAGGATGATACACACACACACACACACACACACACACACACACTAAGGGACTTTAATTTTCTGATAAATTGCTCATAAAAACATTTATAATTATACCCTTTAAAATGCAATGGAATGATGTTAGAAATGCATTTTATGATAGTTAGGATAACCTTCATGTTGCTTCCTCCTAATTTCTTATAAAGAATTGAATTATTAATCTAGAATCTAAGCCCTGAGTGGCTAAAACACTTATAGCACACCCTTCCTCTGTTTTCCAAAACCCACTGGCATTGTGAAGAGCCCTGAGCTTTCGAAATGTCTTTTTCTGACTCAGTAGTGTGGTTGATGCCTGTCCAGGAGCTGGGCTCTGATGCCGCTTCTCCCCTTGACTGTTCAGGATGTGTGTGTGTGTGTGTGTGTGTGTGTGTGTGTGTGTGTTTGTGTGTGGGGGGCAGGGCACAGTACTCCCCTTGATGTCGGGCAGGCTGAACATGGGACATAGAGGTGCAAGGATGTTAATAGCCAGAGTTGTGCCTGTGGCTGAAAATGTCCAGGGAACTTGTAGAGAGAGCTTAATTACGTTTGGAAACAAAGCCACTTATGTCTAAAGTTAACCCTTGGTATGCAAGTCTGCATGGGCCCTTCTCTGTTCAGTGTCAGGTAGAGGGAGTACATTTTTTTTCTCTAAAGTTTCCATTTTGCTTTTAGGAACTTGTGTGGTGTTGAAAAGACTCACTGGGTTGCATGTTAATGGCCATTATATTTACATAACATGAACCCCATTTGTAAAATGCTACTGTGTGTGCATGTGGGGTCAGAGGTCAATGTCAGGTGTCTTCCTAAATTGCCCTCTACTTTATTTTTTGAGATACGGTCTTTCACTGGACTTACAGTTTGATGGTTCTGCTAGGCTGGCTGGCCAGTGAGCCTCAGGAATCCTCCTGTTTCAGCCTTCCCTGTGTTGGGATTACAGGTGTGTGTTTCCACATCTGGCTTTTGTATGTGGGTTCTGGATGTTTTAACCAACTGAGCCGGCTCCCTAGCCCCCATGCCCTGTGATGTTTTACAGCATATGTTACTTTTTCGGAGATTTCCTCCTTTCCCCATGCCTCTCCCCACTCTGATCTCCATGTTATATCTTAACTTCTGTGGATACTTCTGAGTGTCAGGAGGCAAAATACAATGCTGCATGTTAGAGGTAGGAGTGTGTGTGTGTGTGTGTGTGTGTGTGTGTGTGTGTGTATGAGTGTGTGTGTCCTAATATGACATCTTCTTCCCCTCACTCTTTAAGTCATCTTTGAGATGATGTGCAGGTCTCTGAAGGAGGTCCCTTTCACTCCCTCATGGAGATCCCTGATTCACCCGTCAGGGTGAGTTATGAATTCTTCTAGAGCAAAGAGTATCACTTGAAAGGGCTTCGGGCTACTAGGGCGTACACTAACCTCAAATGCAGAACACGTTCCCAAGTCCAAATATCTCCCTTGCTCTGGATTTGGGTTGGTGGTCTCTTCCTTCCTCCTTCTTCCTCTCTCTTTCTCTCCCCCCTTCTCTCTCCCTCCCCCCTCTCTGTTTTTCTCCTGTATATTTATTTTATGACTAATTTATCATGGGAAATGTTGGTTAGAATTAAGCTGTTAAAACTTTTCAACCATATTTTAGGCTATTTACTAATACACTATTTACTATTATACTTGTGTAATTTGTAGGTTAGTGCTTAAAAATAACCCAGATGGTCATTGGCCAAGTCTTGGCGGCTGTATAATAAGCCATGTTTTTTTTTCCTTCCTCTGAGGGCACCAAGACTTTGCCAATGAATTGATTTTCTGTCAGACACTAGATTAGTCCCATGCATTTTCTTTTGTTTTTTTTGTTTTCTGTTTTGTCTTTTCCTTTTTGAGTAAGTTTTTTAGCTGTGTGGCTCCCTCTCCTAGCCTAGCGAGCGCGTCAGGAAGGTAATTGAATCTTTCCTTGGAGTTTCGTAGTCTCCCAGTGCTGTGGGGTCACGGTCCTGAGCATGAATTCTGATTGTACATTACAGAACTGAAAATGGAGCCGCTATCGGGGACTAGGGGGACTGGCCGCCGTCTGTCTTGATCCCACCTGGAAATCGTTTCTTTTTCTTTCTGTGAAATCCATAGCAGAACTGTTGGCTTCCTTGTTTTCTGTGTTGCAAGTAGCAAGTCAGAAATTCAATTAGTTGTTCCGGGTTAGTGGAGGGTTTTGCTTACAGGAAATTGTCAACCAGAATCTAAAATCTTTCTGTTTGTTTGTTTGCTTCTTTGAGACAGGGTCTCGGGGAGATCCTCCTGTCTGGACCTCCTGAGTGTTTGGGTTACAGCTGTCTGCTCAAGTCTTCTTCCTTCTTTCCACGGAGTACTGCTTCTCAGCCTCCTTAACACTGGGACCCTTTAACACAGTTCTGCATGTTGTAATGACCCCCAACCATAAAATTAGTTTTGTTGATACTTCTTAACTGTGATTTTATTACTGTTATGAACCCTACTGTAAATATATGATATGAAAGATATCTGACATGCAGCCCCAAAGAGGTTGTGACCGACAGTTTGAGAACCACTGCTTTGGAATTATAGAAGATGCAAAATCCTGACGTATCCAGGGAGGCAGTTCTGTTTAGGAGGCCTGTCATGTGGCTTCCTCTCATGCAATAGGGGGGGGAAATCACTCCTAACTTAACCATTCCTTTGGGGATGCTGGGAGCACCTCTTGGGTAGGGGTCTCCTGCACCTGGAAGGTTAGGAACAGACAAGGGTCAAGCATGTAGGAAGGAACATTTAGAGAGCCGAGGAGGAAGTCCTTTCCTAACTGTGGCCTTTGGGAGGCATTTCCGGATGACAAGTTAATGTTCGTCATTATAATCTTCTGCAGCCTCTGATGGCACTGGGTTTGGATTCCTGGCGTTATGATACCCCATCATCCTCATCATTTGTACTAATGGACGATTTGTTTGGTAAGGGGATTGTTTAAAGAAGTTGTTATAGTAGAAGAGGAGGGTACTGTGAAGGATGAAGGCAGCACAACTCATTGTGGGGAGACTGGCTTTCGACCCCAGCTTTTCCATGCTGCTGCTGTCCAGGAAAAAAATCCCCCATTGATGGAGGAACAGTCGCTCCCTCAACAGAAGGAATTACAGGGGAAAATCCCCCATTGATGGAGGAACAGTCCCCTCCCGAAAGATTTTTTATGAAATGACAAGACATTATTATAAACTGTGCCACCATGTCACAGGAGATGGTGCATTAATGATAGCAGAGGCACTGTGGCTTCCTGGTGACATGTTTATCTACAAAACTTGGATCCTTGTGACTTCCCGGGGAGTCCTGTACTCGTGGATGCTCAGAGTGTAGGTTGCCCACACCTTCAAAGATGGAGGAGAACCCGGAGCTATCTCGGGGAATTTCTGTCCATTTTCCCCTGGGAGTGAGACAGGAGCGTCATGATACGCAGGCTGTATTTCCTCTCAGGTGGAGTCATCTTAGCTCTGTCACTGGGTGGTGGCACTTGGGATACAAATTGCCTTAACTGTTCTGAAGTACGAACGAAGTTTCTACATGCAGGCAGCGGTCATAGTAGACGATGTCTTCCAAGATACAAGGAAAGGGCAGCACTTAGTGCCAGATCCTCAAGCCGGGGAAAGAGGTTTGCACTGTTAAAAATATCTAGCTTACTTCGGGGGGAGGATTTTACTGAACACCGATGGAGTTTATGAAATATGAATATAGTGAGTTGCTGTACGTAAGTGGTAGGCGTGTGTGAAAGAAGAAGAAATAAAATTGTGTAGAAATGACACTCTGAAACTTGATGGAATTGTACACGTGACAGGAATGGTGACGTGTGGGTCTGTGCTTCACTAGGGGAAAGAGAAGCAGGCTGAAAAAAAATCCATCTGTCAAACTTGATATGGGACTAGAAATTATAGAATAGGAAAATCAGTTGACTTGTTTTACAGGCAAAGAATATCGCCGAGGATAAACAGGGAGCTCGCAAAGAGTAGAGATGAAATTTCCAGAAAATGGGGGGGGGGGCAAAAAACTTAGAGGCCGGAGTTTGAATGCAGAATGAGGCACACTAAACCTGTCTTCGGCATTCTGGGCTGTTAACTCTTGTGTGTAGAGTTAGGTGTTGGGCTTGTAGGCCAACAAAAGGCACAGCTCTGAATTTTTCAGTTGTGTACCAGGAATCACCTTGATCTCCCCTAAGCATAAATATATGTAGCAGGATGCGAGTTGTGCATGATGCCATTTCCCTTGCCTTGTTCTGATTAATTGACAGCCTATGCTATATGCTTCTTTCCTGAAGGTGACTTTACAGTCTCTAAGCACAGACATGTCTCACCGAAGCGAAGGAACGAGAACCCACAAGCTAAAATGTGTCTCACTGGGTGAGGTATTTCGGTGAAAATACCAGTGAATAAGGGGAAAGGAAAGGTGAGAAGGGTTGCCCATTTCGGGCTGGGAATTGGGGGCTGTGGATGAAGGTGGGGCAGAGACGCTGTATGTCGAAGAGAAAGAAGTCGGCATTGACTCTGAATTGTTAAATTATCTTTAACAAGGACAATGAAAAGAGGCACATTTGACACTTTGAGAAGTGATGGCTAACTTGCTGGGAATGCCAACTGACAAAGGCAGGTATGGGAATACTCAGAAAAACAGACAGCGAGAGTCGCTCTGGAGGGCAGAGAGATCGGCTTCCTGGAGCCTCACGGGTATTGGTGGGTGTGCTTATTGACTCTTCCAATTAGTTCTAGAGAAATGGACAAAGGCGGAGAAAAGGCAGCCAGATGTGATCCTGAGCTTCCAGAAGCAGAGAGCCTCTATCATCCCCTAGGAGTCATGGCAGTCACGGACAGGAAAAAGCGAGTGGATGTGAGCGGATCTTGAGACACCCAGTCACAGAGGAACCACGTATGCTTCCTGGGCCTGAGACCTCTTCAATCAACTGCATCTCTTTTCATTTTCATTTTCCAGTTGGGAAACCTGAGGATGCTGAAAAGGTCATGATCCAGTCTGTGCTCCACAGGGATAGTGGTGTGCCTAGGATAGTCTCTCTAAAAGTGTAGAGCAGCCGGGAGGATGATCTGCCCATAACTCTCTGTTGTCCAGGTAATGAAGTATCGGGAAAAGCCAAGCCAGATAAATAATTTGATCATCAAAAATGATTCCTCTGACGGTGCTTCGAGTGACTGGCTGAGGTGACAAGTATGGAATTGCTAATTTATGTTCCTTCACTCTGCTTCTCCCAATTGGGGTGAGCGCACATGGACAGGATGTGAGAACCTCAGCGGTGTGCAGAACCCGAGCCCTTAACCCAGACAGTTGAGCATGTCACAGTCTCAGAGGTGGCAGCTCTGGGAGTGATGGATTCAGTGAGATTTCTCAAGACCCCACAGAGCCACCGGGAGAATGCAAGCCACGCTGAGAGACTTCCTGAACATTCTCAAGTTTTCCTTCGGACCTGAGTGTGGGGCTGTACCTGAGGCACGGATGCGCACTCGCTTGCTGCAGCTACCCCTGTTTTGTTAGTCAAAATATTAGCGTGAGAAGGTGTATCCCTAGAGCTCTCTAGCCCAGCTCCTCCCTGACAGTCTCAATGGGGGTGAGGGTGGAATTGGGGTGTTCTTAAGACAAGGAAGTTTATGATTTGTTCCAAATGAAAAATAACATTGTTCACCGCAGCCTACAGAGAACTGTATCATTTTTATAGCACGTATGTATTAATGTGTATTCATACATACGAAATACAATTATATCAGTCAATGAACTTGGTACTACACATTAAAATGAAATAATAAAATGATAAGGTAAAGATGGTGGGATTGTCTGTTTTGTTTTAATCTTTTCTGAGGCTCCTGAATTATGTATGAATGTACAATTTTTGTAGTAGAAAAAATAAATCTTTTTTTTCTTCTAAAAATACATGGTGTGTTGTGAAACTGGAAGTGAATTGAAGGGTCTGGTTCTGAACTTAGGGTCTAACATAGAATTTTATGATGTGTTGGAGTCATTCAGATTTACTCTTCAAAAGAGTAGGGCCTTTTGATGGTCACTTTCCAACCACGGGACATTCAGCCTGATTAAGGAGGTTCAGGTTTGGGAACTCCTTGGCCCTTGAAATACTTACAGCCTGCTGTCCAGTGAAATAAGCAAATTTAAGCCAGTTTGCTTGCACGTGCGTGCACACACGCACTCATGTATGAGTGTGCAGGAATACGCATGCACACATGGTTATGCATACACATATGTACATGTGTGCACACAGAAAAAAAGCTTTTCACATAAAGGGTTTCTATTTATCTGAGCTTCGCTGTTATTTTTGTTCTCTCACTTAAAATACACATCATAGCACTTAGAATTAGCTTTATTGTGTATTTAGGAGATGTTCCTTACAAATATTGAGAGATCTGTCCTTGCCTGGGGCTTTGGCATGGGATTGAGGGGAAAGGAATCTTTGGGGTTACTCAAATGGAGCTCCAGGTGCTGCTCATAGAGTTCTGGGAGAGGACAAATAATGTAAATACTCATTATTATAATCGTGCCATAGCTTGATGCCATTTTAAGCATACACTTGTTATTACCCTATTACATGTATGAGTGCATCTGCCTTAGACTGGCTGGGAATACAAAATCTGGGATTTCCCCGTGTGCCTTAGAGCAGACATACTTGTGTCAAAGCACCGGGTAGCGTTTCTTTAGTTTGTGCATATGAATGTTTCCTCTGCATGTATATCTGGGTACCACATGTGTATGTGGTGTCTGGAGTAGGGCATCCAATCCACTTGAGTTATGGACAGGTGTGATCCACCATGTGGGCACAGGGAATTGAACCACAGCCCCTAGGGCAGCATTTCTTTAATTCAACAAATACTTCCCAGGAACTTTTTCTGTGTCGGGCACTGTGTTGGGCTCTGAAGAGGTAACAGGGAAGCTGGATTCCTGCCCCGCTGAACGGTCCAGTCTGCTGCACGTGCATCTCTTACCTCACACTGGAGGCTTCGGATGGTTTTCCACTTGGCATGTTTGACCTCTATGTCTTAGATGGCTTTCCTCTTTGGTCCTCCTGCCCCTTTCCCTGTCCTGTGTCTCCTCTCTTCTTCTCAGACCCTCTATGATCGGTGTGGGACCAGATAACATCCACCCTTTCACCCCTGCAGTTCCCAAGATCCCTGTTTTTCACAGATGTTGGTCGCATGAACCAAGAGTTCATTCAGCCATCATGTGACCTCTTCTCCCAGTTCCTCAAAGGCTTTCTTCATCTTCTACGGTTGTTTCCTTGCTGTGAGCCTGTCCTCCACATGACCCGGAACACAGCTTATATGTTTACCCCTTTACAGTGTCTTAGATAAAGTAGATCCTGATTAGTTTCTCCGATATCACTTCCCATGTTGCCCTGCAAAGTATCTGCTTCCCCAGTTAACCAGCTCAGAGCTCTGCAACTGCATGCCCATCTTCAGTCTTCTTGTGCTTTGGTAAGGTTTGGTCCCAGCTGTTCTCATTTGTTCCATAGCTGCCTGTCTTGGATCCATCATTTCCCTCCATTTCACCCTCAGGGCTGATCCAGTCTTGATCATCTCAAACACTCACATTTTGAGACAGAGTACATGTACCTGGTTTGTTGTGAGCCTGTGAAGTGAGTGGCAGAGTGAAGGTGCAGCAGGTGTGCCCTGGGCTGTGTCCGGGGTAAGTTCAGTAAGCTGAAAACTGGGGAGGATGGTGTCGCCAGCCTTGCTGGGATGATCTTGTGATATTGCTTGTCAAGTGCCTGCCAGCAAATCTGGGGAGCAGTGTTTGTGGCTCTCGTGGTGGTGATGATGGTGGCCAACACAGTGATGGTCAGTCCCCTTGCACGTCCACTCCCTTTGCCTGGAGCATTCCCTGCTTGGTTCTGTGATTCTGGGAAATGGGCGTGAATTCAGGGGCTTCAGTGGCGATCCTGACACCTTAGGCCAGTTCTCTTTCTGGTCTGGATCCAGCCCCTGTCATTCAGCTGGCCCACCATGGGCTGGACCTGCCAAGAGAGGACACGTGACTGGATTGAGCCCCTTCCCCTAATGGTTAGGGTTCTCTAATGTTACCTCCCAGATGTTCTTCTGAACTACAAGCAAGTCCATGCCTACCCGTTTCCTCCCTGCACCCCCATTCTCCCCATGGCTTTTGCCCTGCTCCAGGCACCCAGCTAGGAGAGCTCCATGCTTCCCGCTGGCCATCCTCTGATGATGTCTGTTGCTTCATGTCTCATTAATTCCTCACCGTCCCCTCCCCTTTACTCACTGTCTCCTTCCTGTCTGCAAGGGTTCCATTCAGCTTGTTCTTTTGTAATGTGCCACTCTGTGACTGACTGCTGAGTCTTTAAATTCTAATCTAATCATTTCCATGCACTTTGTAAGCAATACTCTCAAGGACTCACAACCTGTTTGCAGTCATGTTACAGCATCACAGTTGATGAGCGAGCAGCCCGAGAAAGAGTGAGAGGTACCACGGTGACACTGGGCAAACCCAGGAAGGCAATCTTAGCAGGAGCAGAGGGTGTGCCCATGGAGTACAGTATCTTTTCTTGCAGATTCAATTCCACTTGCCAAGGGTCTTCTGTTGATTTTGCTTGCAACTGGACTAGGATAGGTCAAAGGACAGAGGGGGCAGAGGCAGAGTGTGCTCAAGGAGGTGAAGGGAGAGCAGAATCCCATCTTTCTACCAGGATGGTTTGGGTTTGATACACTGTGTGACTTTTCCGGAATTAATTGGCACTGTGTTTTGGTGGTTTTATTTCTTCATCCAAATATCTTGGAAGCTAATATTCAGTGGTAATGAAAATAGAGTAATGCTATAATAACTGTTCCACTGTAAAGAGAATTACACCGTTAACCATCTGTTCTGTCTAATTTGTGTTGGTGATAGTAAGGATCACACCACACACGCACATGTGCGTGTATGCACATGCATGTATGTGTGCATGCATGTGCACACACAAACACAAAGAGAGTAGCTGATGTTTAAGAAACAGAGTAGTTAAGAGAATTTTATTCCTATGATATAGTCAGGAAACAAAAAAAAGTTGTATATGTGTATATCACCACATTCCATTACATTATATAGTAACATATACACACATACACATTCAGGCACACAAACATTTGTGTCATACACACACACACACACACAAATCCATATAGGCACGTGCACACATACATATGTGTCCAGCAGATTGAGAAGACAGTAGATAGAACTGGCCTGAAATACTTGGCTGTGTTGCCTTTAGCCAACCTGAGCTAGACCAGATGATCTGTTACCGCAGGTTAGGCTTGTAATGACACCAGCCCCTCCATCCTATAGTCTCATCGGAGAACTTCGGTTCCCCGAGATTCTCCATTTGAGAGTGAGGTATCCCAGAGCTCAGGAATGCTGGTCATTTTACTTTGTCATCTGTCCCCCAAGAAAAGTGCCTCAATTTTTGTAGCACAAAGATAGAAGCATATTTTTGTGCATTAAGTCATAGCCAAACCCTGAGAGCAGAAATAGGATCTAGGGAGACGGAATTCAATATGACTTCCCCATTGGGACATGGCAGTTAAAGAGCCTAAGTGAGTAGGTTCCTGTGGCTGTGTCCCTTTGCCCTGGGTCCCTGGGCTTTGGCAGTGGGACTGTCAGGGGGGCTTTGTCACTGTGCCTGGGACTGAGTACGGTTCCAACCAGTCCCTAGGCAGGCATCTCTAGGGAGGTCTTCATAACTTTCCTGGTCTGTTTGTACTCCGGGTTGCTGTCTCCGAGGCTTCCATCTCTAAGTTCTTAAGGGGCCCAGAAGCTCTGGGATACTATGACCAGGGGCATGGCGAAATATCTCACTGCCCTTACTCTAGGGCTTTGCTTTGACAGCACTGTCAACTCTGCCCCTGCTAATCTGACACCCCAGAAAAACCTTATCTGAAGAACTGAGATTTTTATGTCATTTAGAACACACTTAACTTTCATAGATAGAATGTTTGCTCCAGTGACCAAATTATCGGAAGTAAAGTTACTCCATAAACACCTGCACAGTACCTGTATCTGAAATCAGCAGTGTTGATTTCTAAACTCCTGAAAGATTCAAGTCAGCGGGAAGACAGCGTCAAGGTCTGGCATCTGGATTAAGAATATAGTTAGTGGAGAAATTTATTGCAATCCTCCTTGAAGAAATATCAATATCAACTTGTGCCTAATAAAATGTTATAATGAAAATTACCACGGAGCTTGACAACTTCTCTTTATTAATTGGCCTTTTCCTTGATTATTTTCTTCGTAGCAAATGCACCCTGCTTTTCTGGCTCATTAGTTACAGTCCATAGTGAATTCGCAG
Organism: Microtus ochrogaster; assembly: GCF_000317375.1. NCBI lineage: Eukaryota > Metazoa > Chordata > Mammalia > Rodentia > Cricetidae > Microtus > Microtus ochrogaster. The sequence goes on along the minus strand of NC_022012.1, from coordinate 70,841,037 downwards.
TTTGTTGCTCCAGCCATGCTTGTCTTCCCATTGGGCTCCGTCCCTCTGGAGCAAGGGTTGTAGATTTTCTGGCGTGTACGGTCTCATCTCTCTGTGCTGTTTACTCCTGCACTCCTGGAGCACCCTCAGGACGCCGACAACAGGACTGTAGACCAGTATGTGACGGCCAGCTGACACGGACTTAGGCTAGGCTGGAGGTGAGAGGCCTAACTCTGGGCGGCGCCTTTGCCAAGAAGCTTGGAAGATTGCATCTTTATTCCTAAGAAGACAAGGGAACCGATGCATGTGACTGGCTGATAAGCCGAAGGACGTGTGTGGTTAAGAAAGGAGGAGGGTTTCTTTCAAATACAGAAGATCCAGGAGCTGGAGAGATGGCTTGGTAAGTTAAAAGTTCACCGCACATGCATGAGGAACTGAGTTGGGGTCCCAGCAGCTCTATCAAACCTGGGGCAGCAGCTGCCTGTAACTCCCAAGCTCTCTGGCCAGCCTGTTTAAATGAAGCATTGAACTCCATGTTATTTGAGAGATGTCTCAAAAAAAAATTAGATAGAGATGGATGAAGGAGGACATCTGACGTCAGCCCCTGCCCCACCCCCACGCACATGGATCCACTCAACGAAAACACAAAAGGCGGAGTTCCTCCAGGTACTTGGAAATAACTGGGGTCTCTGTAAAGCCAGAGTCATGGTCAAGTTGCCCTTGAGTTTCTTCTGCTTCGATGGCGGTCCCTTTCTGATACCCAATTGATGAGTGAGGAATGGGCTGCCTCCCCCACGCCTCCTCAGACTCTCTACACAGCTCAGCATTGATTTATCCCGTCTCGAAAGGAAATCTGCCTTGCACTTGGCAGAGCCTCAAGGCTGGAGATGTGGGATGAATAGCAGCTCTGCCATGGTCTCTGCACTGCCCAGAGAGCATGATTGTGTGGGAGAGAAAGTTGAAAGGGGCCCGAGAAAGGGTGTGAGACCTTCAAAGGATGGATCTAGCCAGGAGACTCACTCAATGGAAAAATCTTCTTTTATGGTTGGTCCAAAAGGGAAAGAGAAACACACAAGTGTGTTGGCCAAGCAGACAATATTGGGTGTGATTTTAGTGAGGTTTCTGTTGTTATGTGGGTTTGGACACTTACTGTTTTCTAGGGTCTCTCTCTCTGTGTGTGTATGTGTGTGTGTGTGTGTGTGTGTACGCATCTTCACAGACCAGATGAAACCCAGCTGTTGGTCCTCAAATGCCACCCACCTAGTCCTTTTCAAACCGTGTTATCACTCGCTACCTTGGAGCTTGAGGCCAGGGCTGGGCTAGGCTAAGCCCAGTGATCTACAGGGATTCCCCTGTTCCCACCTTCCCAGCTCTGAGATTACAAACCTGTATCACCATGCTGTGGTACATGGCTCCTGCTTACATGGCAAGCACCTTACCAACCAAATCATCATCCTGCCTCTGTTCTCCAGGGTATTTTAGGTAGGCAGCAGCTTCTGGAAGTCCTGGGAGAAAGTTGGTCCTTGTGCATCCCAGGAAGGACTAGGAAAGTGTTTTGTGATTTGGGGAACCTGTGGAGTTCAAGCAAGCCAGCCACTAATTGGTTGACCCAATCTTACCTCCGGTTACTGCCAGGAGGGGTTAGCCTTGTGGAAGAGCCATGCCATGGCCCTCGGGAATGCATTATTGTTTTCAATGAGCTCTGACTGAACGTTCTCCCCTCCATATCCACTAATGTGTCACATGAGTTACTTGTGTTATCTCTATGCTATGAAATTAGAGGCCTCTGCCCACAGTGTGCTAAGTAGATTAAAGGGAAAGCCTGTTTTTTATGGTGTGGGGGAAAACCAGGCAGATACCAGGGAAATCGCGTGCGGGTATTTGATCTGACAGTAGGGAGGCCTTGGGAAGCCGGTGTCTTCTAATACCTGAAAGCTGAGCTCCGGCTGGAGTTTTCATCAAAGGGGTTTATATTTTATCTGCTGGCTCTTCTAAGAGGAAAGGGGGTCTGCAGTGGGTGTTGGGGGGGGGGTCACTCCTGTTGTTTTCTGCCCTGCCTTTTTAACTTTCCAGAAAGCCTCCAGGTCATACACTAGACCCTGCTCAGGACACCAGTGACCAAACAGTCCGCTTTTGTTAGGCGAGTGTTCTATTTTTTTTTTCCCCTCTCTCTTGAAAGGTGCCCTTCAGGACAGCAGAGCCTTTCTTTGGGCTGTTTATAATTGAGCCCCGAGGAAACCTAAACAGAATTCAGTCTCAACCCATGCCAAGGGCTTCCTCTGCCTAGCTAGACAAAGCTAACCCCACACAGGATGAAATCTCACCAACTGGTCACCGGAGAAGCACCTTGGGGAGCTCTCAGTGTGACTCTTTCCCTGGCCACCATCCCATAAGCCAGTGAAGGCGGAGGGCCAGGCGTCAGGGTGCTGAGAGGCTGGATGAGAACTGGGACCCCTGGTGAGGGAGAGTAGTTGGGCTGTGTCTTTGACGGTCCTGTGTCAGCTTGAGGAGCACTGAGGGTTTCTGTTTAGGATCCTAGGAAGATGCATTATCTTAGCCTCGTGCAATGGGGAGGAGAACTCTTGTTTGTGGCTTCAACTTTTAATTAAGTTTAAATATTTATTCTTCCTTTCAGACATATATTTACTTGCTGTTTATTTATTTATTTATTTATTTATTTTAGAGGGGATGCACATTCTAGCTTAGACTGGCTTGTAATTTACTATGTAGCCTAGGCTGACCTCAACTTTGTGGCAGTCCCCCTGCCTCAGCTTCCCAATGCTGGGCTTACAGGTATGGATCACGACTCCCTGCTGCCTCCTCCTCTTCCTCTTCTTTCTCCTCTCTCTGTCCTCTTTCTCTCTCTAAGATGAAAGCATTTGTGGCTTTAGGCTACACGGATACCCTCCCGGCGTTCCTATTCCTCCTGTTTCCTTCCACAAGCTAGGAAAACGGAGTTATTTGAGGAAATTGGGAGGTGATAACTTAGAGATTGTGTAGTTTGCACTATTTTATTCCGTGATAACGGGCATGGACTTAACCTCTGGGGTTTGAAACAGAATCTTTGTTTCCACCCCCAAACAGTCTCTTTTCGTGCTTAGATCAAATCTCCTCATGGTTTTCTGCGTGGAATTTTCTCCCCACGTTAGATGTGAAACTAAAGAGTCCTTTCGGGTAACTGAAGTGAAAGAGGGAAGGAAGCTGGACTTTGTCAGAGAAAGAAAAACTTGCCAGTATCCTCCTAATCCCTCAGCCCTGTGAGCTGCTTAGGTATGTGTAACCGTTGGTGTACTTAACATCTGAGCCTCTTCATGGCCTGGACAGGGAAGGCTCCCTCCTTTGTTAGTCCTGTGGTCCTCCAGAGTTTCCAGAGAAGGCAATCTTTGCTTCTTTCGGGGAACCTCCAAGACCGTGGAATCAGTCATCTGCCAGACCCCTGAGGAGAGAGGCAGTTTGAGGAGAGCCTTCGTTTTGAGGCCGAGGTACATTTTCAGAAGTTAGGGCCTGGTTCCGCGACAGGGACGTTGAGCTAAATATGCAGTTCTATTTTCGTTTTCACTGAGTGCCAAGGCGAAAGCATCGGGAGATAGACTGTACTTGCATAAATAAGTCGGCACGAAAGTGGACCCTGCAACATGTAGCATGAGGGATGGAGTGGTTCTACCCCTGGTCCAGGCTGATGGGCACAGTTGCCTTCCTAAGGAAGGGTCGGTCCTTGGGCAATCACTTAAACTGGGTCACTTAGGAGAGCTACAGACCCATAAAGGAGCTATGTGGTTGCCTCTGGTCAGCTCAGCTGCTGTAACAAAATACCACAGGCTGGTGACTTAAGCAACATTTATTTTCTGACTGTTCAGATTTCAAGCTTCCTGGCTTGGCAGAGCCACCTCCTCATTCTTGTGTCGCATGGTAGGAATGGGAAGCTGAAGTGACTTTTACTCTTATTATTTTAATTTTTCTTCTCTGTGTGTGTCTGTTCATCTGTCTGCAGATACACATGCATGCATATGCACAGACCAGAAGTCCACCTCAGGTATCATTCCTTATCTGTGGCCCAACTTGGTTTTTCAGACAGGGTCTCTCATTGGCCTGGAGCTCTCAAGCTCACAGGTAATCCAGAGATTGCTCAGCAGCCACAGGGAGGCACAAGTCTGCTTCCCCAGCCTAGGGATTACAAATGCAAGATACTATACCTATTTTTGTAGTGGGTTTATGGGGTTGTAAATGCATGTTTTCTGTCTCCACTGCCTGTTTCCAAATACCTGGCAGTTGCTTTCCAAATTACCACACAGGGACTTATATAAATTATAAATGCTTTGCCAATAGCTCAGGCTTATTACTAACTAGCTCTTACATTTTGGGCTAACTTATATTCCTTATTTACACTCTGACACATGTCAGTACCTTTTAGCATGGCACATTCATCTCCTGCTCCCTCTGCATCTGGCTGCAGACTTCTGACTGCCCTTCTCCTTCCCATCATCCTTAGTTTGGTCTCCCTACCTATACTTCCTGCCTGACTATTGGCCAATCAGTGTTTTATTAAACCAATTCAAGTGACAAATCTTTACAGTGTAGAAGAGGATTATTCTACAGCATAAAGGTTTGTAGGAACTCAGGTTATCAAGGATGCATCGCAATCACTTTACCAACTGAGCCATCACTGCCCCCTGTCCCTCCCTTCCACTAATTAGAATAATCCTGTTCTGATGGGCTGAAGACCATCACTTCATCCTGCCCTATTTAGTTCTCAAAGGCCTCATTTGCTAATGCCATTGCAAAGGGGTCTACCACTGCAACATAGATGTTTGTTGGGGGCATAAACTTTTAGGGCATGTCTTGGCCAGTGCTTGAAGTATACATATAATTTTCCTGGGTGATTGAGTTGTTTCCAAAATGTTGGTTTTTTTCTTGCTCATTTGTTTAAACAGCAGAGTATTTTCTCATCCTAGTCCTGTATCATTTGAGCTCTGCCAGTGAATCCCAAGCTAATTGAGGTTATATTATCATTTGTTTTAAATTGGAGTATGAGATTTATTTATTTATTTTTCATTTTTCTGGTAATTTGGTGACAAGTTCCTTTGTATCCTGCCTAATTGGATTGCATTTTAATTCTGTGGCAACTGGAGGATCTATTTTACATTTCTGTTAGGTTGACAAGCCTGAGGCTGGCTCTGAATTAGGGAGTTTGCAGTAGCGTGCATTGAAACTGTGAGCCTCTTAGAGTCAACTAGCTTCTAAAAAGCCCTCACCTGTGCATCTCTAGGCTAAGGAAAGAGACATCCGTTGAAAGCTCTGAGAGAATGACAGACTGAGATCCAGAAGCACCGAGGTAAGCTGAAAACCACTAAGTCATGGGTTATCCGGAGTCAGGTATAGTCCAGAAGCATGTAGTTTGTGTGTTCCTGATGCCCAGAGTGTTGCTGTAATGCAAAATGATCCAAAGCAAATGCTGATGGTGCACAGGACAAGTACTAGGATACCCATGTTCCCATCACAGCATAGTTCTTTGTTGTAGGTAGCCCTGAGTCAGTGTCTTTTCCCCAAGAGGCCCTACCTCTTCCACAGTACAGAGATTTGCCAAGGTGTGACTTTCTACAGCTCTGATGCCCTGTGACCTGGTGACTGAGTCCTCACTTACAGAACCATGGGACATTAATTCTTTCTTTCGATAATTTTTTTTTTTTCGAGACAGGGTTTCTCTGTAGCTTTTTAGCCTTTCCTGGAACTAGTCTTCTAGACCAGGCTGGCCTCGAACTCACAGAGATCCTCCTGCCTCTGCCTCCCGAGTGCTGGGATTAAAGGCGTGCGCCACCACTTTCTTTCAATAATTGTTGAGGAACACTTGAAAAATTACTCACTCTTAAAAGTGAAGTCATGTGTTTTTGTAAATTCATAGGGTTTTACAACCTCTACCTCAGTCTACGTGGACACTCATGTCACCCCAAGGAGATCCCCTCTCACCCCGCGACCTGGCCTACTGCAGCCATTGGTCTCCGTTTGCCGTTTCTAGACATTTTACTGAAATTGAATTATATAAAATGCAGTCTTTCTGTCTGACTTACTTCACTGGCCACAGCATGTTAGGACTCATCTGTGCCATAGAATATGTTAGTATAGGTTGAATATCCTTCACCCAAAGAGCCCCAAATCTGGGCTCTTCAGATTTTATTTATTCATGTAGACTTTACTGTCTGTGCAGCCTTCATTCAAAAGCTTCAGATTTTCACATTGGAGTTGCTGAACTTTTCCCTTTTTCTGATTGAGCAATATTCCATTGAATGGATGTCTCACATTTACTCCATCTGCCCATCACTCTCGGGGTCCTCTCTCCTCATGTTTTATTCTGAGGTTCGCCCACTCTTATGATAGCCTTGTTCATACCTGCAAAGAGCTCTAAAGATGTCTTTTAGACAAAAATCAAGGCCTTTATTCTATGTTGTCTCTTGTGGGAAAGACTAGAATTTTGTCTTTTTTTTAATTATTTAAGACCTTTCAAAAACAAGGGCTATGACATCTGGATCATTGAGAGTGTGACCACACAGCTGGGCATCAGTTGGTGTGTTTTGTAATCAGGCCTCATTGTAAATTTCTGGAAGGTTGAACCTCACAGGTAGAGTGGATGTGTAGATGTATGAATATGGAAGCATGTGCATCTGTCTCCCTGTCTCTCTCTCTCTCTCTAACCAAGGTCTCCTGTAGCCCAACCTGGCCTTGAACTCACTACATAGCCAATGATAACATGAAACTTCTGATTCTCCTACCTCTACCTCCTGGGTGCCAGGATTACAGATGTGCACTGCTGTGCCCCATTTATATGGTTCTGGGAATCAAATCCAGGGCCTTGTTACATGCTAGACAAGCAGTATACAGACTGAGCTACATCCCCAGCTCAGGAGGTTTATGAATACTGTATGTGTACATTATATAGACATGGACTGTACATATGCACTATATGTACACCGGCACACACACACACACACACACTTCCCAGCTACTTAAGAGGATTTCCACTATGAAAAGCAGGCACCCGTTGCAGTTTTATTGAGCATGATAATTATAAACAGTATCAGTAATATCTTTGGGATAAGTTAGACTGTTTACGATTCCCAGTGGGGGATGTGTATTTTAGTATACCTTGTTCTGCCTCCTGGGAAAACATTCTCTCAGTTGCATCCATGTAGGAGACATGATGAGAGGCAGATAACCCGGGCATTCCAGTAAGTGTGAATACCTCCCTGTGGCTCTCTGGAAGCCTTGGGACACTGTGGTAGAGGTGGCAGGGTGCTACCAGGCTGTCCGGAGGAGCAGGCATGATTGCATCTTCCCACAGTTTGAAAGAGAAAATGTTTCCTTCTCTCTGCCAGGAAAGAACTCATTAAAAGAGATACGCCGAGGGCCTGTTTGCTGGGGGCGGGGGAGGAAGAAACTCAGTGTCCTCCCTTGGCCGTGAGCTTATCATCTCAGCACATCATTGGGAGGAGGAGGATGTGTAGGAGCCATCTGTCTGAGTTGGGAGACCCCGAGGATGGGTGCTTTGACCCGATATCACATTTCCCAGGGAAATGCTTGCTCACACAGTGGTGTGCTTATACTTAGCTTTGTAGGCAAACCCAGCACACAATATTAATAAACACAATGGTGGCAACTTCTTCATCTTCCAGTGGTGGACTTTCCCCTTCATTCCTTAGGTCTCCCCTTGTCCTCCCCTGGCCTGAGATGCCTCGTGCCAGGGGACTGCTTGAGACTGAACTCTCCTCCTCAGTGTCTTGGCAGACTTCCGGCCGCCTAGATAAAACATGACTCTGGCCTTGCAGGAGAAATCCCTGCATGCCTTCTAACAAATCACTTCAGCTGAGTGTTGAGAACAACCTGTGACTGTGGCTTGGGGGATGCTTGCACGGTGGACTCTGAATATTAAAGATGGGAACCCAGGGACAGCGTCTTCAGAACTGACCTGGTGCTCAGCTGTCCCATCGGGGAGCTGATAACAGAGAAGTTGCTGAACTTGGCTTTGGTGGAGGCCTGACTTTATTCAGCCAGATTCTGTGAGTCTGCTGCCTCTTTCCGGAAGGGCCAGATGACGAGCAAACACCCATCTCGGGTGAGGCACAGTGGTATTCTGGCGACAGGATTTGGCCCAGAGGAGGCTGAACGCCACTTCCACCAGAGCAGTAACACCGCTGACTGGCACACTGAAGCGTTTAGATTGAAAAACCGGGACAGAGTGTTCAGCTGGAGCCAGGAGAACTTTTCTTTTTCTTCCTCAGCTCTGCTGTAAGCCTTGGGACTGATTGGAAAACGCTCGCTGTGGGATTTGCCTGGCCAGGGTTTTATGGATAATTTTCTTAGGCTTGCTCAGACACAGTTTGTCACTCTTTGTGTGTGAAGGGCTGAAGGCAGTTCACCCCACCACAATGAAGAGCTCCAGGGCACCTCACGGAACATTGCTGTCCTCACTGACGTACTGGCGTGGACACCCTTGCCAAAATGCTCTTGGCGAAAGCAGATCTCTTAGATCCCCTCTTTGCTTAAAGGCCTGCACTGAGGCTGGGCTGGGGCTCAGCTGGGAGAGCACTTAGTGTGTCCTGTCTAGTGTGCAGGAGTTCTTGGGTTTGAGTCACAGTACACATAAGCCAGCAGTGGTGACACGTGCCTACGATCCCAGGTGGAGGCAAGATCAGAAAATCAGTCATCTTCAGCTATACAGCAAGTGTGAGGCCATCCTGGAATACGCAAGATCCTGTCTCAAAAATAATCACGCGCACACCAGAGTCACAGAAACATAATCCCATCTGATGCAAGCCCTTTACCATGGGCTGTCTCACTGGCGCTTCCCATGAACCCTCCAGTGGCTCTGTTATACTCTGGTCTGCACACAGTGTGCCTTTCCACCTCCCATGCGTTACTTTATCTCACCTTCTTGCTGTCCCAAGTCTTAAGAAGCATTTATGCTGTACCCTCTGAGTACCTGGCATTTCTTTGAGTACCAAGGTATGCTAGGCTTTTGCTCTTTTGGGGACAACAGCTCACTTGTATGCCACGCCTTTGCATCTCAGGGTTTATGCGTCCCCCTTGCTCATAACCGCCTGTCTGATGACACTCAGCTAGAACCCGCTTCTTTCAGGGCACGTCTCCCCTGGGTCCAACATCACTCCCTATTCTCCGGTTCACCTGAATCCATTGCCCAACTGAAAGCAGAGAACCTCCTTCCTACCTAGCACACAGTAGGAACTTAGTAAAATTCTGTGGAAGAAATGAATGAAGAATACTTTTAACCCTAACGGGCCCAGTTGATTTGGGGGAAGTTTCTCTTGGCAATCATTTTGAACAAAATTCATTCCCTCCAGTCAAGAGCTTGGCAATGGCCCTTGACCAGTAGGCAGGACCCACTGTTGTGGATGATAAGTTTGCTGTCAGTCAGACCGTCACTCCTTCATAGGTAATTCGTCTGCTTGCTTGCTTTTAAGATTGTGTTTTTCTTTGGTGTTCTTGCAGGGTCATCATGATATGTTTAGGCATGAATTTATGTATCACATTCAGAATTTGATATGTTTATCCTTTCGGATAGCGCCCACTCTCCTCTGAATCTGGAACATTCTTAGACATTGCCCCTCTTCTCTTTTTCTGAGACTCTGGTTGTCCACATAAAAAATCTCGCCTAACTCTTCTTTCATTTTCCCTTTAAATATATTGTTAGCTTTGTTTCCCTGTGCCCTTTATCCTGGGTGGTTTTCTCAGTCCTCTTTCTGAACCCAGGCATCTTTATTTAATCTAGGGTTTAAGCTGACTGTGTGTGTGTGTGTGTGTTTGATCATTTAATATCCATGCACTGCTGAAGGGATGGTGTTTTTATATGTGAATGCGATCATATGGACACCAGCCTGCACCAAGACACAGGGCTGTTTGGTGGGGAAGCACCTACCTGGCCTACAGAAAGCCAGGAGCAATTGCAGCACTGGAAAAAAAAAGATACAACTCCATCTTCTGTGAACAGCTTCCGGTTACATGACACACACACGGAGAGAGGCAAATGTCTTCCTTGTGTTGTGTTTTAAATAGCTGTCAATCTCCATTTGGTTTTCTTTTCAGGTCTGAGACTTGAACTCCGGACCTTGTGCATATTAAGTAAACCCTGGACCCCAGAGCTACAGCTCCAAGCCCAAATTTGTTTTCACTAAAATTCTTTTCAAATTTCATCTTAGTATTTTATTATTTCACTGTTTCGTTTTGCATCTTCAAAATTTTCCTAAATAATTATAGTCTTGCTTATTCTGTAAAGTCACCATGTTCACCTCATATTGTGTTAAGTTTTGTGGCCATAGTTTAGGGGACGATATTGTCATATATATACTGGGTTCCCTTCTTATGCAGTATCAATTCTGGATTGCAGTCATTAGAATTCTTTTCCCAGGATGTCCTGTGTATTCCAGCTTGGGAAACTGTCCCTTGTCCTGTGGTCTAAGGGTAGTGTGCATTCCAAGTATGGGTGTCACTGAAGTACCTAAGCTGCATGTTCGGGTGATAATGAAGTGGGCTCATCCTGTTTGGAGTTAAATTCACCTTTCCTCACTTGTGCCTGGAGAAGGCTCCATGCACTGTGTTCTCTGGGATGGAATGGAGTCGGGAGCACAGAGCAGCCAATAGGCTAACAGAATGGCCCCTCTTCCCACTGACTTTTGCTTGTTGTCAAGTTGCATAGCACTGAGGGCCCGGTCCCAGGAATCTCTCTGTAGGAGTTATTAGATATCTCTCTCTCTCTCTCTCTCTCTCTCTCTCTCTCTCTCTCTCTCTCTCTCTCTCTCAGCTTTTACAGAAAGCTTGGCTGTCTTGTGATAGAAGAAACAGCCTGTTGTTAACATTGGTTTATTTATTTTCACCTGTGACTGCATGTTTGCACGGGCGTGTGTGCATGTGTGTGCTGATGCTTGTGGAAACTGGAGGGCGTTTTAAGGTGGCCTTTCTGAGGCACCATTCACTGTCTCCCTTCATCCTTCAATGCCTCCCCCCCTCCCTGCCTTCCTTCCTTGTTCCCCTCCCTCCATCTTTCCCTCCTTTCTTCCTTTTGTTGAAACAGGGCAGCTCATTGACCTAGAACTCCACAAGTAGGCTAGGCTGGCTGACCAATGCATGGACAGTGAACTCTGGCGATCTTCCTGTCTGCCTCCCTGTTATTGGGATTAGAAAAGTCCTCCATTGCACCTGACTGTTTTTTTAAATGTGAATTCTTGGGATCAAACTCAAGTCCTCATTACTAACTGCTCTTCCACCCCAGCCCTAATACTTTAGTTCTGAATACGCAGCAGATTGGCAGATGTACACTGAGTCTCAGGCGCTCCCAGCGTTTGCTAAGGTTGGCCAGTGTGCTCTGATCTTACCTGGGCACCACGTCCGACCTGCTGTCTCTACTGTCCTCTGTGTGTCTGAGCTGCTTTCAAGATGTGCCTCATCTTTCCAAACAAAAACCCAAAAGGGAATCCTGAAGGTGGCATGGAAGATAACAATTGCTGTGAAGGAACCATGGAGGAAAGCCGTTCTTTGTGCCAGTCTATCGCAGGGGAAAAGAAAAATACATAGTCTCACATTTGTTAGGACAAGTCGGCTTCTGCTTTCTGGTCTCCAAATACACTTTGCATTTTTCTTTTCCCTGAGACTGTCAATTTAATTCAGGGATGATCTAATTACGAGGCCGTGAATCGGATCCTCTAGATGGTAAGTGTGGCGTACCCTGGGAGAAGTCCTGGCAGATGGTTAGTTCAGAGTGAATTTACCTCGGGACTGGGGCCTTCGACTGACAGCTTTTTTTTCACTCAATTAAGTGCAACAACTGCCAAAAGGACAGCATTGAACTTGATGCAAATCACTGCTGTCCCTGGCGTTGATAAAGTCGAAGCTGGGTCCCCAAGTCCGCTGAGCTTGGAGGGAGGGGTGCTGCAGGCGCCACACGGTGAGGGAAAAACAGGGTGCAGAGAGAGGGTCTGAGGAGGAGGAAGAGGAGAGAAGAGGCAGCTCCTCCTTGCAAATGTAGGTATTTGTTGCCTTTTCCAGGTCGGCTGCTTTATTTGGGGCCTCTATTTCGGTGTGCTGTCTGTCTGTGATTCATTAGTTATATCTCCTGCAGTTTGCATCTGCTCTGGGCTTCACACATCCTGCAGCAACTCTGCGTTCCAGAAAGTTAGTGCATTGCTCTCTGCTCTGGGGTATGAGATGACCCTATTCTGCGTGCCTGTGCCTACCCTGATGGCCTCCCAGTCCAAAGGAGGTAGAGATCTTCTCAATACACGTGCACTTCTGTTATTAAGAAAGACCAGCCCAAACCTACCCCCCCAACCCCCTGCCCCATAGGGGCAGTGCTAGGCTACTGCTCAGGAAGCCCTTTTCTCAAAACTACAAGGGCCTCTGGGTAGTGTTGACAGACTCTAGGCCCTGTCACAATGTATAAGCCTAACTTCCTTAGGTCTCTTTTTATTGCCCAAAGAGTTTCTTCATGCCAGGGTTTTAGAGATGGCTCAATTGGTAATGCACCTGCTGTATTAGCAGAAGGACCCCTGTTCAATCTCTTGCGCCAGGTGTGGTGGTTAAAATGTATAACCCAAGCTTCAGGGAGGCAGAGATAAGCAGATTCCTAGTTTGTTGGTCAGCTACCTTAACCTATTGATGACCTCCAGGGCACAGAGAGCACCTCTCTCAAAAGACAAGGTGAGCTGCTATTGAGGGATGACCTCCACAATTGACCTTTGGCCTCTACATACAATACTGTGTACATATGCACATACAGACATGGACAGACATGAACACACACATACCCCAGCACATATACAAAAAGGGAAGGGAAGGGAAAAGAAGGAAGGAAGACAGATTTTTCCTATTTCCTTGGTCTTGCAACTTACTACTACAGTCCTGTAGTGTCCGAGGTCAGGACCAATAAAAATGCTTTTGAACAGTGTGAGAATAAACAGCTTCATAGCTCCTGCAAATGGGGCCAGCGGAGGCTACCCAAGGAAGCTCCTTCAAGATTCCTCTGCTCCACCCGAAGACCATCATCAGCCTTCGCTCCATGTGCCCAGGGCCCAGCGCCTCTCCACAGTTCAACGTCTGCTGCACTTTCTGTTTGACAAGCCTGGGAGAGCGGAGCCTGGAATCCCTCAGTCAGGTAGAGGCCATTGTCAGCTTGTTATCAGTTTCCTGATTCCCTGTGTAAGCAGTTTTGATAATCCCTGTCATACATGATTACATCCCTCCCCTGCCCAGAACATCTCACTGTAATTGCTTTGATAAACGCCACCTCAGTCCAGTAGCTTGCTCGCAATACACTCTTACTTTCTATCTGTGTGACTGAGGCGCTTCTGAACTGCTCAGTTCTGGGGAAATCAGGTTTTGAGCATGAGGCCCTTGGTAGCAGAAGGGGCAGTCACTCAGGCAACAGCCCTGGCTGGGAGGCCTGGAGGAGGGGCAGGTGCTGGGGAGTCTAGCTAAGCTTCAGGGGTCCTAAGGCGATTTTTCTTTCTTCTGCTGCTTGGAGACTAGAATTGTCAGTTTCTGTGTGGAGGATTTTCAGGGTTCAGAGAACACTTTTCCTTTGCATGTTCAGCTGGTTTCTGGGACCACTGGATCCACTCTTTTATGACACGTAAAAAATCAATTCCACGTGTGTATGTGCACGTGTGCCTGTGTGTGTGTGTGTGCACACTCATGCATGTAGGTGGAGGTCCGAGGTTGATGCCTTGAATCATCTTTGCTCGTTCTCCATCTTATTTTTGACAGACTCTCACCGAACTTGCCATTTTCTAGCTGGTGAGCCCCAAGGGTGCTCCTGTTTTCTCCGGGGGGGGGGGCACTGGAATTACAGGTTTTCAGCTTTTTCCATGTATGTTGAGGATTGAACTCAGGGACTCAGGCTTGAGTAGTGAGCAGTTTGCCAACGGAGCCATCTCTCCAGCCTTGAAACCCATTGTTTTGAAAGAAATACCCTTTCTGGTTCCTCAGTCACCTACTACTATTCTCTGTCCATATAATCTGGGTATTTCGCTCATCACCCTCCTGCCCCAATATTTTTACTAATTTTTAAACTAATACACTAGAGCGTTGTGTATCTTGCCTCCTGAGACATTTGGGCACCCCCTGAGATTGTGTGTAAGTAAGCTCCCCGATTACTCCTCTTAGCCTGTTCCTGATGCATTTATTAAACAAAGTGCCATCTTCAAGATGCCCTGGGTCATTTGAACACCTCTTCAAATCTATTCTCATTTTTGCAAATTCCGCCTCCCCCTTGCACAAAGCCAAAACCTCTAATGCAACTCCCAGTCTTCCCTTGCCCTCACCAGGGGGAATTCCCTTCAGTGAGTAGTATGAGGTTCTTGTTTAAACCTCTCACCGTTGGGCAGGAGATACACATGCCCCTTCTAAGTAGAAGTTCCTGGTCTCTACTAACTTTGTTTCTTGTCTGGTGACCAGGGACACCCGCTTCCTAATGAGTTCAGCTGGCGAGGCAAGAGTCTGGGTGACATGATCCACGGGATTGATGTGTTTTTGACATCTTGACACTTTTCTGGGAATGTCCTCCATCAGCTTGATCTGGCAGAATCTGTTAGAAAGAGGATCTTCCTTCACAGGTGTTTCCTGCCTTTAATGAATCTGCTGGTACCAGCAGAGGGAGGGGAACTGGTGTGCTTGGCAAAGTGGAGATGCAGAGAGGTAAAGGATCCCTTCCTGAGCCTGCAGCCATGGAGAGAGAGGTAAAGGATCCCTTCCTGAGCCTGCAGCCATGG
>NC_022012.1:70816126-70825705 GCF_000317375.1 Microtus ochrogaster | reverse complement strand
CTCTCTCTCTCTCTCTCTCTCCCTCTCTCCCTCTCCTTCTGCAAAGCAACCTGTTATTAAAGCCTTCCCCCGATTCTAGGTTTCAGTGCTTTCCTTCCGAGGCACATTAGGTTCCCTAAGTGCCTTTATTGCCATGCAGGGAGAAGGAAAACGCAGACAGCTTTGTTATTGAACAACCATGTTCCTGTCAGTTTTCATTGTTTTCAAACAGGCTATTATGGGGAGGGGGAGGTTAATACCCCAGTGTAGCCCAGGAAGGCTGTATTGGGCTCTTTATCAGCTCCCCGAGTCAGCGTTCTCCTTGGTCCATGGGGCACTATGTCTTTAAATTCTCTTTAGTTTTGAAGCTCTGCTCTGGCAAGCGAGCTCTGCCTTCAACCTGCAAAGTTAAATTTACCCAGACTGACAACTGTATGCACAGGGTTTGGTTACATAACAGCAGTGGTTGCTTTCTGCGCGGCGCTAATCCAAACACCATGCTCCTCGCCCCCCGAGAAAGCGCTCTTCCATCTGGGGAGCTGCGTGGATGACTCGATGGTGTGCCTTTATTTTTTTTCCTCCTTAAAACACTGTAACAATTATCCTATTATCTCAATGCTGGTGTCATTAGGTGACTTTTTAATATCTTAATTATTAGGTTAGCAGATGCCGAGTGCACACGTGCAATTTGTTAATTTATGCTGCTGGAAATGAAATCCAGTTGTTTGCCGTGTATTTCATAATATCACGGCCAAACGAATTTTCATAGCCCTGGAATAACAAAGCTGCTGGGAGGGAAAGCGCATGCATTGTGTCCAGGACCCCTAGCTAGAATCTTGGTTCTTAAGACTGACTCCTAGGTGTCCACCTGAGGCCAGCAGCTGGTGAGGATGGGCAGGTAGCTTCTGAGCTGCTAGAATATGGGGAAGAAGGCTTTCCCATGGGAACAGCTATTTTCCTTGGTGCTTTGAGCAAATATCTGAGCAGAAGCCAGGAAGAGAGGAAGGCTTACAGTTTGAAGGGATTATTGCATTATGGCATTAGAAGCAGAAGGTTAGAGGTCACATGGCATTGACAATAAGGAAGCAAATAGCAATCAGAAAATAGGGCCAGGGTATAAAGCCTCATGACCCTCTCCCAGTGACCCACTTCCTTCAGAGAGGCTCCACCTTCTAAAGATTGTCCAGCTTTCCCAAATGGCTAGCAACAGCTCAGGACCAAGTGTTCAAACCTGTGAGCCTGAGGGGCCATTTCTCGTTCAAACCATGAGACTATTGGTCTGGGAACCCTGGCTTGTTGGTGAAGTGACTACCTTCTGAGCTTTGTTTACACCCAGGGCCTGGCGCTCTAAGGCTTGGTGATTGATGCAGGCAACTGTGCGGTTGGTAGTTTGAGCCTTTATACCCTGTGTATGCTGCTCCTTAGCCATTCAAGTAACCCCTAAATAGTTGTTACTGCTCCCAAGGTCGGATGGGTGTGAAATAATGGGGCCAAAATATGTGGCTTTGGGTCAGACTGGGATCTAAATGGTGGGCTTGGGGCTGGCAAACAGTAAGGCCTTGACCAGGTCTATCCCTACCCAGGCCCAATTTCTACAAGTAGTTTAGAAATTTCTATCCAATGAGCTTGGTCATCAAAATGAATTATGCTCAATACATAATATGACTCTCATTAAATGTTCAGTCCCCCCTTTTGCTGTTTTGGGGCTCTCAGGTGGGGTACCCAAACAGATGTGACTACAGATGTGACTTCAGAGGGTTTTATACAGCCTAGTGAATGAGGCACAAACATCTCTCTCACACACACAGGTGATGGGTTCAAAAGAGTTATGAAGTCACAATACCAGAAATACGGTAAGGCTGGCTGTGATACATTAAAACAGATCATGCTGTAGACGTAGAACTGAGTGGCTTAAAGTGTGTATGTGGGGGGGTCCCTGATCACTAGTCTAAAGAGGCAAGCCTTAGCTGCTGTTCAGGGCAGAACAGAACTCAGACAGGTAGACAGAAGACTGAAGGCGTGTGTGTTGGGGGTCGGGCAGATGTTCAAGGGCGATTTCAAACTATAAAGGCACAAAGATTCAGGGACCAGAAGCCTGTTGGGAAGCAATGAGAATATGTATTTGAGAATGCTGGTTTGTGTAGGGTATCGTGTAGGTTTCGGTGCTCATATGGTTGGAATGCCACTGTGGATAACATCAGATGACAGGTTAGGGAAAACCACAACAGTAAGAGGTGGTCTGACAGACCTTCAAACCTATGAGTCTGGCTCTGAACCCCCATTGTAAGGAGTGGCCCCCTAGTGGCCAAGGAAGTCACTGCAGTTCTTGATAGAGGACTTCTGCTGTGTCACTCACAAGCTACATTGTATTGTAACTGGGAACTGGATTGTACATCCAGGCTCATGACAGTTGGGGACCGTTACAGCTGAGAGAAGTAAAGAAATCATTTAAAAAGTAAAACATCCTGGGGACTGTTTAGTGATAGGAGTGGCCATACCTATGACATCCGTAGATCCTATCGTCATGAGCATCTGACAGAAGAATCCCAAGTGATCAAATTAAGTCACATTGATAATAGTTATTAATAACAGCAGCAGCAGCAGCAACAAAAATCCCAATGCTCTTGTTTTGTTTTTTGTTTTGACTGGCACTACATCGTGAGATTTAATTCTCAGAACCCTCCTGTGAGGTCTTCGGATGAGCCATGTATGACAGATGTACAGAGTTATCTGAGCGAGGTTAATTAACTTGCCTGAGGTCACACAGCTGGTAATTGTATTGCTGGAATATGAACCCTGGAAGTGTGGCCCCCCTACCTGCACTTTACGAATACGCTTATTACCCAACAACCTCCACTACCCTCGGTGCTGATGGAGTGATAGATGCAGGCAGCGTTGAAATGTTCATGTCTGGGTTGCATTTTCAAATATTAGCCAGAAGAGAAGGACAGGCACTCTCGTTGGAGAGCCTGAACATGGAGAGTTCTGCCTTCAGTGGGGTCAGCAGGCATTGCTACACATTTTAAGCCAACGGGGGAAACAAGCAATAGATTGGGACAATTCTCACCTGCCACCCCCTCAACCCCCTGTCCAACATGCACATTGCTTTCTTCCTTGGGAACTTAGAAGAATACAAGGTCACGTTTCTTGTAATAGATTAGGACTTTTCTCACCTGCCCTCCTCCAGCGTGCACGTTGCTTTCTTCCTTGGAAACTCGGAAGGACACAAGGTCACATGTTTTGCAGAGGCATTCGGTGTGCCTTCTGCTCTAGAACTTGGAACTGTCTCGCTGATTCACACGGTGTACTTCCCACAGGCCATTCATTGTAAGTCTTGGCCTTGTTGCTCTCATTGTAAGTCTTGGCCTTGTTGCTCAAGGAGTGAAGGGCAGCTTCTAAAACCACACTCCCCAAGGCTATGAGAAATCACTGGAGAACTTCCAGCTAAGTCAGTTCAAAGAAAATGGGTCAACAGTAGAACCAGCGACCTTTCCTAGGTGCATGGTACCACTCGCTAAGCGTAGCTGTGTTCAGATGGTGGGAGCAGAGCATTGGTGCTTGACCTTGGGAAATACATTGAACCCTGCCCTTCTCTTTGGGGTGCCCTGGGTATATCACTGTGCCACACCACAGTGCTTATTGCTTTTAATTTTGAGACAGAGTCCTGACACATTTGTATAGGTTGGTCTAAAACTCTCTCTGCGCACAGGCTGGCCTTAAATTTGTGATCCTCCTGCCTTGGCATCTTGATAGCTGGGGTTTTAGATAAGCACGTTGCACTCAACTTTGGCCCTCTCTTAAATCTTGGACTCTGCAGCTGTGACTACAGAGGGTGAAGAAGGCCTGTAATTTCTTAGTGTGGAACTAATGTGACTGTCTGAAGTGAGAACCCACAAAATTCTATTTAACAATTTATTAAGGGGTGCGATGAAGAGCAAACTCACGAATACAGAACAATGCAGACGCTGCTGATCCAGCTGCTGCTGTCTTGCTGCTCTCCCAAAGGCTGTGAGGACCAGCCACTAGGCTCGCTCCAGCTGCAGCCACCGAAGGGAAGAGGCACCCGATCCCTCGATCCTTCTTCTCCTTTGAGAACACCATGCCCATGGCAAGTCACTCCCAAATGTCACTGGCTAAACACATCCAGGTCCCACAACAACGGTCACAGTCCTAAGTTCATATGAGAACAATCAGATTCAAACTGTCTTATGCAAACATAAGAGGCTCATATAATTAGAAGATTTAAGGAAAAGATTAAACTTCAGGACAAGCTGGATCCAGCAAGCCATTTCTGGGTTAGTTCATTGCTGTTCCCGGGCAGAGCATCTGCATTAGGAGACCCATGAGAAGAGGCTGGGGAGAGGGCTTAGTTGTTAAAGTAATTACAACATAAACATGAGGACCTGAATTAGATCCAGACATGTATATGCAGTGCACACCTATAACCCCAGTGCTAAAGAGGCAGAGAGAGAAAGAACCTGGGGTTTGCTGGCCAGTCAGATGAGCCTACTTGGCAAGCTTCAGGCTTCAGAGTGAGAGACCCTGCTTCAAAAAATAAAGTGGAAAGCAGCTGAGGAAGACGTCAGCCTCTTGCCTCCACAAGCTCATGGATGCACAAGTGCACACATGTACAAACCCACACACACACGCACACGCACAAAGATCCAAGAAAGAAAGCTTTTCTATATGAATCTTAAAATAGATATTCATTGCTCAAGCTGAGTCATGTGACCCCATGTTAGTCTATTAACTCTCTGGAATGGATTGGCATAGTGTAGCCAGTAGCCAGCCAGGGTCTGGGATCTTTTCTTGTGTAGCATACAGTAGGTTCTAGAAGGATATTATTTTCTTATGAGTGGACATCATGTATATGGGTAGAGTGAGGACGGGAAAATGGAATGAAGGCACGAGCCCTTGAGCATGATGGGATGAAGTGACAGAGGGTAGGAATCAGAGCTCGTGCTAAAATTTAACAAAATAATACAGCTGCAATCAATAGTTTGCACGGGGGGAATGAAAAAAAAAACACGTAGGAGAGGTTCTGCGGGTTGGGGAGGGTCTAACAGAGAGGTGTCAGAGGATACCCAGCAAGGATGACAGTGACTAATAACAGTGACAGCAGCGACCCACGATTGCAAACACTCTTCCAGCTGCTGGTTACTGCACCCGTGTGTCCGGCCTCCCCACTGCCTAGTACACAGGGTTAGCTCTTCATTCAAAGACTGGAAGCTACAGACTGTGGGTGTTAAGAGACTTGATCCAGCTGTCTCATACCCACAGTTTCAGAGACTGGAGGTTGACTTGCCTCTCTGCTCCCCAAATCCCATATCCACAGAGCAGAGCACAGTGTATTGGGATGTAATGGGCAATATTCATCCCTCCCAGAATTATTTTTTCCTTGAAGCAATAGATTGAACCACTGCCTGAGTGACTTGTGTCTCAGAAAGTGACGATGCTAGTGACTGTGTCAAGCACCTCTACTTGGGGTGCTTCCGGGTAGATAAGGTTAGGCCCCATACTGAACGGCACAGAGGTTCTCAGTCACAGAGTATTGTACCTCCTTGTTTTGCAGTAGGTGTGTCTTTGCTGGAGCTGGGGTCCCTTCAGTCTTGAACAGTATCGGTAGATACATCACTGTTATTGGTGACTTAGATTTTCGTCCACAAGTCACATATCCTGGGACCCCAGTAGCTTGATTACCAGTGACCCTGAGTCATTTGCCTATAAGCATAAGTCACTTTAAAAACACAGCACATTCATTCCTAGAGTGACTATTTTATTGCAAGGTGCAGTGTCTGAATGAGAGGCATTAAAGGCTATTGATCAAGCCCTCTGATCTTCCTTCCCTTTCTCAATAAATCACAGTTGCTGAGATTGTAGGATAACTCTGACTTAAACAGCCACGTGTTGGTTGAGAGGGATTCATGTTGACATGACCTCTGTGCGTTCACAGCAGCATGGTCTATAAAGAACTACCCAAGAAGCTGCACACCTCCCTGGCTGCCAACTTACATGCCTTGTGCATCACTAAGCACGGACTAGGCTGAGCCTAGCCCTTTCCGGGCAGCCTTTTCAGAGAGAGCTGAAGCAGCAGTGGGGACAGCATTTGCTATTCACACCTGGGGCTCACTGCAGCCCTGAGTTTTACATATTCTTGTTTCTAGCCGATTTTCAGAACGGAGGAAAGCCACAAGGGTGCAGGAAAGCCGAGTTCCCAGAAGTCCACGAGCGCCTTGGACATCACGGAAGCTGTCTTGATGGGCAGAGTCGTACTTGGGGCTCATGTCCTTGGGTTCCTGGTGGGCAGTGTCTGCAGGAGGTTCTCCCTGCAGTTTAACTCTTTTCAGAAAGAGGCTAGATAAGCAGCTATGGTCTCCAGGCCATTAGAAGGAAGGATTGAGGGGAGATGCATATTTTAAATGCTGCCAGTCTGTTCGTGGAAGCGGTGGTTTTGCCTAAGAGGAACAGCAGCCAGCCCTGGGGAATAATGGGGTGTATGTTCACAATAAAGAAAGGAACTGATTCTCTCATTGGTTAGGTGGGTCTTTGATCAGAACTGAGTTCTGGTTTTGTTTTGCTTTGGTACAAAAGGAGAAATGGCAGCCTAAGTATGCTTTCTCTTTAAAAATAATCTATGAGTTTGCAAAGATAATTAAACAGCTCACGTTATTGAGCGTGCGCTGCACCAAGAGTGGTACTAGAGGCATCACACACTGTGTTCCCGCCCTGCACACTGAGTGTGTATGGAGGTATCTCTGGCACTATTCTTAGATTAGGATCCAGGTTCAGAGCACTGCCCAAAGCCACAGCAGCAGAGCCAGCATCTCAGCCACGGTCCTTTCCACTCTAAAGATAATGTCCCTTCCTCCATGCAGCGCAGCTTCCCACAAACTCCAACATACGTGAACTCTCTCCCCTACGGATTAAGTCTTTATCTGTAGACTGCTAATGTCTCCCCCAAAAGATGAAGAATCAGCATATAAGCTATTGAAAAATAAAAAAAAATTCAGAGAAGCCAGTGAGAAGATTGGTAGGATTCATATATACAAACTTATTTATACCTGACATAAATTATGTACAAATTCACACTATATAAAAGTTTTATATATAAGATGGCACATAGGTTACTCATGAAAATCTTTGTGTAATTTCTCTCTCCTGGCTTTTTTTATCTTACCATGTCATCTTCTGGTGTCTAAAGATTGGCCTCAACCTGTAGAAGGGGAGGCTTCTTTCAATAGCACTTATGCATGGGTTCATACAATGTAAACCATGCAAAACACACAATTCTATGAGCATACTTAAGAGAGTCTCCTTCCTTGATGGGGACAAAGATGTCCCCTTACCTTGTACCTGCTTACCTGAGGAAAAGGCAAGGCGACCCTGCCTTAGGCACACCTTTGGGAGCTACTTGAGAGCATCTCCTAGAGACAGACCTGGCATCAGAGGCTCTGGAGGGCCTCTATTTGCTGAGTCATCAGCGACTGCTTTCCTTCCCTGCTTTTTCCTTACATTAGGCCTCGTGTGCTGAGAAGACTTGAGTCATCCTGTTCTTTCCCTTACGGACTATTTTCCGACTCTGTGAGGCTGGCGTTGTGAGATAGGGGTTGTCTGAGAACTGAACATGGTTCCAGTGAGACTGGTTGTTTGGCTCATTGGT
Source organism: Microtus ochrogaster (assembly GCF_000317375.1). Taxonomy (NCBI): domain Eukaryota; kingdom Metazoa; phylum Chordata; class Mammalia; order Rodentia; family Cricetidae; genus Microtus; species Microtus ochrogaster. The sequence goes on along the minus strand of NC_022012.1, from coordinate 70,818,066 downwards.
TCAATTGGTTGGTTCATCCACAGCATCAGAACTGTTAACTGTTCTGCCAGTTCTGTACCCTATGTTTGCTCTAGAGAAAGTTCAACAAATCAAGTCTCTGTGGTCAAACCCAGATCAGCCACCACTTGGTTTTGTTTCATTTTTAATTTCATTGTGTGTGTATGAGTGGTTTGCCTGCAGGCTTATCTGTACACCACATGGGTACCCTGTGACCAAGGAGGACAGAAGAGGGGATCAGACACCCTAAAACTAGACTTACATAACTCTGGTTCTCTGGAGAAACAGTCAGCGATCTTAACCACTAAGCCATCTCCCCAGCCCTCCATTACCTGTGTTTTTGTAAATAAAGTTTTATTGGGATATACATAGACCCGTATTATCTGGGCAGCCATGGCAGGCAGAGTAGACCTTAGAGAGACCACAGTGCCTGCTCTAAAATTCTTACTGTCTGGCCTTGCATGCATGAAAAACAATTTCTTTTTCATCTTTCAGTCTAGGAGAAAGAGCCCTAAGGAGTGTTGAGTAGGAAATTTCTTCAAAGGGTAGGGTACAAGAGACCCACATGAAACCTACAAATCGCTGGGAGAAAAGGCACCAGGGGGGTCCATTGCATTGAGCCCCTCTTGAGTGCTGTGTTGTAGGAAGAAGTTCTTGTGGGTTCTGGGATAGGGAGGTGAAGGGTTTGTTGGGGGCAACGCCGGGGAGAGGCTGTCTTTTAAATTCCTTTGCCCCAGCACAAAAAGACAAGAAAACATTAACGACTACAAGGCACAAGGCAGTTCTGCCCTCTCCCTTGCAGAATGCTCCTCAGCCCCCACCACCACCCCCAGGGTGCTTCTGGGGAAGCCACCAGATAGGTTGCAGCTCCTGCCAACAGAGCAGGCTTGTAAACTTTCTCCCCGCTCCTTCTTATGCCTGTGGTGATAAACATAGGCTCTGAAGCATGAGATTTGATTATCCTGTCTTAGTGTGTATAAATACAAATGTGATTAATGGTCATAAAACACAGGTTGACAGTGGAGGGCTAATTCTCAGCAGGGAAGCCATTGTTCCTCCTAGAGGCCTTGTTTACCGGTGAGAACAGGACCTGTCCCCTCCCCATCCTCACCACTAGTCTCTCCCAGCTTCCCCTCAGAGGCCCTTCCTCCTTGATAATTAAAACCAATGAATTGTCTTCTGGAGAGTTACCTGGGGTAAGCACTCGAGGCTCTTGGTCAGGCCATTAATAGTCGAGCATTCTGTAGCAAGGCCTTTGGTTACCTTCTCCATTCCCCACTTGGGCCTGGTGGACAGCCTAGGCGTGTTGGGGGGGACAGCGCATCCTAAGCCTGGACAATTTGTATTTTACCGGTGATGGGGATAGTCACCGTCTTCCCTCTGTCATTCCGCATTAAGAACCTGCCACTAATAAAACTAATTAATAACTGCTGGCTCGCTGAGGAATCCTTGGACTTCTGAGAGCTGGCAGGCTGCCACCAGCACTTTTGAAAGAAGTGCTTCATCTTTGTCAGGGACAGGATGGATCTTTCTCCACACTTCTAATTGGACAAAGTGCCTTTCAAACTCGCTGGCATTTCAGCGAGAGCAGATAAGGAGTCTGTGTGCTCTCTGTCCCCGGCTGCAGCCGCCTCTCAGCTGCCTCCCAGCTCCAGTGTCGAGCCCTGAGAGACACCTCCACAGAAGAATCTTAACTCACTCTTCATTAGTGATTGGGACCTCCCCTCTGACCTCTGACCCTGCAGGGCAGATGTTTCAGGGACCCACAGGGAGGCAGGAGTGTAGCAGACTCAACATAGTGAAGGAATGGTTGCTATCTTGGACGAGCTGCTGGAGGGTGACCTAGGGAAAAGCACTTGAGTTTCTAGAATTCTCCCGAGCCTTTCTGAATCAGAATCTGCAGGGGGTGGTGAGAAATGTGGATTTTTCTAAAAATTTTTTCA
>NC_022012.1:70795070-70815802 GCF_000317375.1 Microtus ochrogaster | reverse complement strand
TTTTTTTTTAAGTCCCTCCATTTTGGTGACACAGTGTGCTTACATGGGGTGGCCTTTGTCAGAGCACTGGTGAGGGTGATTTACAGAAGCATGGACAATGCAGCCATAGCAACACCACTGAAGAAAATGTCTCCTCCTCCATGTCTGCACTTTTGACAAACTTCCCCGCTGCTTCTGAGGCTTACTAGAGTCTGAAGCCAGGAGGATAGCTCAAGTGCCTTCATCCTCTGGAACAGACTGCTCTCCGGTCATGAGACCACACATCTTTTAAGATGACCTCTGCATGCAGGGTCCTGGGCTTGGCAATATAAGCCAGGAGAAGCTTGCACTCCAATCAAACACAACGTGCATACAGGAGACAACCTAAACTGTGAGTTACATAATTGACTTCAGCAGAGTAACTGTGCGCAGCAGGCTATCCAGAGATGAACATTTCTCTAGCCCCCTGGAGGGACCACTGAGGCCGGCCCTTCCTATTAAAGACTAAGTTATGAACAGCAAGGTTTCTGAGCAGTGAAGGTTAAGCAGTGTGGCCCTAGGGCCTGACAGTGAAGGACATTTAGGAGTTTATGAAGGATAAGCTAGATGATTCGGGGAGATCAGAGAGAAGCGGATGACTGCAGACCACTCCATCTGGGGATAGACTGATCCTGCTGCAGAACAGATGTTACTGATCCTGACATGATCCTGAGCTTGCAGACCGGAGTGGGCTCAAGAAAGACCTGAAAGGCTAATGATGAAGGTTGGAACTCAAGCCACCAACAAAACGAAACGGGCGGTAGTTTAAGGCGATTTCAGTGGCTCGTCAATAGCATCATCAATAACTGACCAATAACAGGAGGTTTTTACCTGAATGTGAGCCAAGGGAGGGTGTTATCAGTGATTGACAAATCTTAAATTTCTAGTGTGAGGAACCAGTGAGACCGTGAGGCCATTAATATAGTTCAGGGTCCATCATCGGGCTTTGTCAACGTCAAGTGCCACCAAGAGCGATCAGGTAGATGAGAGCTGGCAGAGAAGCTGGGGGAGAGAAGGAGGATGGCTCAGCTTCTTTACACTAGAGGAAGCCAGAGTCCCTAGGGAGCCAGCTGGTCTGGTTGCCTAAATTCATTTCTTGTCCTTCTTTTGAGCATCAATACTCAAAGGGAGAGGAGGAAGATGGGATCAACAGGACTGGGGACTAGGAACTGTACAGCTTGCTGCAGAGCCCCAGCGAAGACACAGGGTCAGCGGCTAACCACTTGAGCTTTCAGCAATATGCCAAGGCTTCATTTACAGAGAGACCAAATGTATGAGTTCCCAGCTAAAAGGCAAAGGACCAGCTGGATGGCTGACTTTGTCGCCTGCGTTCATTGGCTATAGGTAGCTGCTGCTGCACATCCCACACCTCTGCCTCCTTGCCAAGTACCTGGATAATAGGGCCTGGAGACGGGGATTGACCGTGTTCTTTGATTCAGTGAGCCCTTATTGTGTGGCTGGCTGTGTGGCACATGCTTTCCTGTGTCCTGAGAGTATACAATAAATAAAACAAACTTTCTGTTTGCAAAAAAACTCTGGGTATAGTCAGGGGTGTAGATGAATTAAATTGGATGTTGCAAGCACCAAAGCAGAGCCATTTTCTGGGGATGGAGGTACCTCAGGGTAGGATGCTATTACTTGTAAGGAGACAGAGAGTTGTGTAGAGGGAGCATGGCAGTTATCTGAGGGAGGCTTCCTAGAGGTGGTAACATGGTTCATGAAGTCTGGGAGGATGGTTGGGCACATTTCTAGCCTGAGAAGGAAATGGAGGCCAGGCTATGGCAGAGCACAGATTTTTCTTCTGAGAAAGGCTGTGTGTTTGTTGGATGCTGTGACTGGGGAGAACTGTGGCTGCAAACACTGCTCGTGTGTTTTAACTTGAGGAATGAAGAAATGGTGCCGATTCGGAAGCACAGCAGAATGCAGGTAGCAGGTGTGTGGCTGACTCCAACTGCTCTGTGGTGTGCATGTGAGTTACGTGGACCAGTGAATTGGGCCTCACCAGAGATGGTTCCCAGCAGTTCCACCCCAGATAAGAGGGAAAACATTGTCTTGGGGCAATGCTATGTGAGTAGGGGAGCCCTCTCTGGCTCTGGGTTTTCCTGTGATAGACAAGGCTATACAAAATATGTACATCTGACAATGTTGTGGGGAGCAGAGGCATGGGAGGGGAGACTTGAGGTTATTGGATATCCGATTTAATTAATTTGGAAGTCCAGAAGTGTGTAAGTACATATCGTATGTGTGCATACATATATTCATATGCATGTGTTTGCACTTATGAGGGCAAAGGCCAGAGGCCAGAGATTAGGGGTTAATAATCACCCTTTACCATAGTTTGTTGGAGTAGAGTCTCTTGCTGAACACAGAGCTTGCCAATTTGAGCTGGTTTAGTTGGCCAGGTACCTCTAGGGATCATGTATCCTGACCTCCTCAGTGCTGGGGATTACAGGTGGGTGCTGCCGCACCTGGAGATCCAACTTGAGTCCTCGAGCTCGTACGGAAGCCGCCTTACCAACTGTGTCCTCTTCCCAAGACCTTTGGCAGAATTTTTGTTGAAAAGGAAGGACTGGGTGCTGTTCATAGGAGAGAAAATTCTTCATGTTCTGTGCTATTAAAAGATGTGTAGATCATCAATATACACGAGAAGAAACAGCATGTGGCAACTGTTTCTGGAAATGGGGGGTGGGGGTAAATAAATGTCTCTACCGGGAGGCTGAGAAAGGGCAGGACCTTTAGCTCTCTCCTGCCAGTCCACAAGGCTCTTCTGTTCTTTATTTATTAAAGCAAACAATTGTAGATGTGCAGAGCAGTCACACAGCTAGGACTAAGAGGGCCTGCATATCCCTAACCAGCTCCCCAATGAAGGTGACATTCTCATTACCACAGGTACAGAATTAAGAAATTAACACTGTCCCAAAGCGGCTACATGGATTACAGAACTATTCCAGATTTCTCTTACCTTCACAGTCCTTCTCTGTTCTAGGATTCTAGATTTTCTTTGAGACAGGGTTTCTCTGTGTAACAGTCCTAGCGGTCCTGGAACTAGTTCTTTCAGACCAGGCTGGCCTCTAACTCACAGAGATTCACCTGCCTCTGCCTCCTGAGTGCTGGGATTAAAGGCGTGCATCACCACTGCCCAGCTCTGTTCTAGAATTTAATCCATGATTTCATGTTGCTTTCAGTTTGGTTTACCTCCTTTGTCACTTCCAACCTAGGACAGTCCCTGGGCTTTCTTTGTTTTTATAATCTCCCCTCCCATCCCCATGAAGAGTACTAGCCAGGTACCTAAGAGAAGGTAATCGATTTTCTGGTACTTTCTCCTGGCTCTATTAGCCCGTGGTTAGTTTTAAAAACACCATTGGGATGGAATGCCCTCCCTAGCTCATCATGTCATCAGTACCTTGTGTCAGAGAATCAACTTACCCCATTTCTGGTGCCATAAACTTTAGCACCTATTCAACGGGGTATCTGTGAGAGGTATCCACTGTGAAGTCATTGTTTGACATCGTGATCAGACATTTTTGTGGGTGTCACATCAAGGTTGGGGAAGGTTACTGCTTCCTCCAGTATGGCCCCCTTGTCCTGGCTCACTCTGATCCACTCCACCCCTGAGTAACCTCTGGGAAACCCCATGGAGTGTAGGAAAGAAGGCCTGAAGATAGTTTTACTTGGCACTAGTGAGCGGTGTGGCCTCAAGCCAGGGAGCCTCAGTTTCCTTAATGTGGTTAAGGTCAAATTAGTCAGTGTCTCTCGGCTCTAAAATTCTGGATTCTGTGGTGAGATTTCCCTAGGCTAAGACTTTTACCCTAATGAGGAAAAATAAATTGTAGTAGTATAAGGAGAACGGATGGAAAGAATTGTCTGGGTTTTATAGACCTTGGAGTCTTTGATAAATGGGACATCTGATAAGGGAGGTTTGAATCCGTTTGATGAATGAGAAATAAATTGGTGTTTTCAGTGTCTGACAAAAGGATCTCGTCTAATTAGATTAGAATGGTGTTGACTGGGCAAGCTCTTTATGCTTGGAGACCTTTGCCCTTTGGAGCGGGTTCATGAGATGGGATTGCCTTTAGCTATCCAAGCTCAGGCATCTACCAGCCTCCTGGTATTTCTCCGCTTTTGGAGTATGCACACATCTCGACCATGCTAGATTCTGGGCAACATCTCAGATTTTACCATATGGCCAGGACGAACATGGAAATGGCTTAGTTTATACCCATGCCTTTGCCAAAGCTAATCCTAGGCCTGCAGAATTCTTCTGTTTTGCTAATGAAAACACGTGTTTTTGCTAATGGGCATATGTCTTAAAAGGTGGCCACCAAGAGCCTGCCTTGACTTTATGCAACCATTCCAGCTTCTTGCTTTGTCCCCATTCCCTGGTCCTTTTCTGATAATTTTAAATATATATATCATATCAAATAATAATGCATGTATACTTTATTATACCTTTTGCCCCTTGAGTGTTTTTCACTGTGTAATTTCCTTTGCCACGACCCTGTGTAATTTGCATCCTTTTAAATATGATAGGAACTAAAGACTGAGGGCGAGGAGTTAGGAATATATGAAGTTGAGAGCTTCAAGGGTTTGCTGTGCAAGCCGTATGACCTGAGTTCGATCCCCAGAACCAGTATGAAAAATCTGTGCGCTATGGAGTGCATCTGTAATCCCAGCACCTGTAATCTCTGTGGCTAGAGGAGATGTAGAAACTACAGACAGCCCAAAGCTCTTGGCCCTGCTAGCCTGGATGTGCAGCAAGGCGGAAGAAATGAGAGACATTGCCTCAACAGGCCAGAAGGAAAGGACCTACTCCTGAAAGTTGTCCTCTGGGTCCACATGTGGAAGGTGACATGTGTGTCTCTGCACACACACACACACACACACACACACACACACAAATGATAATAAATGTAAAGTATAAACTAGGTGGTAGTGGTGCACAACTTTAATCCCAGCGCTTGGGAGGCAGAAACAGGCAGATCTCTGTGAGTTCGAAGCCAGCCTGGTCTACAGAGTGAGTTCCAGGACAGGCTCCAAAGCTATAGAGAAACCCTGCCTTAAAAAACCAAAACAAACAAACTAACTAACAAAAAAGTAAATAGATAAATCAGAAGTGATACAAACTAAATGTTTTTCCAAGAGAAGCTTTTAGGAAGGGGCTCTTTAAGTTGGACTTCCTTTTCGGATGGCAAGACTAGCACAGACTCCCAAGGACTCCTACTGGAACCACATGGAATGTCACCACTGCCTTCATGCTCCATTGTGCTATACTTAATATTATTTCCCCTCTGTATGTGTGTTGCATAACTGACTGACTTTTGTGGATTTTAAAAGTGTTTATGGTGTTTTGGTAGGGTAGTATTCTAGGTACTGGGTATTGTTCTAGGTACCGAGACAGTATTGTTTTAGGTACAGAGTCAATGTTCTAGGTACTGGGGTAGAGTTCTAGGTGCTGAGATGGTGTTCTAGATACTGAGGCAGTGTTCTAGGTTCCGAGGTGGTATTCTAGGTACTAAGGTAGTATTCTAGGTGCCGGAGTGGTTTTCTAGGTGCTGAGGTATTGTTCTAGGTGCTGGGGTGGTGTTCTAGGTGCTGGGGTAGTGTGCTAGGTACTGAGGTAGTATGTTAGGTTACTGAGGTGTGTACTAGGTACTGAGGTAGTGTGCTAGGTACTAAGGATCAGAAGGGATGTGTGGTTGGTTTTGATTGTGTCCTTGATGAGATTGCAGAACCAGATTTCTCAGCGTGTGTAGAGATTATAAGAAGCGAATCAGGAGACTCTCCCTAAGCGTGGGTGCCACCATTCCATGGACCATGGCCCCTGACTGAGTAAGATGGAGAAAGCAAGCTAGGAGCAAGCAGTTATTGCTCCCCGGTGTGACCAGCCCGCTCCTACTCCAGCAGCTGTACCTCCCCAGGACTGTATTCCCCTGGAACTGTAGAGGCAGGTAGACCCTTCCTTCTTTAAATTGCATTTATTAGGCATTTTATCCCAGCAATGAGAGAAGTAACTGATGCGGATGGCTAAGGCATGGGCCTGCTTTCGTGGCACTCCTGGTCTAGAAAAGCGTGAACAGGCAAAGTGTCGTCCAGATGCTGCCCAGACCTGTGTGTGGTGGGTGAGGTTAGACGCAGCTAAGACAAGCACAGAGATTTTAACTTTCTCTGGGAGGAAAGAACTCAAGGACATACATGTTCCGGAGGAACTATTATCTGCAGTGTACTTTGAAAGGTTGATAAGATGTTAGAAGAACAAAATGGGTGAAGGGCATGAACGCTAGGGCCATGGGACACAGAGAACTGACCGTGGGGTTATGAGCACTCAGCCATGTAGGACAGTGCCCTGCACAATTAACCTGAACATTAAATCTCAGAAGACCCTTGAGAAGGACAGGCTGCCTAAACTCAAAGCAAGCATGTTTATTTATTTGTTTATTTTTCTTTTCTTTGGATGGCACAGGAGTGGCAATCAGTTTCATAATAGACTCAACTTGCAGCCGCGCCCAGAGGTGCTCCCTCCGCCTGCTCAGATGTGCTGCCTGCGCATGCTCAGATGTGCTGCTTGCACATGCTCACCTTTTAGTCATATTTTCCCACCATGCTTGTTTTTTATTTAGAGACAGAGTCTTTATGACCAGGGTGGCTCCCAATTTGACTTAGAGATGTTCAGTTTGACCATGAGCATCCGATCCTTTTGCCTCTCACGTACTGCTATTATAGGTGCGTGCCCTCTTGTCTAGTTTACATGGTGTTGGGGACCTGGGGCTCAAACCCTGGGCTCCATGCATGTTAGGCAAGTGCTCTACCAACTGAACCACAGCCCCAACCATACTAGGCATTTTTAATATGGTAATTATGACTTTATACAGTTGTATCATCTTATCATCGTCTTCCCCATAGTAAACAACCAGGTTCAGGGAATCTGAGACTGCTCATCTTTTCTGACCATGTCTGTTTGTTGAATTCTACAGTTACTTCCATATTTAAGAATTATTGTTAGCTCTCTGAAGCAATCTGTATGTTCCTTTGCTATGCTACTCCGTGTATTCAGCGTGTGTCAGAAATTATGCTAAATCATAGACTGTCGAACATTTTGGTCTAAGAAGCCTTTGTACCCCCAGAAATCACTGAGGATATTAAAGACCTTTTTGCTTCTGTGAATTATACTCATTGATCCTTGCCATCTTAGGGGCGAAAAGGGAGCACATTATAAAACGTATATTTATATTAAAATCAGAAGCCCTTTGGAGCCTAACATAAATAACATATTGTAATGAAAAAAAAATTACTGCTTTCCACAGCCAAACAGTTAGAAGACTGGCAATTTTTATTTATTTATTTTCTTTGCTTTTGCTAGTATCTTTTATGTGTGGCTCAAAAGAAGGCAGTTGGATCTCCAACCCTGTGGCTCTAATCCATCTGTTGTGACATAGCACATTCTGTGGTCTCGGCAGAAGTCCACTTCTTATGACAAGCATTATTATTATGGGAATAGTTGTGACCTTGTGGGTTTCCTTGAAGGAGTCTTGAGGACCCCAGGGGACCATGGGCCACACTTGTGGGAAGTGTTCTGATGCCCTTGTTCTCTGTGGAGTGGACGGACTGACGTGCGCAAGGGAGGCGGAAACAGCCTGATGACTTCTGGTGTTATTACATGGGCACACGTTAGTCTCAGAGTAATTGTTGAGACTGCCTTTGCTTAGATTTGAATCCATGCAATTAAGGAGATTATTTGTGTTTGGGTTTTCTTTATACCTAAACAAAAAGTCTTGTGAAAACATTAAAGAATGGGTAAGAAAGACCACAATGTTTCCATCTCGTCAAAAGAAGTCTCAGGGACTAGGAAATGGAGCTCACTGGTAGAGTACTTGCTTGCCTAGTGTGGTCCAGGCCTTAGGTACAGTCAATAACAACTAAACCAAAGCAAACCAAACAAACCAAAGCAAACCAAAAAATATTCCAGAAGTACTATCATTCTCCTTAGAGGGAGTAAAAGGTGCTTCTTGCTATTGCTTGTTCATTACAAGTAGGCATATCTCTCTGTCTCTGTCTCTCTCTGTCTCTCTCTCTCTCTCTGTGTGTGTGTGTGTGTGTGTGTGTGTGTGTGTGTGTGTGTGATAAAGCACATATGTGTGCGTGGGTGCCTGCCCTGTGTCCATGTGCAGAAGCCAAAGGAGGATTGCCCGTGTCCTGCCTTGCCCTTCTTCTCTGCCTTATTCCTTTGAGTCAGGGTATCTCACTGATCCTGGAGCTAGGTAAGCCTCTTGTCTCTTTCCATCCCACAGCACTGTTGTTAATGGGCATGTGTGTGACCACTGTCGGCTTCTTTATGTGAGTTCTGGGGGTTGGAACGTGGGTCCCCATGATAGCAAGCATTCTTCAGTCCTGAGCTGTCTCTCCAGCCCAAGTAGGTTGTTTGCCTGTCTTTAGTAACTTAAACTGGTTTGCAGGTAGTTTCCCCGTCTAGGGCTGTGCATGTATGTGCTGAAAAGCATTCTCCTTTGTTGTTACTTTGGGCAGGGTGTGTTATCTCTTTAGAGAACATTTTAGAGTTCTATTTTAGAGTTGAATTAATCCAAGGATCCAAAAGCTTTTCACCTGATATTTTGGGAGCTTTTTATTAGACACAGCCCTACATGGTTTCCCAATATCCATGAAACAAATGGATATGAGGATTCTAATAAAACTGATATATTTATCTGTACCCTTCAGCTCATAAAATAGAATTTGATCACTTTCAAATTGTATTTTGAAATATTTAGGGCAGTGTATTGTAAATGTTTTAAAAGTTAACTGGGGGAAAAAGATGAAAGACTTTTAATTTCCTTGGCCTGGACTATTTCAAGTTAAGAGCTGCTGCATCACATTTCCCTCGCCTTCTGTTAGTTGGTTTGGGATTCTTGGCCTTCGAGTGAATTTTTTGCAGCACTTTAAAAAGCTCAAAATGTATCTCGCTTTTAAAGTAATAAATCAGATGTATAGCTGAATGAATTCAGAATCAAAGAATTTTGAAAAATCACACATTAGTTCATTGTTCTTTTTTTTAATGTCATTAATAGAGAATCAGAATGTCTTGAATACACTTTCCAATGAAGAATTTGGAAGTTTTTCTTCAGGATCTAATCTTTACAATAGGCAGGGAAACTGGAGAGATGGTTCAGCTGTTAAGAGTGCTTTTTGCTCTTGCAAAGGACCCAAGTACATTCCTCAGCGCCTAGAGCTTGCCTCTTAACATTTGCCTGTAGCTACAGCTCCAGGAGATCTGACGTCCTCTACTGGCCTCTGTGAGCACCTGCATGGATATATATGTACATATGTACATACATACAGACAGACAGACACACACACACACAAATAAAAATAAATCTAGAAATATTTAAAGAGGAGGTCTTCTCCTTTCTTTATTCCCTCCTTCCCTCTCTTTTCCTCACTTTCTCCTCTCTTTCTTGCTTCCCTTGAAAAATACCGTATGCTGCCTCCTTCCCTGCCCCAACTGGCAACACTCAGATGCCCACTGGAATGCCAGAGGAATGGAGCACTTAGACGGGGGCTGGGTGCTGACAGCCGTATTTCTCACATCGATGTGAACATGTGTTTAACTTCACATTCGTTTTGGGTTGATTTCTTTGTGGCATTAGTACAGTGATTTATGAAGTTCTTGTTTCAAAACAGATGCTGGGCTGTGTAGACAGCACATATTCCAGGCATGGTCAAGGATGTGAAAGGCCAGTATGAGGCCCCTGCACCTGTGGGTACCACTTAGATAAAAACTCTAGAGCACAGTCCCCTCTTCCCTGGTCTCTTCATTTTCCTATAGCTGCTCTTGCTCTCGCTGGCCCATCTACCCTCTCTAGGCACCAAGCCGTTCTCTTCTCAGCTAGAGAGAGCCTTGTCTGTCTGAATGTATTTAGACATTGGAGTTCCCTCCCCCAGTCTACAGAAGTCTCCCCATCAACACTAGTAGGGATGATGCATCCACTGCCTTTCAGATCATTAACCACCCGTATCCAGCCAAGGCTGACCAATTCTCTTCAACTTTGTTCTCAATTCTGTTCTCTTTGACTTTGCCAACTTCCCTCCTACACCCTATGTGAGCTGACATCCAATAACACGGCTGCGAAATGATAAAGAGTCCGGTAACATGTTAACAAGAGGTCAAGATATAAGTGTAGACATTTATATTAAAACCTTTGCATCTCTTTTAATAGCTGTAATTCTGACAACAATAATTCCAGTAGTCATTTTTATTAAATGTTTATTGCACCCTAGATATCCTGTTAGACAATTTAGATTTATCATTTCACATAAATGAAAGAGGGTGGGAGACGTGGCTTGGTTGGTGGAACGTTTACCTACCATGCACAAAGCCTCTCTTCAGCACTGCATGAGCAGGACACTGGGGGCATAGGACTCCAATCCCAGCTCTCAAGGAGAGAGAAGAACAAGGATTAGAAGTCCAAGGCCTTCCTCTGTTACATGATGAGTTCAAAGTCACCCTGGGCTACATGAGACCCTGATGAGAGAGAGAGAGAGAGAGAGAGAGAGAGAGAGAGAGAGAGAGAGAGAGAGAGATGAGATTGAGAGGGGAGAGACACTCTTGCATCAGAGTTGATTTATTAATGGGAGCAGGGTGCAGGCACAGGAAGTACCCACCTGTTTTTTGTTGCTGAGAAGGGGATGCTCAAATGCCTTGCACATCGTTGCTGTGCCCGAAGTGCATTAGGCAGCCTTTGTTAAGAAAGAACTAAGATATTTACCTGGAAATCTGTTCCACACATGCTCAGCCATAAAAGTTTCAAAATAAACGCATATTCTGCTGTTTTCAGAAAAGGCTTGCACATGCTGTAGGCAAGAGTGTGTTTTTAGGAAATAGAGGGGCACAGCAAGAGGCTGAAGCTGGTGATCTTGAAGTTGGGTCACAGAGAGCCTACGCTTGAGCTAAGATAAGAGACCTTGTTGCTAATTAGCCCTTAACGTCTCACTGCTATGATGGCTTTATTATGTATTTTTAAAATGCCTTTAAATAAAGGCTAGCCTGACTCAGAACAGAAAGTTTGGGGGTTGCTTCGTGTTCATTAGTTGCGTCACCTGGACGAGCTTCGGACTTCCCCCGAACCCAAGTCTTGCCATCTTCAGGACGAGAGGATGGAATATGGCATAACTCCTTTGTCCTTCCATTTTGCAAAGCCAGTGAGATGCTGTCCTGGGGAGGAGGCTTGGGCTCCTTGCACAGAGGAGGCTGAGCTAGGCAGCCATTGTTCTAGTTCTTACGTTTGAATCTGGCTTTTCAGGACCACGGACACAGCTCTATTGCATGTTCAATTAGAAGTGCTAACTGTACCCACAAGGACCTTTGCCTGATGACCTCTGAGTGGCAGACAGGACAAACCCTCACAATGCAAAGTTGTGTCCTCTCAAATCCTGCTCTCCGAGGATTGATCTCGTACTATAAAATTGCTGTTTAAGCCATGTAAACTCACAAACGTCTTTTTAAAAATAAAAAGTATAAAAGGATAGAGTACTTCAAAACATGAGCTTTGCAGTCTGGCAGAGTTGGCGTCAAACTTCAGATTTTCAGGCTGTGAGGCTGTGGGCAAGTTATTTAACCTCTCTGAGTGCAGTTTTCTAAAAATAGTGATCGCGTCACCTATGAGGACTGTATATTATGCAGACAGTGGAGGCTTCTGACTCTGATGTCTAGTAACTGCTCAAGAAGTACCAGCTGCCAATCAGTGAGCAGCTCCCTGGAGAACAGATGCAGAGAAGAAATGGCCAGTTGGATGTCCAAGACTGAAACCAGGCCCAAGAGGCCTTGGCGACAGTTCTGGTAGGAGAGTACTTGCTAATAAAGACAAATTTAAGTATTAAAACACTTTGACATGAAAGAAAGACGGGAGACTCATGTGAGAAGATGAAGAAGGGGACCAGTAAGAGAAGGGAAAGGGGTTGGGGAGGAGATGCAGGAAGAGGGAGAGGAATATGAGCAAAAGAGAGTGGCAAAGATGTATGGAAATGCCATAAAACCTCACTGTGTATGCTAACTTAAAAAATTAATGGAAAGTAACATGCACTATTATGTATCACTTAATTATTAATTCTACATTGAAAACATCCGTCGGAGTTGGTGATGGCAAATTGGACTGCAGTGACAGACTGGCTCCAGACATCCTTTGAGTGATCTGAATCTGTGATTGCATTTTGAAGTGGAAAGTGAAATATCATTTCTAATTTGTGTACACCTCCCTCCCCCCTCCCTCTCTGTATCTCCCTCCCTGCCTCTCTCTCCTTTCTCTCGCTTCCCCTCCTTCTTGCCAGTGGCACTGGCTGTCGGACAAGAGAGAAGTCTGTTCCAGCACGTTGGCTGCTCCTGGTTGCCAGTAAGAAATTAAACCTGCTAATCCCTATTAAGAGGCTTCTATCACCAGGGCCTCCAAACAGAGCTGGGGGAGGACAGGTTTGTGAGAACCATCCTATCTCACTGAGCTTACATTCTGCAGAGTGAGACTCAGAGCCACATCTCATCTTGGATGGAAGGCTGAATGCAAGCCGAGTGCTTGGGGCAGTGGGGTGTAACAAATTCTAAAAGCAGACCGCAGCCTCAGCTTCTCAGAGGCCCTTGCACTAGCCTGGGAGGAAAGTGTGTAACCTGCATGTCAGGCGGGGGAACAGGTGTGAGCAGTAGTACAAAGCTGAAGGTAGATGGCATGCGTGGGGAATGACTGTCACCCTAGGAGATGAGGAAGGTGATGTTTGAGTGGCCGAGAAAAAGATGAACTTGGCTTTGGTCACCGCCACCACATAAACTAGTTACAGCAGGTATAAGCAAAAAGAGTCTTGAATGTCATCTAGTGTTTTACTTTCACCTGACTTCAAATCCCAGAGCATCCTGCAATATTTTGAACAGGCTATTTTTGTGCCGATTTGGACAATTCCCTTTGTAAGTGATGTTCAGGAGGTTCCAGGTCAACAGTTCCCCCATGAGAGGTCAAGGGCAGCCAGCAGTCCATGAAGACCTGCATGGGGCTCTTGGAGTTCTTGTAGGTGTTTCAAAAACTCTAATGCAGACTGTGCATTTGTCTTCCATAAGCTTTTAGCTAGTGCAACGGGTCTTTCTTTGGTCTGGGATGGCGTGAGCACAGCAGGGTGACTTGGAGGGGCCTCAGTGGCACTATCCAGGGCCAAAGCTGCGGATACAGGTTGAGCCAGGGTCTCAGGAGCCCATGCTGGCCTCCACTCGCCTTATAGTTGAGAGTGACTTTGAAATCAGAGTCCGTTCATTTCTACCTCCCAAAGCCTGGGATTCCAGGTGTGAGTCACCATGCTCTGTGTATCGGATCCTAAGCTTTGAACTCGGGACTTCATTCATGGCAGGCAAGTGCTTTACCAACGGGGCTACATGCAGTTTGGGGCCCATTTTACTATCTCCCAACTATAAACTCCCGAGCCCTTGTAATATTACTCCCTCCTAAAATGGGAATGAGGGGCTAGAGAGATAATTCACTGGGTAAGAACACATAGCGCTCTTCCAGAAGAATGGGGTCCCAAATCTGGAGGCCCCCAAAATTGCTGTAACCCAAGCTCCATGGGAATTTGATGTCCGGGGGTTCACCAGGCACCTGTACTCACATGTATCCCCTTGTCCCCTACCCTCCAATTAAAGATAAAAGAATGAATCTTTAAAACAGTAACACTGGAGTGATATTAATAGCACTTCCTCCCTCATAGGACTGAGATGAAGACAGAATCCACATCCAGGTCTGGTGAGAAAGAAGGCTCCTGAGAACTGTTACCGATGTTAAGCCATCTCATGGAGACATAATGCTAAATAGCTGCATGCGGCCGTGTTTCGGAGCAGTACCCACAGGAAAGTTGAGCAGCAGCAGATGCTTAGCTGTTAGAGTGTGGCCAGGTTTCTCAAAGGCCTTGCTTGGACCCGGCAGCCATGCAGGCAGCGCAGGTCAGCTGCTTTCCTCTTGTCCCTCCTCCCGCTCAGTCCGGAATATGTGCTCCTTAGAGGGCTCTCAGACTTAAGCTCTGCCTCTGGAGCGTGATTTATCCTGGAAATAGTTCTAACAGAAAATAATAGAAAATTACTTGCCAGGGGAAGAAGCAAATGAGAGACTGTATTTACTTTGGGCGTTTTTCCCATTGTACCGGGTTATATTGCCAAGGAGCTAAAAATAGCAGTGATAAGCAGTCTGCGAATTGGTCCCTCTTGGGGTGACAAGGGTCAACCGAAAGTAGACTCGCTCCTCCAGGGAGCCCCTGGGAGGTCAGCATCATCTGCCTTCACCCTATTTTGGGAGCCCTTCTTGAAGCTTCTCTTGGCTCTGTCTCTGCTTCCCCACTCATGACCTGGGTTTCCCTCCCAACTGATCAATTCCTCAGACTTGTCTCGGCAGCCTGTATTAAACCAACCGGTTTTCGATGGCCTCCCCCTTTAAATGTGCTATTTATAGCTGCTAATTCATGTTTTCATGATGCTTCATGTCTCAGCTGGTCTTTGTATCACCCTAAGAAGGGAATAATGAAATACATGGCATTTATATGGGTGGCTGTGCTCTTCGTCATTTTTCATCTAGGGGATGCTTATTGGAGGAGGCATGTAAAATTGCAGAGGGTATTTTTTTCTCTCTTAAAGATAAGTCCCCAGCGTATTAAATATTCATCTGTTTTAGAGGAGCACTGTTCCAGTTTTTTTTGCCCCCTCCCCATTTTTTTCATGGAAATATATTCAGATGTCTACAATACGTATTGTTCTCATAAAATGCGCCTAACTGAAACTGGTCCCCTGAGCAAAACGTGAAGTCTTCATCAACAGTTGTTGCAAAGATATGGTAATATACACGCCCTTCAGCCTTCCAGGTCACATCTGAGCAATGCCACCTAAGTGAGTTTGAGGTTCTGAGCCCTGGGAGGCTGTGTCATGGAGCTGTAGGTGAAGACTTGATGTTTGGGGGTCCAGCCCTGCCAACCTCGTGTGTGCGTGTGGGGGTGTGTGTGTGTGTGTGCTCACTTGCTCGCTTGCGTGTGTCTGTGTCTGCAGGTTCATTGACTGCCAGAGGACAGCCATGGTTCTTATTCCTCAGACGCTGTCCACCTTGCCTTTAGAAACAAACCTTTCACTTACCCAGAGCGCACAGTTCAGTGAGCTCAAGGGGTCTGCCTGTCTTTGCCTCACCAGTGCTGGGATTACAAGTGTGTGCCACCATACCAGAATCTTTTGGTTTTGAACATAGGTTCTGGGTTTCAAACTCAGATCATCCTCCTTGCAAGGCAAGCAGTTTCCCAACGGAGCCGTCTTCCCTGCCCAGCTCTCTGCCGCTTAAAGGACTTGTTTTTCTCAGGCGCCTCTTATCCAAAGGTGCTATTCTGGGTTTTGCATTGTATGTCTTCGCCTGGCTGAGTTGAAGAGGCAAGGGAAATAGAAGCCTCTCTTTTAAAGATACAACCAGGAAAGCCCCAGTCCCTTTCTGGAGGGGCAGCAGAGGTGAAGACACGGGTCCTGGGGAGAAGGGGGTCCATCCCCTCCGATCAGTGCTAGCAGCAGTGAGGAACAAAAGGTGAGCAGAGTAGATGGGGGTGGGATGGGCGAGCATTGCATCCACACGAGACGTTCACTTCCTCCTGGGCTTTACCCCAGACACTAATCCAACAGTGGCCGCAGCAACCAAATATGGGCGCCTATCTGAAAGGAGGACGTGGATCCTGCCTCAGCTGGCTGGGCTGGAGAAAATCTAAGACCTCCTTAGGCGCTGCCCTGTCTCACTGGGATTTCCCACCCTGAGAACAATACCTAGGTGGGAGCAGGGCTTGTGGACACGGTGTTGAGAATCCTACACTTGCTTTCTACCCTGAAAGAGCCTACAGCTGAGAGTGGCGCTGGCCTACAGCAGTTTTGACAGGCAGAATGAGTACGAGCCAATAGGCCACCAAATTTGGGTTCCTCAAAAGGTGGGGAAGGTGGGGCTTTTGAACCAGGTAAGAAAGACCTTGTCTGGTCACCAGCAGAGGGATCTATGTACAGGATGTAAGTCAGCTCTTACAGCCCTTATCTGATTAGTCCTGTCCAACAGAGGGCATGCCACCACTAAGGGGACTGCAAAGATGAATAAAAGCAGGCGGGAACTAGCGAGTGTCCCATAAAAACTTGATTTTATGCTCTGGAGAGATAAGAACACTTGCTACTTTGCCCAGGACCTGAGTTCAGTTCTCAGCACCCACAAATTGCCTGTAATTCCAACTGCAGGGGACCTAACACTCTCTTCTGGCCACTTTCGGTACCCATACATATGGTATACATGTACACACATAACACAAAATAAGATAAAATTGTATGAAAGGGTTTTCAAATGCAAGTTGAAGTAGATGTGTGTTCCTTAGAGGATGTTTTTGTGTGCAGTGCAGCCTGAAGAATGCCACTCTTCCCTTGAAATGTGAACTAAATGACTGTCTTGCCTAAGGACACTGCCTGCTTTTCTTCCTACCAGTAAAGCTGGTACCAGTATTTTGATGTAATGATGACTGATGGTTTTGGAGCCAGGCAATGTGCCCAAGACCACTTGTATATTCTGTGTGGTAGGCAAAGTAATGACCACCAAAGATGTCCACATTCCGAAGGTGGAATTCCAAAGGTCCTTTGATAATGTGACATTGGAAAAGGCCTGTACAAAAGTGATTCAATAGGGACCTGGGCACAGGGTGGGGCCCTGGATTATCTGGTGTGAGCACAGTGCCATTGCAGAGGCTGGAGATTAGAGTGAGGCGTGAGGATTTGAAGACAGAAGCAGAGGCAATCAATATACAAGTACACAAATGTGCACGCACCCACTCATAAGCAGACCGTACACACACATCACATGCATGAAAAATAGAAAAAGCAAAAAAATGGTTTCTGTCAGAAGACAAGAGTAAGATAGGGCATCCTCAAGGTCAGGGCTACCAGGCCTTTGCATAGGGTCTGTCAGCACATACCCTGGCCACAGAATCTTGGAACAGTAGGTACTTTGCTCATCGGTACACCACACAGGGATATGCTTACCATACCTAGAAGGCAAGGCCTTAGTACTGTGCCCATTTGACAGCTGAGAGAAAGGGATCCCTAGAGTCCCAAGCTGTCTCCTGTGCAGTAGGAATTCACACTAAGGTCCAATTTCTGAGCCTACACTGAGAACTGTTACTTTAAACACTGCTTCTCCAGGAGTAGATCTCTCAAATCTATGTCCCCAGTCACACAGCTTCCCATTGGCCCATCTCTCCATTTTTACCAGGCTGGAAGAGTGGACAGAGAGGTTCATGTTGGGACATGGCCTAAGGAAGTCAGAAGGTGGTGATGAGTCACACGAGGTTTTCCTTTGCTATGTTAGGTACTGTTAATGGATGTTGCCCCCTTCCTTTGGAGGTTCTTCGTAAAGAAAGAAGTTGCTGCAGGTGCTGGCAAGGGAGGATAGGAAGTGGCTTCAGCAGCCAGAACTCCTCTAGTAGCTGGGGGAAAAGACAAAAGGAGGAAGAATTTCTCATGAAAGTGTTAGGGGTTAAAACCCACTCCCATATTAACAGAGAAGCAGGGAGGCTACAAAGGACTTAAACAGCTGACAAAAGTCCCCATGTGGTCCAGCTAATGTTGCATTCTCCTGCACGGAGTGAACAAGGAACTGGCCAAGGACTCAGAGAAAACTGTTTCTCTTCTCTGAAGCAAGGCTTCATCTCTGTCTGAAACGTATAATGCAGAGTCCTGGAAATGGGCAGCTAAGGCACAGAGATACCATGGTGGGGCTGGAGGAAGATGCTGCTGGGCCTAGAGGCGTCTTCAGAACCCTGAAGAGACACACTCCAGACTGAATGTTTTTGAACATCAAAGTCAAGCTAGGGCCCCAAAGAAGCCTAGACTTTCTTTGAAGCTGTGTACAGGCTGAGAGAATGAAAATCTGGAATGGCTAGGATGAGGGAGACCAGTGTGGAGTTCAGCTCTGTGGGTGCCTACGACTGTAAGAGTCTGCCCACTGTTGGGACGGGCAGTTGGACAGTGGTATCTAAGGCCGTCTTATTGCTTGGATGGAAGCATTCAGTAACTTCATCCCTTCCTCTCTAGTGTGAGATGCACATTAGAGTCACATTAGAGAGCACTGGGATGGGAGGAGGGCAGGACATCAGGTGAGGGGGGCAGCTGGATGTAGAGCATCGCCCAGCATGCAGGAAGTCTTGAGTTTCGTCGCCAGTATGGCCAATATAATTATTGCAGCGGTGACAAAATAAGAAGACCGGCCCAGAATAGATAGGAAGAGATGGGTAAATTAGTGGAAAGTCACTTCAAAGAGGAGAGGCCAAACTAGACACAATCTAATGAGTTACCTCTTTAGCGCATCAGGGAACGAGAGATAAATGCTATGTGCTTTTGTAGATGGTGGTTCAGAGACACTTGCCCAAACATTACTAGTAACTTCCAGAACCAGGATTGAAACTGGGTGTTTTGATTTCAAGCCCAACCTCCAGCACCTCCTCCCACCTTCCACCCCCCACTGAGCTGCCTCCTGGGGGGAAGAGTCACGTGCCCGAGTGATAGTTAATGACGTGGAAAGATGTCCAGGAAGATACAGCTAGATGGATTGTGAGGCTATGAGATCATTTCTTTACTCCAGAAATTCAAAGTGATATCACATACTGTTGGATCACCAGGTCGCTACGTCCGAGTGCTCAGGTTCCACTTACTGGAAAGTTCTTTTTGCTAATCTGCATCTTACGTGTTTTCTACTAGAAACAGCCCTCCATGTATTCATGAATACTAATTTAACTCTAGGCTTTTCGGATTCCTTTGGTGGAGTTTTGTCAGAACAGCTGTTGCCAACTATCGCCGAGGTGGAAGGTGAACTTCAGGGGATAGATAGCTAGATGTGTCGGTGAAGCGAATGCGTGGTGGACAGAGGCAGGAGCTGTTAGGACCCGCTTTGCCTGGGAAGCATGGCTTATGCGGCAGCTGGGAAAAGAGACTGTCAAGAAGGTGCCCCTGTGCAGAGTGGGGCTGCTGCCTCTTGAGAGGACTCCACAGGCCAGGTTTAGAACTCTGTGCTATAAAGTCAAGCCAATCAGCGTTCCAGTAGGGACCGAAGAGGCCCAGCTGAGAGCTTTGGGCAGTGGAGGCCTACTGGGGAGGGAGGGTCATTTTTATTCAGGGGCGTGACCTCTTGTAGGATGCGCATGGTCCAGTGATACTTGTATATCCATGCACCTATGGGCAAGACTGGTTGCACTCTGTGGGTTCTAAAGAGAGGGAAGGGAAGAAAGAGAGAGAAAGAGGGAGGGAGAAGGAGAGAGAAAATATGAAGTTTGGAAAGGGGTGTGGGGAAGTGAAGAGTTTGAAGGGAAGTTGGAAGAAAGGAATCAAAATACATCATATATATATGTATGAAATTCTCCAAGATAGACAAATAAAAAATCTTGGTGTTATGAAGGCCATAGTCTAGATATGGTAATGGAAATACTGTGTGGAAAATAGCCTCATAAATACAGGAAGAAATTAAATGAGGATTGTGTTTAAGGTTTTTTTTTTCAACATAGGTAGTGTGGAAAAAGCTCCCTGACCCCAGCTTGATTGGCCCTAGGTTGTAACACATTATCGCCACCTGGTGGTCACATGTCCAAATTGTAGGTCTAAACTTTAAGGGATTCCGGCAGAGCCCCGGCTGCACAAAAAAAAAAAAAAAAGTCCTAGTCAAGTTGTCTGCATCCCCTGAGAGTTCTAAAAGTCTATAAATATCTGCATAAGAACTGAATATTTCATATTTATCTGGATTTCTTAGTGATGTAGGCATTGCTGCTTTGAGGAATTCAAAAATCATTCAAATATAGCAGATAGAAAAAATTATCTCCAGGAATACACAGATCTCTGAGTCCAGCTGGAAGTTGAGAAGACTCAACAGCTTTGAGACTTGTAATGAAGGGATAAAAAGACTTTTTAAAGACTCCCTGGCAGGTTGATGTCTAACAGCCTTAACCGCTAAGAAGCAAGTGAGCAGTGATTCCTGCAAAAGTTCTCTTTTCGGCTGATTCTGCAGGCTGGCTCACTGTCATTATAGAGACAGCATCTGGAACAGAGCTGTGGCTGATTCGGTGACTTGCTTCTGCCACTGTGTCCAATCGGATACAATTGACAACCATGGCTTCTTTGTGGCTCTCTCTTATAAATCCGGGAAGAGGTAGCCTTAAGAAGAGGGGTGCATGCTGGCCTCAGAGCCACCTATGCCGGGGAGGAGGCGGTGCACGGAGAAAGACAGAAGCATTCAGGCAGGCTGAACAGTGGGCAGAAGCCTTGCTGCAGCACCGTACTGGGAGTCTCAAGGTCAGGGCCTGCCACTGGCTTCTTTTCTCCTGTGATTTGGGAATGGTGACCTCTCTAAGGTCACACATTCCTTTTCTGTACAGTTGGGTTTTAGAGGTATTCTCCAGTTATATTCTGATGCCTAAATTTGCACACGAGTGCAGGCACAGGAGGAGACGTCAGATTCTCCGGAGCTGGAGTTAGAGACTCTGTGAGCCATTCCTCACGGGTGCTGGGAACTGAACTCAGGTCTTCTGCAGAGCAGCACGTGCTTGTAGCCGTGAGCCATTTCTCTTGCCCCAGGACATTGTTTCTTTAGAAGAATGGATGAAGAAAGTATGGAATATATACATATTAGAGTACTACTCAGCAGTAAAAAACAAGAACTTCTTGAAGTTTG
>NC_022012.1:70775368-70794240 GCF_000317375.1 Microtus ochrogaster | reverse complement strand
TTTCTTTCTTCTTTTCCATCTCCTCTCCCTCTCTTCCTCCTATTTGCTCTCCTGTTCTGTCTCTTTCTGCTCATACTCCCGGACTCTTCATCGTACTAATACCAGGAAGGTGGACTTGGCGAACTAGCCTGTTATCCCAAGGGGCTTGCTCGTACACATACACGTCATAGGTATTCAGGAGAGACTTGTCGAGCTAACTGCGAATTCGCAGTCAGGACAGAGTGTCAAGGTCCTCAGGAGCCTCCTAAGTCAACAGTTTTCAATGTGCTTCTATTTTAAAAATAGAAAAAGCCTCTGACTTTCTGTTTGCTGTGGTTCATCTCCATGTACTGAACATCCTCCCACTGGGTGGGTCGTGCAATCTTACGTCATTCCCAATCAGAGGCCCTTGAGAACTTGAATCCAAAGGCAGCCTGGCTTATGCATAGAGTGGTTTCAGAGCCCAACCTCAGGCTGGCAGAAGGTGCTGCTGCTTAAGTCTATATGTGACCTTACAGAAGTTACTTAAATTTCTGGCCTTTATAGTTTTTAATCTGTGAATTAAAAAACAAACAACAGCAAGAACAAGAAACCCACTATAAACTACAGAGAATAACTATAGGATTCAATGAGATCTCTGCAAATGCCTCTTTAACCTTCAGAGTTAAATGCAAATATTAACTATAGTGCTTGACCTGAACTTGTGTTACAAAGCATGGGCTGAGCATTTTCCACTTCCGGGTTTAACATGAGATGATGGACCCCCACTTTCTGCTTACTGAGCCCCACTTCTCTTCATTGTCCTATGTTTCCATTTAATCCACGGAACCCCGGAGTTCTCAGGGTGGGGGTAAGACTGCCCACCTCTGATCTATTCTGCATGTTGGAGTTTGAAGTGGCATTTATTTGGGGAAAAGGTTCAAAACCACTCCCGTGGTACCAGTCTGCAGTGAAGACGTGGGACCAAAGAAGGGATCCGATAAAGGACCAGACTGTGTTGAGGCATAGCCACTCTAAAGCCATGGAAATGCTCCTGAGGCAGAGAGGACCAGGATATACACAGCCACTTTTGAACCGTGGAGAAGATGGGGCTGTCATTCTAGCAAGAAATCACGCCATCAGATGACGCCGAGTGGCACATCCACAATAGATTTTCAATTGATAGTGTTTTCCTGGCTGAGCACTGTGAAAGGCTGACTTGTGACACTCAGAGCCTGGCATGGTCCTGACATGGGGAGCTACTCCCTCTGCAGAAGCGGCAGGGAGGCAAAAGGAAGGAGACAGTTATTTTGACAACGCCCGAGTGTCGTGTGGCACAATAACAGCAGTTTCTTCTCTGCAGCTTGGGAGGAGGGAGCAGAGAGGATCAGGATGCTTAGAGATTGTCGAGGAATTTGGGGAGCTGGGTAGGGAGTTTCAGTGCAGGGTGACATAGGCAAGACTTTATGGGGGTCCTCTGCTGCTTATAAGAAACTCAGTTTTTGTTGACACAGAATAGTGGTAAGTATTCTTGGGTATTGCAAGTTCCTACTTGTGTAAGCAATAAACGAGGCATGCTTTGGTGTTGATTGGCACATGGGTTTTGGCAAGGAGGACTTCCAGGAAAGGGCTCTGTAATTACTCACCCAACTGTAGATTTCTTCTATACCTCCATATTGCCCTTAGTTTTCTAAATGTCATTCTTTATACTTCTAGGTTTCCTTAGCTTTTAGTGGGGGCACTCATTGACTCTGCAGGCTTAGGAGAGAAAGAAGTATCCCTAGAGGCTTTACTGATGCAGAATATGTGAGAACCAGGCCTCAGACGGAGCAAGGAAATGGCGCTATCCCTGCTCTGGAGGGGAAGGCTTTGCAGGGCCATCTTGTACAGACTCATAGGACTTCATAAGGAGAATGGAAGCAGCAGAGATTTTACAGAGCTCTGCATGGTTTCCTAGTTAGACCCCTCTTCTTGCCTTTTCCCTGAGCAGGACCCCCCTTAAATCAGGTGTGTTACTTAGTAGTGTTGCATAAATCTTGACAAAAGCAGTGACAGCTGATTATTTTGGGAAAAGCCATCTTGCCCTGTCTTTCAATTCTGCTATTTCTCTACCCTGAACCTTCCCAGTTGATCTGACACCTAGCATGTTGCCCCCATCTGAATGGTACCCGCAATCCCAGCTGGTCACTCGGTCTGAGGATGCAGGAAGAGGATGGATGTCAACGGTGCCTCTGAAACTCCAAGGAGACCTCATCATCAGCAGACTTGTTGCCTTACTCTTTCCTGTTTCCGGGGCCTGCCACCCAGCTCCCAAATAATCACAAGGGGGCATATTCTTTCTTATAAATGCCCAGTCTTAACTTGGCTTATTTCTTTTTCTTTTTCTTTTTTCCGAGACAGGATTTCTCTGTAGCTTTGTAACCTATCCTGGAGCTAGCTCTTGTAGACCAGTCTGGCCTCGAACTCCCAAAGATCCGCCTGCCTCTGCCTCCCAAATCCTGGGATTAAAGGCGTGCACCACTACCGCCTGGCACTTCTCTTGTTTCTATCCAGCTTTTCTTAAATTATCCTGTCTGTCTTCTTTTGCCTCTGGGCTTTTACCTTCCTCTGTTTCTGTGTATCTTTACTTCTTACTGTGTGGCTTGCTGGTTGTGTAGCTGGGTGTGAGCTCTGATGTCTCCTTCATTTTTATTCCTCCATCTTCTTCCCAGATTTCCCTCCTATTTATTCTCTCTGCTTGGCTCCCACACCTATCCTTTCTCCTGCCTAGCCACTGTGAGTTTGGCTCTTTATTAGCCCCATCAGGTATATTCCACAGGCACAGAGTTAAACAAATGCAGCATAAAAGAATGCAACACACCTTTGCGTCCTTAAACAAATGCTCCACAGCATAAACAAAAGTAACCCATCTTTAACTAATATTCTACAACATTTCTCCGTATGTTTATGCTGTGAGAAAGGTCACGAAGCTTACCAGGCCTGAGCTACAGACCTCGGTGTCTGAGCTCTCCAGTGGTAAAGTCTTCCAGCTTTGGGACTTTTCTCCATTTTAGTTGCACAAGCATTTAACCCGCCTCAGAGTTGACTGAGCCGGGGCACTGATTAGCCGGGGGCATGTCCCTCTACTACTTACCTGCTGCTCTATGTTGGGCAAGCCATGTCACCTCAGCTAAGCCTCAGTTTCTGCATGCGACTCATGGAAATGAAAGCTCCCTGGGGATAAAGGAACGGCAGGTGAAATACTCCACGTGGTTCACGGTGTGGGCCCCCAGAGTATATTGGTTACAATTGTCAGTAAGTTCCAGGGTAGCTGTGAGATGAGACAGTGACAGCAATTCTCCTGTGATGTAAGCAGCCTTCGCCCCAGAGCAAACCAGCTGTCCTGATCCCCCCACCCAGATTTGGAGCCTTTGTGCACCTGCCTGCTCTGTTCCACACACGTCTGAGCGCAATATTTGGCCTCTTCCTTCAGCAACCCCCGATCCCCGAGAATAGAAAGTGCACATCTGGAATTGTTTTGCCTTGAAGATTAGGTTCGTGTCCATGGGTTAGTACTATTTCCCTGCATTACCTAATTTCATGCATTCTAGAACTTTCTGAGGCCCTTACAGGGGGGAGATGCCTGAATTTTTGGTACACTGGATTGCATCTGAGTAGACCTAGGTAGATTCCATGTGCTCTCACAGTTCACAGGTCTAGATGTCATATGTCCTGACCAAGTGGCACCTGCTACACTACTGACTCTCATGGTTTCTTTGACCTGTTCGATTCCTGCATCACCTGCGTCCATGGCTCAGCATACTGATACTAAAGTACACGAGACATGTACATGTACATACAAATAGGAAAATCGAACGATAGTTAAGTGAAAATAGCACGGGTAGAATTTCTGTGCAGTCTGAGCAGGGATGGAGTTATAGTAACGATGTTGAGTGGGTTCCCGCTGTTACAGCCATTGACCTTGATTTATTTCTTCATTGACGGATCACCCAATGTACATGGGGTCCCCATGGGTGATGAGTTAACCTGCTGAGCGTCGAGGGTGATACATGGAGAGGAAGACCTGTTTTGACCCTCCTAAAGGAAGCAGAGCAATTCTGGATTCAGTCAGATTCCTCAGTGATGGTGGTGGCTTTGTTTCAGGTTTTGTCTTGGAGACGTGTACGTAGCAGCGGGTGGCGGGCATTCAGAAGACCTGTTGCAAATATCCTAAGGAGCTCGCAGACAAGAGGCCTTGGAGTGTGCCTGGACAAGTCCCTTGAGGTGCCAGCGCTCTCATTAACTAACCTTGAGACCACAAAACCTTGGGCCCTTAGAATGTTTCACCATTGAAGGAGTCAGCTGGTATAGCAAGCTGGACCGAGAATCCTATTCATTCATAAACATTGTTAACTGAAACACCAGGGCAGGGGCCGGGAGAGACGGCTGTGTGATGCTTCTGTGAGTTAGATGTTTGCCGCTCAAGCATGGGAACCTGGGTTCGGATCCTCATTGTCCATGTAGGAAGCCAGATGTGGCAGTGTGTGCCCATGGCCTCAGCTAGAGACAGGCAGATCCTGAGAACTCCCCAGGCTATCAGTCTGGTCAACCAGTGAGTATCTGGATCCGTGAGAGACCCTAGCTCCACAATGAAGGAGGAGAGCGCAGGGCTGAGCAGAAGGTCCTTGCTTGCCTAGGTCGGCTCTGTTTGCTTTGCGCCCTCAGAATTCTCCATCCTTCCCTTGACAGCTCTCTAACAGCGTGTGCTGAGTCCCTCTCCACAGCACCACATCACATGTCAGGGTTGGGCCCTCCCCCAAATTTCTGAGGTTCTGAGCAGTGGTAACAGAACCAGTACCAGGCCCCTACCATGTCTTAACTGAGGCCTTTCATCCACTGTCTTTCTAAACATCATATCTACAGAATGCTGTTTTCTAAGGGGGGTTGCATTTATTAAAAATACTCAGATGAAGGGTTTTATTTACAGGATATTAAAGATAAATAACAAAGTTTTGGGGTATGAAGTACAGTTCAATTTTAAAGCAGCAATGGCTCACGGAGCGTGTAACGGCATGTGAGCCTGTAAATGACGAGAGTCATTTTTCTCTTCTTATAGTTGGGTTCTATGTGTCACCTGAGGCTAAGCCCTCAGTAAGCTAGGGTCTATGAAAAGACACAGCTTTACCACGGTGGGTCACTGCAGGCAGGCTTACATATCTTGAATTACTGTTTGTGGTTTGAGCTAACTTTTGAAAGTTCTTGAGTTAGCAATATCTGTCAGCGACATAATGTTTACCTTGAGGGGGGTGTTGAGAGACTTACACATCATCTTTTATTCTTTCCAACAACCCTTTGATGTGAATCTATATTAGCATTTCCATTCTATAGACATGGCAACTGAGGTCACACAGTGATTAGAAAAGTGACTGGCATGAATCATCTTCTACTTTAGAGGCTGTTCCATAGTATTCTCAGAATTGGGTAGTTATTGTGTCATTGTGTGTGCACGCGTGTGTGTTTATGTGTGTAACATGAGTGCAGAGACTAGTATCATATTCTCAGAATTGGGTAGTAATTGTGTCGTTGTGTGTGTGTGTGTGTGTGTGTGTGTGTTTATGTGTGTAACATGAGTGCAGAGACTAGATGCTGGCGTCAGGTGTTTTTTCTTCTGCTACTCTCCACCTTATTTTATGAGTCAGGGTCTCTCACTGAACCCAGGACTCACCAGTTTGTCTAGGCTGGCTGCCCAGGATGCTCTTGTCTCCATCTCCCCAGCACTGGAGGTAAGACACGACATCCAGGTTTTATGTGGGTGCTAGGGACTTGAACTTGAGTCCTTATTCTTGCATGAGAAACATTTTATTGAGACAACCATCTCCCCAGCCCCATTTTTGTGTCTTCTATTGTTTAAGTGCTTCCATATTTAGGTTCTCCCAAAATGAAAATTCTCAGTAGACACATGCGTTCCTGCTCAACGGAACATTTTTCATTCATAATAGAAAACTAACCCTCATGGGAAGAGTTTGGTTAAAGGTGATCCCTCTGTACGGACAGCTGCCCAAGCCGGTGGTATGTACTCAATATATACCTTATACCCGGGGCACATTCGGATGCCATGGTCCCCAGAACACACACTATTACCTCCAGTGGGCACGCCGCCTGGATGTACCAATGCGAGCGCAGGGTGGTATTTTGGAACATGATGTGAAGTTTCCTGATTGGAAATGTTCTAGCACTAAAATATCCTTCGTGACAAGCTTTTTTGTGGTTATAAAAAAAGATCAGCATCTCTCAGGTTACCCGATCTGCTAATTACTTCGAATTCAGATCAGGTATTTGTGGGTGAAATTAGCATGCGATAACCACCGGCTTTTGACAAGGGGCCCTGATGGAAGAAGACAGAGATTGCTGGAAGAGATGAAGAAGAAAAGGAGAGGTGCGTTTTCGGGGTGAGATTTTGCTCTTCTAGGCTAAAGGGCGATTTAATGTCTGGCGGTGCTAAGCCAGGGAGATGGGTGAAGAGGAAGAGTGAGTTACTTCCTTATGAAGCAGGCAGTGTCTTAGGGGGTGTGGCTTTCATTCAAGGAGCTGTGACGTGGGCTAAGTCACCCTTTCATCTTGTGTAGGAGGATCTGTGCGAGCTGGTGATTTTTCAATTAACAGAGGGTAAGAGGTGGTTCCTGAGTCAGAGGCCTTGGTTTACCTATTTATAGCTATCTAGCTGTATTTATCTGTACCTCCTTGTCTATTTATACATGGGGCTCCACACCTGCCATTTGCTGAGGCCCTAAAATGGCTAAGCTGGAATCTGAGGAAAGATCTTCCTGCAGTGGGAGGTGTCCTTCCCATGACATCCTGTCCTTAGTTAGAGGAGGTCACTGTACGCGTGCATGTCACACCCCCCGAGACGCCCCTTCCACGCTCCTTATTCCATCCCTCCCTCTGTCCTTAGGTGCTGGGAACGTGGTAGGATGCAGCTCTTGTTTTCTTCAGCTGACTTGAGAGCTCTCTACCCCAGGAGCTCTTTCTTCCCCTCCTCCCACATCAGCAGATTGGGGACAGGGAAGAGGTATATGTGAAGAGCCGAGAGATGGTTGGCCCATAGCAAGCTCTCAAGATTTCTTTACACAGTAAAAACACACTACCACCCACAGCAGTGAGACGTGTAGCCGAGTAGTGAGCTGTATGAACATGTAGCCTGTGCTGGTGGGGGCGGGGGACTGGCAAGATGCCTCAGTAGGTAAATGTACTTGCCACTAACTCTGGCGATTCGAGTTTGATCCCCAGGACCCACAGGGTGGACAAAAGATAACTGACTCTTTCAGATTGTCATTTGACTTCCACATGTCAGTTGTGACATGTGTGGGTCCCCATCACTACACCCCAAATAAACAAATGTAATATAAAAATAACAGTAACATGTCTTTGCCAAAGTTAGTTACCCCAATTATCCAACCCCTTACTAAGAAGTGTGGAACAGGGCTTGTAGACGTGTGCTAACCGATCTTCAACAGAGGAGACACACCAGTGAGGAAGACATGATCAGGCCTTTCCCTAAGCCAAGTCAGAGCCGTATGCCTTTGCCCTCCATCTAGAGAGTGGAAGAGTCCACCCTGTCACCCCAGGCACTCTGGGGATCACATCTGTGGAACTGCAGTTCCTCACCCCATACTCTGTGGACAAAGCTTTGACCTCTGGGTCTAATATGTGATCAATTCTGGTAGAGTGTCCACAGCAAACTCTTGGGAAAGGAAATCTGCTAAATTCCCAACAAGCTGGTTTTCCTTGCTCTGTTGGACGTCAGACTGGGGACATGTGCCCACCCTAGAGACCTGCTGCTGCTTTTCGGCTGCTCTACATGCTAATGGGTTCTACTGGACTAGTGTAGGGAAGAGAAGGTTGTGTTGCTAATGGGGTCTACTGGTCTATTGTGTTGCTTCCCATCCATCCTTTCTACATGCATGCATCTATTCATCCACTAGCTGGCTACGGTGGCAGTCCCTACCTAAGCTGGGACTGGTTACTTTCCACACTGCTGTGACAACATATGTGACAAAGCCACTTTAGTAAGGAAAGGTTGCTTTGGGCTCACAATCCTCGGGGCGTCATAGCAGCAGGAGCATGGGGCAGGTAGTCTCACTGCATCTGTACTTAAGGAAGCAGAGAGCCTTGAAGGATGGTCCTCAGTTTGCTTTCTCCTTTGTATTCAGTCTAGAACCCGAGTCCATGGGACGATGCCCTACACATTCAGGGTGGATCTTTGTACCCCAGTTAGCCTA
Organism: Microtus ochrogaster; assembly: GCF_000317375.1. Classification (NCBI taxonomy): domain Eukaryota; kingdom Metazoa; phylum Chordata; class Mammalia; order Rodentia; family Cricetidae; genus Microtus; species Microtus ochrogaster. Next base: position 70,786,024 of record NC_022012.1, on the reverse strand, counting down.
ATCTAAAAACTTTCCCCACAGATGCTTTCCGAAGTTAGTCTTCTAGGGTAAGTTCTGTCAGGTTGACAAGCAGTGTTAACTCTCCCTGGAGACTAGAGGCAATGCCTTTAACACATGTGCAAAAATGAGGGAGATTGGCCTGGCACAGGGGTGGCTATTTGTCTCTTCTGTGTATCCCCAAGGACTTTGACACCATATGAGTCTTACATCTTGATTATTGGGAGAAAAGAAAGAAACAAACCAAACAGTTTGGCATTAGAGCCAGGGATGAAGTGCCCTGAAGCGCAGATACATTGTGTAGCACTACCTGACAAGTATCAAGTGTCTAGACATTTTAACTTTGAAATTTGATTGTGTAGTTACTGTATCACTTCGTATACGCAAATAGTTGCTTAAAATAAAAAGACATTTCCTTTGTAGGGAACAGAGGGGCTAGCATAGCTCCCCATGGACACACAGCTCTCTGGCTAGCACCCCTACATGTGTTCATGATATTGTCTATATTTATGCCCAAACAGCTGATTTTGTTGCCTCAGGAGGAGTCAGATCCTAATGTTTCTGATATTTTCATCTAGCCCCATTTGGCCCAAATACTTGGATCTGGTCATTTATTTATGTCTCAACTATGTACTGAGTTCCATGTGCCAGGTGCTGACTTAATTAGCAATGCCGTTGCCGTTCCATGTAACAATGTGGGTCCCTCCCCCTCTTTTGGTTTTCTGGAGCTTTGGGGAAGGATAAATGATGCTGTGCCTTGAAACGTATTGATCATACTCTAGTGTGGGTGATTGAGAAGGAGCTGGAGGCCCTGGCTACACCGCCCAGGCTCCTTGGTGCGCTCACCCTCTCACCGTTCCTCACAGAAGATGAACAACCTTAAGCCGGCTCTTCGCGGTACTTATCTTACATGCTGGAAAATTCCTTTATAAAGACAAATCTTTGGAGCTGGGGAGTTGACTCAGGCATGTCAATTGCTTGCCATGTAAGCTTGAGGACATGAGTTCAATACGAGCCAGGAGTGCACACCTGCGATCCCGACACCAGGAAGCAGAGGTGGGAGGATGCCTCGGCCTCACTGGCCAGACAGCGCTGCCATCAGCGAGCTCCAGACTCACTGAGAAACCCTGCCTCAAAACAGTAAGGTGGAGAAGTGACTGAGATGGACACCTGATGTTTACCTCTGGCCTCACACACACGCATGTATACACATAGGAGCATGCACACTTGCACACACTCAAACAAACCTGTGATACGGGCTAGTTCTATGGCACAGGCACGTGATATTGGCACACAGATTTAACATGATTTATAAAGTGAGGCATGTGGAAAAGGAGGCAGCTCCCTGGACTCTTCATGGCCCAAGCCTGACTATCATACACCTCCCAGCCCAAATAATGACTTTTAGAATACCACAGCTACTAACCTTCCCCTCCCCGCTTCCTAGACCACATCTACTGCCCAGGGCCCTGGGCAACTGGGGCCACTTTTCACTCCCACAAACCCCTGCTGGGCTGTTCTCTGGCACCAACTCTCTAGTCCCTGGGGGAAGATAATTGAGAGGAGCCAGAAGCCTCCATGGAGCTGGCTCTCCCAGGGCTATTTATGACTCATAGACTGTAGGGGGTGTTGGCCTTGGGGAGGGAAAAGGAAACTTCTCTTTGTTTCTGCCTTTCTGCTTAAAAGAATCCACTCAGTTCCAAGCAGCTGTCTTGATGTTCAACTGTTTGGAAAAAAAAAAAAAACAAAACAAATAGAACGCTCTAGAATTATCCTAAAAATGGCAAGAGCCGATATTTAAATATCTTGAATACATCTCCTCTGATTGCCCCTCCTAATTGTTTCCCCTGTCGTACAATTCAGTGATGGGGGAGTACTGTCCTTTGGCTTTTGACCATCTCATGAGATTTTTCTTTTCCTTGTGCAAAAGTTTCTTCCAGAAACGTCGTGAGGGAGATGTGTGACTGGCCGCAGCTGGATCCGCATCCTGAGCATTGCTTCTGAGAAGTCCACAGTGTTTGTAGCATCGGTTCTGTGCTCCAGTACACAGGGCACGGGCTGGAATGCATACCCACACCAGGCCCACTCATTCCTGCTCCAGTTTGGTTAAAGCAGCAGGGTGTCGCTTTATTCTCCAGGGTTCTGGGGAAGAGCTGGCACTGCCATTGCACGGCCTGCATCCTGCTTCTGGGCCCAGTGACTTACTACAGCTGAGGTCTCTAAACACATCATCCCCTTTGTCAAGTTTCTGCTGCTGCTGGATAATTGATATTACTGGAGCAGTGGTGAACGTGTTTCCCCTCACAGCTGATGATGAAACAACTTGTCAAGCATCACCCAGGAGAAGTTTGCCCAGTCTCTCCCATCTGAGCGGTGTCTGTTATTCAACAGCCCCAAGAGTCTTCCAAAGCTCTTCTCATGCCTGGGGCCACAGATCCTGCTCTACTTCATGGAATATCTGAATTTCTCTTTTTCTCACCTTTTTTCCCCCTTCCCAATTTAGAAACTTCTTCTCCTGCCTTCTCTTGAGCTGGCTTTATCTGGTACTAAGCTTCAAGTTGATGCCTGCTGAAGATGTATTTCCTGTAACAGGGCAAGCCAGAGAGAAGAGATCTCATGCATCTCTAATATGCCCAAAGAAGGGCTTCGTGCCCAGACTGACCTCCCTCCTATAGTGCCAGAGGCAGGACGGTTATTACTTTCATATCTCAACATGTGTTTTCTGTCAGAGCTGACACAGTCGAGCCCTTTTCTCTCCAGGACACACCCCACTGAGTCGCTGACACAACGGGTTCTCCAATCCCTCTCTCTCTCTCTCTCTCTCTCTCTCTCTCTCTCTCTCTCTCTCTCTCGTGTGTGTGTGTGTGTGTGTGTGTGTGTGTGTGTGTGACAGAGTCTCTTATAGCCTAGTCTGACCTTGAATTTACAGTGTAACCAAGGATGTCCTTGAACTTCTAATCTTCCTGCTTCTGTCTCCTAAATCCTGGGATTACAGCTATTCGCCACCATGCCCAGTTTATGCAGGGACGGGGACCAAACTCAGATGCTTCACGTGCTAGGCAAGTGCTTTACCAACTGAACTACACTACGGCCCTCCCAGCGCTATTTCCCTCTTCTGTCTGAAGAAACGCACTGGAATGCAGGGCTTCAAAAGAGGCTTTACTACATCGCCACCTTTAATATATGAAGTAAACTCAGTTAATTGAAGCCTGTATGTTTTGTGCTGTTTTTAACCACAAACGGGGCACGATCCATCTGAAATGACGGCTTGCCTGTTGTCACTAAGAACCATTGCCTTCTGCTGCAAAGATTCTCCCGAGCCCTTTTGCCTAAAGTGTTTGTTGGTTTTGGGCTGCTGCAGTTCACAGTTTCTTAGTCATTTGGTTTCCACCTTCAAAACCTGGGTCCCAGGAGGAGTATGGATCTGAGTCAGTGGGAGCTGCCTTGAAGACCTTGAATGGTCTCGCAGCCTTGGTTTATTGAAGAATCAACTTGCCTGGTTACCATTACTTGTCTCGGTCCCTCTTGTCTTCCTTTCTGGAACATAAATAGGGTGCATTAAAAGGAAAATTACCAAAGACTCCAGAATGGTCACAGAATGGTGTCTTGTGAAGGAGAGCTTTGGAATGAGATGTTTTTGGTTTTGGTTTGGTTTGGTGTTTTTGTGTTTTGTTGTTGTTGTTGGTTTTTTTTTTTTTTGAGACAGGATAGAGATACTGTAGCTTTGGAGCCTGTCCTGGAACTAGCTCTGTAGACAAGGCTGGCCCTTGAACTTACAGAGATCTGCCTGCCTCTGCCTCCTGAGTGCTGGGATTAAAGGCGTGTAGATGTTTTGAAAATTGGGTTTGACCAATAGAAAAGCCGGGGGCGGAGAGTTTTCAAATTAATAATACCTTGGAATTAGGAGGTCAGAGGGGTTCTGGGGAATTATGTGGTACCTGGGGTGGCATAAACATTTGAGATCCAGTCAAACATACGCACTTGCTTCATGTCACTGGGCCACATGAGCTCACTGCAGGCAGGCGCCTAAGTGACTAAGAAGTGAGCTGGCCTTAGAAAGTCTCTTTCCTGGGAACAGATCAGTAAGTGCCATTAAACCCGAGTGATAATGACCATGCCCTGCTGTACACTGAACCTCCTTTGTCATTATGTTCCTTTGCATAATACTGTGCTTCTAAGGGTACTTAACAGCTAAAGAAGGAGCCCTGCATAGAACCCACAGCCCGGAGTGCACAAGGTCATACTGATACATGTGGCTATAGAGAGGAGCCATGGAGTTTAAGAGCTGGAAGCCACTTCATGCAGTACGTCATGCCCATTTCCCTGTGCAAATCAATTAGTGAAAATTATGGAGCCAAACCTTTGAGCCGATGCCCTGTAATTGCTAACTGGAGTTTGAGGTGCTCGCAAGTCTTTACTTTTAAAGCTCATTATCAGCGGACAGGCCCACTGCTCTCCCTGGCCCCACCGGTGAGCCAGCAGCTGCCCTCTGGATAAGGTGGCTGGAAGAAGACATTGCTGTCTTCCTGGGTGTGTCGGGTTCCATCCAGCCTGTGCCAGCTGCAACCTCATCTCCTTTCCTGTAAGCATTGGCAAAGTTCTTCTCACTCATCTGGGAACTAGAGAAAGGTCAGAACCCTGGCTCTGGGGTAACATGTTTGCTTTGCAAGCATGAGGACCCGAGTTCAGATCCTTAGAACACGGGCTGTCTTTGTTAGGGTTTCTGTCATTGTGAAGAGACACCATGACCACAGTGACTCTTAGAAAGGGAAACATTTAATTGGGGGCTGGTTTACAGTTTCAGAAGTTTAGTCCATTGTTATCCATGGCAGGAAGTATGGCAGCGTGCAGGCAGAGACGGGGCTGGAGGAGGAGCTGAGAGTTCTACATCTGGATTCACAGGCAGCAGGAAGAGACATAAGCTTCTGTGACCTTAAAGACGGCCTTCAGTGACACTTCCTCCAACTAGGTCACATCTACTCCAACAGGGCCGCACCTCCCAATAGGGCCACTCCCTCGTGACCAGGCAGGCATTAAAACACATGAGCCTATGGGGGCCATTCCTAGTCACACTGCCGCCATGGATAAAGTTATACGTGGTAGCATGCACCTGCAACCTCAGTGCCCTTGCGTCAGGATAAGAAGTAATGCTGGGAGCATCCTATGGAGTTCAGGGGCTAGTACCCAGCATACTCAGGGATGGACAATAAAAGATCTGGTCCCCAAAATAGGTGAGAAGTAAACCGATGCTTGAGATTGTCCTCTGACCTCTACAAAGTGACTGTGGTGTATGCTCCCCCCGTGTTCACATAGACAAACATGCATATACATATCATGTATGCAAAAAGACTTTTTTTAATTGTTGAAGAGCCCTGGTGGTGGTGGTAGTACACACCTTTAATCCCAGAAACTCTGGAGGCCATGGCAGATGGATCTTTGTGAGTCCGAGGCCAGCCTATTCTACAGAGTGAGTTCCAGAACAGCCAGGGCTATACAGAGAAACCCTGCTTTGAAAAACAAAAACAAAATGAAAATCGTTGAAGGATAACTTTCAGTACAAATATAATTGAACAAGAAATGGATTCCTTCTACATTGCCTGGTTGATGGGGAAACTCCTGGACATGGCATTGAGACCCAGGCCCTTGGTAATGCCTCTCTGCTCTTTCGGAATTCTCCCTCAGTAGCCCCATCCTAGGTTCAGGCCTCCTGTGGTGGGCAGCGGAGTTCCATTCCTCTCTGTGTTCTTGTGTCTCCTTCTCTGATGTCATTCTCCATCAGAATATCTTCTTTCCCTCTGTCCGGCACATATTTATGTGTCTTCCCCTACAACCAGAAGGATCCTCACTGCCCCTCATTACACAGTGTTTGAGTACCACAGCTTGCTGATGTACCTGTAAGTTCTTGCATCTTAAATTTATTTTCTTCTAACTGAACCTAGAACCTGGTATGAACTAACTGCCTAAGAGCTAATCATGTGGTTGATTGAATGAATATGAAGACAGACGCCAGACAAACCTGTTTCCCTTGGCTGACCATGTCTGCATCAGTGAGGGATCAATAAGAAAGGAGGTGTTTGTTATGTCTACTAAGCACCTCAGCACCTTGAGTGCTACTTTGCCCACAAGAAGAGGCTCAACTGAATGCTCGTTGGCTGACTGACTGATGAATGAATAAAGCATGATAGGACAGCTTTTCTGTTTTACTCTCCTTGGCTCTACTGATTGCCACAGTCTACTGAGCACTTCCTGCCAGGGATGCTGACCAGCAATTCAGTCCTTCCTCTGATTTAGGAGCTTGGGAGCTGTAAGAGAATGTGAGTTTTAAGTGTTGATTTCAGGAGGAAAAGTTCCTGTCTTGAATATGTTTATGACACCTCCTTTTCTGCTGTTTTCATTCCTGACTCATCCTTTTTCATGGGGTCTTTGGGAAGGGCCAGGTGAGAGAGAGGAGGATAGAGTGGTTCTTTGTTTTCTTTTTCTTTTTCATTTTTAGAGAAGAGAGAAAGCACTGAGCTGTGGTGGGTGAAATAGCTCTGGAGTTTTCACCAGTTCTGTGGATGGATCATTCTTCTGCAGCTTCACAGCACGATGGGCATTTTAAGATCAGGCATAGTGAATACAGGGCAAGCCATGTGTTGGTGGTGCTCCTACCATGAGGGGGCAGAAACCAGAACTGATGTTTTGGTCAATGGTTTGGTCTTGCATTAATTGCACTCTGCATGCAGTGGGCGTTTAATAAATAACTAGTGAATTTGACATAAATACCTGGTAAGTTTCATCATAAAAATGGTTGTAAGATTTTGGATCTTTTAAAAGAGTATTTATTGATTTGTGTGCAGCTGTGTAAGTATATCTGCACATGTTTGGGGCTCGTGCTGTCAAATCATATCGCCTCTCTTCATGTATTCTAAAGAAATTACGGACTACATGTGGGATTTAAATTAAAGAATGGGGGCTGGAGAGATTGTTCAGGAGATAAGAGCACTTGGTGCTCTTGTAAAGGACCTGGGTTCAGTTCCCAGCACCCACATGGCATTTTATAAGCATCTGTAATGTCAATTCCAGAGGATCTAATGCCCTCTTCTGGCCTCTGTGAGGAAAGTACTCAGGTGGTACACTTAGAGGTAAGAAGATACACACCTCCTACACATTAAAAAAGAAAGAAGAAGCACAGTATAATCTGTAGGTCATTCCTGCTGGGACATTCACTCTGCTTGACTAACATCCTGCCCCTTGTATTCTATTGGTCAGGAGCACGAGTCCTTTCCTCTTCAGAAAGCAAAATCTCCACAACAGGCATAGCTCTGCTTCACTCAATATAATAAAAGAGAAAGCAAGAGAGGGTGGCTGGAGCAATGGAATAATTACAGATTTCAATTTATAGGTAGAGAAATGACAGTTTTCCTAAAAGCAGTGTTTTGTCAGCGTGTTGGTCTTACACGGATGTTAACAGGGAGCTGTGACTCCCTGGGTCATGTTAGTTTCTAAAAGCAGCAGCGAAGAGGACTAAAAGGAACCCAAATGAGCCCAAATTCTGCCTGCATTACTGTTTAGCCTAAATGAAAGTTTAGTCATCTCTGCCTCCTTTCAGCGAAAACCTTGAATCTTTAAATAAGTCACATGAAGTTTAAAAATATAAGCAAGAGCCTTTTTTGTATATTTTGGTCTAGGAGACAGATTTGACTCTAATTTGAAATTGTGTTTCATTAGGGATGCTTTCTTTTGGCTTTGGGTTTAAACGGAGGCTGTTAGACATAATTGTGTTAGCGTGGGGAGGGGTGAAGGAGGTCATGGAATGCGAACCGAATTGATGAGACGGTCTTGTTTGTATGCACACATTATCTGTGCGTGTTCATCTGTGTGCAGACGATGGCTCTACGATAATTCCTTTGAAATTGCATGCCCCCTTTTTGACAATGGCAATGAATGTAGAGCCTTGCAAGGTCAGAAAAGACCAAACCGATGACGAGGTTGGCCAGTGCTTCCCGTGTGACCTTCTGCTAATTTTACTTCACTTCGAGAAACATGGCGGACTGGCGCTCGTTAAGTGTGAGTTGCTGCTACACAGAGCTGTACTGTTGGACTGTGTGAGGTTGGCAGAAGCTTAGTTCAAGTGATGCAAATTAACAGTAAACTGCAGGATAAGTTAGCCCTGATCCTTACTATATAAAGGGCTTTCGCTATGTATGATATTTCTATGTCTCTCTTTGTGTGCATATGTGTTCAGATACATGTGTGCACATGTGCATGTGAAAATCAGAGGTCTGCCTGGTGTCTTTTCTCAAGAACCATCCTCTCATGTGGCCTGGGACTTGCCAAATAGGTTAGGCTTGCTGGCTTACTAGCCCCAGGAATGCTCCTGTCTCTGCCTCCCCAGTGTTGGGTTTACAAGTGCGTACTGCCACACCTGGCTTTTTATGTGGATTCTGGGAACCAAACTCAGGTCCTCATTGACTAAGTGGCAAACATTTTACTGACTATTTATCTACCTAGCCTATGTATGTCTCCCAAAATCTTTAAAATAGAAAGAATAGTGGCTGGAAAGACCTGCTCATGACTGTCAGTCATTTCCCTGGAAAGATTAAGACAATTTCTCTGGTTAGTTATGGTGGAGCTAGAACTTGGTGTCTCACCTGAATTCTTGAATCCTAACCCAGGTCCTGTTTATAGACAATTAAGGAAATAAAGGTGCCATGAGACAGTGTAATGTGTGGTGAGTATATGAACGAGAGGTGGGCATTCCGGGGATGTGGCCTTCCCAAGCCGGCTCTTTACAGCCTGCTCTGAAGTCTTCCTCCATGGGGATATCTTGTTCTTTGTCATTTCTGACCATGAGAAACAGGTAGCCATTCCTTGCCAGTGCTTTCCCTTTTTGCCTGGAAGCTCCTGGCTGGTGTCCCCATGGAATCTCAACTGTTATATTAATCATCATGAGCTTAGCACCGTTGCTTCCTCTTGGCTTCAGCACTGATTAATGGCATATCTGTCCTTTCTTGTAAGTTCCTTCAACTTTTCTCTGGGGATCTAATAAGAAAGGCAGCGGATGAATGAAAAGGAAATGACTTAGAGAGATAGGCATGATAGCAGTGGGTCTAGCTTCTTGTCTCGGAGTAGTGATGGGGCTCTTTTGATGAGAAACTTGTCTGGTAGGAGCTCTACAGGAAGGGGGAAAGTCTTGGGTGTCCATGCTTAAGGATACAGTTGCCATGGAGATGAAGGAATAGGAGGACCCCTGGCGGGGTTGTTTAGCACCTCTCTCACAGGCCCTGCAGATCTTTGTAACAGGAACCATCATGGTCAGCCAGGCAGTGTTGAACTTGTCAAGGAAGCTGGTAGTGTAGCCATTTCTTCTGCAGGAGACAGTATGAGAATAGCAGGTGATTCAAAAGACCCTAATCTCTGAGTTACACTTCCCCCTGAATATCACACTCCAATGGGAGACTAAGATACAGCTTATGTCCATTGTTGGAAACATCAAGAGGTATAGACACAGTTGTCTGGGGAGCCCCAGCAGATCCAGGAGGGGAGCCCTTGTCCTGGGCCCATCTGTGCATGAAGCCGCCCTCAGTCACTTATTCTGTGTGAGGAGGGTGAGCTCCCTGCCTTTCAAAACAGGTCACGTGAAATAAGTCACCTGAGTAGATTTTTGTCCAGAGAAGAGATCATTTAAGCCTCCTTTCCTCTTGGAATTGTCAGGTCACAGATCCCATTATTATTTTAAATTAACTTCTGTAACTTCCGAGCTGCTGTGCAAAGGGCCTCTTAAAAATACTGAACAATCGGTCAGGGTCTTATCTGCTTCTCTTCCTGACCAGAAGGAATTGGCCATGACCTTGCAGGACTGCTATTAACATCAAGTATTCCCACCTTACCCTGTTTGTGTTTTTCTATCTTTGGGGGGGGGATTGAATTAAATGAATGTTTCAGGTTTTTCTGTTTCCTTTTTAGCTGTGTGAATGTGTGTGGGTCCCTGCATACAGGTGCATGGGAAGCATGGAAGTCAGAAGTCTATGCTCCCTGTCTTCCTTAGTCTTCTTGGATTTGGCTAGACTGGCCAGCATTCGAGCCTGGGGATCCTGCGGTTTCTGCACCACCCCACACTAGTGCTACAGGCATTCGTCTGGATTCCTGCCTTCTTATGGGGATACTGAGGGTTTGAACTCAGCTCCTCAAACTTGCACATTGAGCACTTTTACCTGCTGAGCCATCTCCTGACCTTCTTTTGGTAATATTTGACATGGGTGACTCTGTTGATTCATCATGCTTGGGCCTGTCTCAGAAGACTAGGAAGCCATGTTCTCACAGCAGACAGGTTACAGCATGTGACCCTTTGCTCCTTCTGTAGTCTAGAGGCTCATTCTAGACTACATTCATGTGGGAAAACAAAACATGAAGCCAAGGGCTCAGTGCTAGCCTCTTAACAGCTCAGTTTAAAGATTCCTTAGGCACCTGAAACACAATATTTACCATGCACAAAGCTGAGCTAGGACTCTGGCTAGACTTTGCCACCTGTTATTTTAAGTTCCTTGTCAGCTCAGTAGACTTCTACTTAAGTGCCTGTTTCTTTGGGTGGTTCTGAATTAACTGTTCTTGTTTGTTCCCATTTCCTCCACATGACACCAACTGAACAAGTTGGGTTATTATAATAAAAGAGAAGAC
>NC_022012.1:70764375-70775142 GCF_000317375.1 Microtus ochrogaster | reverse complement strand
ACCTACTGACCTATGTTATTATGAGCCGATATCACGGGTGGCCTCTACACAAAACACTTGGGCTCTGATATAAAAAAAGGATAATCCTAAACCAAGAAAGCTCCTGGTTCCTTACTCATCTGTGCCCTTCCCAGCAGATTTCCGGATGAAAGACATGATTTCTTCTCAACAAATTCCATTTCTTCTTCTTCGCCCCTGATTGTCTTATGAATCGTATGGATCTGATATTTCATGAGCCAGAATCTGCTAGCTTCTAGCAAGGACTGGTAACGTCCATATTCCTACAGCATCTTGTTGTACCTGCCAGGCAACCCTTCTTCCTAGAGGTCAGGAGGATACCTAGAACCCACTGAGTCCAAACAGCTTAGACATCTGTCAGGAGTTGGAAGAACCAAGCTTAAGTGGTCCTGGCCAGGGTCCACAGAGGACTGGAATCATGCTACCCCATACACAAGGTCACTGGCTGTCACCCGCTGCCCTCCGGTTCTCTAGGGAATGGAAATGCCCATAGCTTTGTGTGACTCAAGCCGTGACTTCTGATGGACTCACTTTAATGTGTTGGAGGATTAAACGAAGGCAATATGAAAATGGCTGGCTCAGACAAGGTGTCTGCCAGCACTGGACCTGTAGGGATGCTGGCCTGCTCGGTGCTCCAAGCTCTGAGGGGTTGCAGAGGAAATGGAATCCATTTAGTTCTCCTGTGACTGCCTCCCACCAAGAGTAGCCGGAAGAAGCTTTGCTTTGTTGAGGCGTCTGCGCCAACCTTCTGTTTTTGGCCTGTGTTTTATCACGCCCCCCCTTCTCTCTGCTATTTCATTGCCTGTACCCCAACAGAGTGCCAGGTTTATTCCCTCGCTGCGTGCTCACCCACTTGGGTGTCTCACCAATGGCTCAGCCTCAGCTAATACATTAGAATTTGAATAAATGTATAACAGCAGGTAGCAAGTGACTGGTGACAGGGTGACATATTGACTTAATATCTGGTGTAATGCGATATGAAGGATGTGCCTTTTGGTGTGTATTTTCATTTTAATTATTTTTTGTTGCTTTTCTTAGGCAGACACTTGTAGGCAGTTTTGAGTAATTGTCTGAAATCATTAACATGTTTATTAAATAAGGAAGCAGAGTACATTATCCAGCGAATCAATTATGTAAATGCACAAGAGGCACAAGAAATCCATCTTTAACCGTTGCTGAGCCGCATCCGTTTTCTGGAGGATTCCGGAAAGTTGCCCTGTGGTGTGCACATCAGAGGGAGGGAGGCGTATTCAGATTGCTTTCCTCTTCTCAGAGGTTTAGAGCTGCAAAAATTAATTCACGGGTTGGGGGGAGGGGACACTTGTGAAGTCCAGCAACTGGTAGAGATCTATGTAGACCCTTCATGTGGATGACAGCAGATGATTAGCCATGGGAAGCAGCACTTTCTATTGGAGGGTCTGGGCAAAATGAGAAACACCATCAGTAGAACAGAGGAAAATGGTATCCTACTCTGGGTCATCGCAAGGCTGTCCAGGTGAAAGATCCTCGACAGAAACACATGATGTATACATATATGTCCACACACACATATGCATATACATGGACATACATACATGCATACACACATGCGCAGATACATATATGTGCACATTCATGTACACAAATATATTTACACCTATATACTCGTCTACACATGCACAGATAGATGTGCATCTGCACATGGAGGAACAGATATACATGCATATACAAATATACAGACATATATGTATGTATACCTATGCATATACACATATATACACTCACACACATACACACAGAGACATTAATGAGCACATGTATACATACGAAGGCACTAAAGCATGTGTATATTCCTATATACAAACACATGTACATATATACAGACACATGTCATGTATGTACAGACCTATAGGCATGCACACCTATACACACAAGACAAATGCATATTTATATGCACACATTTAAATATCCAGACAACACACACACATCTATGCACATGCAGATGCAAACACAATTGTGCCCACAACAGACACAGATGCACATATATACATACATATAGATGAACACACATGCATATGCACAGTCACATACATATATATACACATAGGCACAAAGACACACAGATACCTACATACATTTAAACCAACCTATCTTTTCTTCTCGTTATTTATAGTTACGATAGTTTCTAGTCCTAGAGATATGGCTTGGAAGTTAAGAATGCAAACTGTTTTTCCAGAGAACTGGGGTCCAATTCCTAGAACATATTGGGAAGCTCACAACCACCTATAACTCCAACTACAGGAATCTGAGGTCTCTGGCCTCCAAGGCACCAGCAAACACATCCACAGACCCACACACATACACGACTAAAAATAATAAATGAAACTTTTAAATGATAGTTTCTAGAAGATTCCTGCCACTTGCTCTGATGTAATGTTTCCAGGCCTTGACTATTCCCATTGGGTGGCAGGCGTGTTAGAGATTTACCAGTCCTCTCCAAGTTCCTACCACTCCGTAACTCAGTAGTCCCCGCTTCGGACATTTGAGAGATGCAGGCTTCATTTCTCCCTATTCTGCATTTTTGTCCACAAATTTTATGTCTTTTTTCTCCACATTGAGTTCTTGGTGCAAATGTAGGTTTCCATTATATAGCTGAATTTAATCTTTACCTAGAAATAGTGCTCCCCTAATCCTTCAGATGATGAGCAAAATACCCAGTGCGCTATAAAAACACACACAGCAAAGCTGGCATCCCTTGTCTGCCTTCCACTTTCGGGCTTTCAAGGTAGTCACTGTTAATGGCTGTAATGGGCATTTTGGAAACATGTGAATTCACCTAAAAGATGATGCCAGGTCAGGAGATACATGAACTTTCAGTGTGGTAGGAAGTGTCAAATGTACTTGAGTCACACACTTCCCATCACCAAGGCATTTACCAGCATGAGTGTTAGCTTTGTGTTGGCAGCCATTTTTCTTTGCTTATTCAGTGGGACATCTGGAGCTGGCTGCGATCATCTTATTGGGTGGGAACGAAGATGAGCGTGGATTTGTATCGTATTCAGCCAATTGTTTTTCTTTTGTCCTCTATCTCTTTCTAGCAGTTGTTAAAGCTGTGCTCGTGGGGCCCAGGCCCTTCTTCAAGCCCAAGCTCCCATTCCTTCCTCTTGCACATGGGGATGTCAGAAGCCAACCCTCTGTCCCCTTCTGGGCTGCTTCCACTAAAGACAGCATCTAGTTGAACTCTCCCCTTCTTTCTGCAAGAGGCCATCATCTGAGTCCTAGGCAGTGTGGGATTAGAATGGTCAAGGCCCTGTTTCCACTCTGGGACAATGCTGAGTGCCATCACAGCTCCAGAACAGCTGGGGGATGATGCTGAGGCTTGGATGGGATCTCATCCTGATCCTTCCATTCATATGGGTGCTGATGCTAAGAACAGTGTCCAAACAACGGGCACAGTCTTCTGCAGCTCAGAAAGAGTCTTCCAGAGAGCCCCAGGTAGGACACCGAGTTTCCCATTCTGACACAGAGTGGCCCAGCATGAAATGATTTAGAAGGAGTCTGTTTAGGGTCGAGTTGTGGGTGGGTGGGTCTGCCTCTTTGTTCTGCTTCTATCTTTGTTGCTAGCATTCTTGCCTTTCAAAACTTTGAGATGCAGTGCAGATTTATTGCCTTTCCCCTCACGTTTCATCTTTCGATTTGGTGCCAGTTGAGTTTTGTTTCTTAACTCAACAGAGCCTTCCTTGGGCTTAGATGATGATTTGGGTTTCTTCCCCACCCCCCACCCCCATCTTCTCTTTTGTTTTCTAAAGTCTTTCCATTTTACACTTAATTTGGGAGCCTGCTGGGACTTATCCTGATGTGAGACACAAGACAGGAGCCGGCACCATCCACACACATCCCATAACTGGCCGAGTGTACCAATGTACTTATTAGATAATTTATCTTTCTACCACATCTGAAATGCCTACTTTATTGCATAATAAATTTCTATATGCATTATGTCTATTTCTGAGAGATTTTTGGCTCCATTTTTCCTCATTATTGTTTCTCTAGTAACAAACTATTCTAATTATCTTAGCTTTATCGTATGTTTTAATGCCCAGTGGGGCTGATAACTCTGCACTTCAGAATTTTCCTGACTATTCTCAAAGGTTAATTTTTCATATGCCTTTTAGAATTGATTTTTCCAAATTTCAAAGCATTTCCGTTGGCATTTTTATTGGAATCATGTTAGATGTGTCGAGCAGTGTGGGGGTAAATGACATTTTCACAAGGACGCTGCTCCTCTAAGAGCAATGGCTTTCCTTCCATTCATTTGTCATCCTTGTGTATTTCTGTAATATTTTGATGGTTTTGTGTGTGTCAGTTGTGGGTTCCTTAAGTTCATTTCTTGAAAGTGAATGCCATTTTACTCTTATTCAGAGTATCTTTTCTTCTGATTTTAATTTGTATTTTTATATGGTCGTTCGTTAACCCAGAGCTGACTCTTGTTCTAATATCTCCACTCATTTTTTTTTTCATGGAGTATCTCTGGTGCTTTAATTATAAACACACACACACACACACACACGCATGCATGCACACACGCACACACTAAATACTTTTGCCTCTTTCCAACATCTATTCTTCCTGACAGTCTCCTCAGTGCACTGAGTAGTTTAACTTGGAAGGTGTGAAATTGCTGGTTTTGGTAATGATAAGACTATTTCTTATGTGGCAGCCTTGAGTGAGTGTGTGTGTTACACATGTGTATGTGGGTGTTTGTGCACATGTGTGTGCATTTGTGAAAAGGCAAGAGGACACCCTCAAGCATCAGGCCTCGCGGGTCATCTACCTTGTTTCCTCAGTCAGGATCTCACTGGCCTAGAACTTGCTGAGTTGTTTGGGCTGATTGGCCAGAGAACTGAACCCTGGACATATGACTCTCTCTGTCTCCCAGTGCTGAGATTCCAAGTGTAAACAACCACCATCATCTTTTAAAAAGTGCTGGAAATTGAATGCAGAACTCAGGTCCTCATATCGGCAAGATAAATATTTAACTAACTGAGCTATATCCCCAGCCCATTTGGGCTCATGTGATAAGGTGGTTTTTTTCTTTTCCTTTTTCTTATTAGATTAGTCAAAGAGTTTTATTTATTTTAGACTTTACTCACAGTCAACATTCTGAATTTGTTTTCTTACAAATGTTTTGCCTGCATGTGTATCTGTGCAGTTTATGCTTGCCTGGTGCCCATGGAAGTCAGAAGAGGGTGTCAGAGCCCCTGGAACTGGAGTCCCAGAAGGTTATGAGCTGCCTTGTGGTTTCTGGGCATTGAACTTGGGTCCTATGGAAGAGTGGCCAGTGCTCCTAACTGCTGAGCCATCTTTTCACCAACTTGCTTATTTTTATCAGATATATTTTGAGTGATTACAGACTTTCACTTTTATTAGCTATTGAGATAATGAACTGGGAACGGACTATTTCTGTCTTTGGTTCTAGTGTCCCTGTAATTATCACCATTGGCTTGTGAGATGTTATTATTGCACTTGAGAATTTTCTCTCTACTGTTTTCGAGTTAATATTTTTACATCATTAGGTTTTAAGTTATATTGATCTATCTTGATTTTCTTTCTTATGTTATTTTTGTCAGGTTTGAAACTGGAGTCTAGGCTGTTTGGGGAAAAAAATGCCTTGGACTTGTATGTGTTCTTTCCTAAATGCATATTCAAGCATTTGTCTGTGACTCGACATGGAGCAGCTGAGGACTGGTGTATATTCCAGGTCTCCCTGCATGGTTGTCGAGGAAAATATTTAATGGCTTATAGGTGATAACTGTCAAAATTGAACCTGTCATTTTCAAGCTGCAAAGGGAAGAGAAGGGCCAAGAACTGTCTTCTGAAGCGATGGAGGGATGTCAGAATTGCTATAAACTGTGCAAGCACCTGCTAAGAGAAGGCAGGGAGTCGTGGGACTCAGCTAAGACACTCTGGGGAGCCATTGACAAAGACTCGGAGATACTTAAGGTGGCAACAATAGCAAAACAAGCAAACAAAAAAAAAACCCATAAAACTTTATAGATTGTCCGTATGGTGTGGAATTATGAAATGCATGTCTGTGTGGCATGGACCATGAAATACATATCTGTATGGTGTGGACCGTGAAATGGATGCATCTTGTAACATTCATGGAGTCCTTCGCCGGTAATATGCAGTTAAAGTTCTCTTAGTCCACTCCCATTTCTTTCCACCTTTGCTTGGAAGCCATCCCCATGGTTGGCCTCTTGGAAGCCATCCCCATGGTTGGCCTCTTGGAAGCCATCCCCATGGTTGGCCTCTTGGAAGCCATCCCCATGGTTGGCCTCTTGTTCTTTCTCTCTATTCAGCCCAGGGTCTACTTGGCCTCTCACCCAGGGAGGTTTCAGGATGTAACTTCCTCACCCAGGCCTCTCTTTAAGGAGATGCTTCATTGCTAAAGAAGCATTGGTCCAAAGAAAGGCCAAGTGAGGCATTCTCTCTGTGGCTCCTTGTGCATATAGCATCCCTTGTCAATACTTAAAACCCAAAGTGGTAAAAACAAACAAACAAACCAAGGAACCAAAATGTTGGGTAGTGATCTAGAAGGCAGCCTCGTGGGGGCTTTGAGTGTCTGGAAGAGCTCCATCTCTAACTCTGGCCACTGTGGGTTAGGTCAATCTGACCCTTATGTAGTCAAGCCACGATACCTTTCAATTCAGTCCCAGCAATCATATATCCCTGGAAATATTGGCTCCCTTTCCACATTCTTAGAATTTTTCCTGTAATTTTTTTTTTAAATACATCTTTCCGGGGCTGGAGAGAGAGAGAGAGAGAGAGCACACAGTGGTTAAGAGCATTGGCTGCTCTTTCACTGGACTTAGGTTCAATTCACAGCATCCACACGGTGGCCCACAATCATCTATTAATCCACAGACACTGAACGCACGTGGCTCACAGCTCAGGCAAAACATCCGTACACATGAAATAAGAATTTAAAGACAGTGCCTCTTCTTCCTCCCCACTTCTTCCTTATGCTGGACTGTTAGATTCAATTGGGCCATTCAACTAATGTTTAGATTTTCTTCCTCTCTCTGGGTCTCCGTGCCCTAGCCCTCAGAAATTCTGTTGCAGTCTACAATCAGGAGAGACAATTTTGTAATAACCTTGTACAGACGTCAAATTACCTCAGACCCAGATTGTTCTCAAACGTTCTTTCCTCCACATTCTAAGTTCTTGATGCCACAGTCAAGCCGTCACTAAAAATATTTACTCCTAACATGGGTAGAAAGCCACAGCCCTTTTGGCTAAGCCATTAGTTGCAGCATTAAGACCGAGAGTCAATAGCACACTCCTCTTAGAAGGCTGCGACCCCTTCTCACATGTGAGGCAGTGTTCTGGAAGGCAGGCAAACTCCTTGATCACGTTTTGGCTTTAAAAATAAGATGGATTTTTTTTGAGGGGGGTCCAATTTACACTTCCCTGTTATGATGCTCACAGATAAGGGTGCTGCAAATAGAACAGAATGCAGCAGGATTTAGGGTTCGGAAAGAGGTTTCTTGTGTGAAAAACAGCTTTTCTTGACAAGCCGCTTGTCAAGGGTTTAAGCCGCCTCTCTTTTCATTTATTTATTTGGTTTGAGGGAGTTAGGAAGGTGTTTGGTGTATTTTGTGCTGGCAGCTCACACGTCAAAAACACAAGACTAAAAATATCCCCGAAATATGAATATACAGTATTCTCTCCTTCCTTTCCCTGCCCCCAGAGTCCCAGTGCCGCAGCCCAGGCTTGCAGAGGGCTGAGCCCTGGGATAATACCACAAGGAGACCTTGCTGCTCTGAGTGTCCTTTGCTCCCGTCTCTAACTCCGCATTGACTGGTCCTTGC
Organism: Microtus ochrogaster; assembly: GCF_000317375.1. Classification (NCBI taxonomy): domain Eukaryota; kingdom Metazoa; phylum Chordata; class Mammalia; order Rodentia; family Cricetidae; genus Microtus; species Microtus ochrogaster. The sequence goes on along the minus strand of NC_022012.1, from coordinate 70,767,271 downwards.
TAAGACCTAAGCTCACATTTGATCCCTGAACCACACCCCAAACTCCTCTCTTTTTTGAAGTTGGACCTCATATAGTCCAGGCTGCCCTTAAAGTCCTTGAGGTTCAGATCCTTCTTCCACGCCCTTCCCACTGGCAGGCTGGCAGGGTACGTGTCATTACTCCCGTTTCCCACCTTTCTTGTGTGAAGCATATATTCCAGTTTTTCGACAAGCTTGCAGAACATGAGCAGAGAAAGAGTGTAAGAGCTGTGTGTGGTGAGTCATGTTGGTAACTCCAGCTCTTGGGAGACTGAAGCTCACTGGATGCTTCCCGGTCTATGTTGAGAGGTTCAGGTCACCTCGGATTCTAGAACAAGACTGACCCTACCTATAAAAACAAAAGTAAGCCAACCAACCAAAAAGCATGAAACTGAGCAGAGAGACTGGAGGTCCAGAGGTGGAGATGCTGTCTGATATGTGCAGGACCCTGGCTTGCTTCTTAACACTGTGGGAAAAACAAAAGGAAGGGAAACTGGCGGGGGAGTTGTCTAGCTCACTGGTACCTCCCACCTAGGTCGGACCTTTGTCTCTTCTGCCAACTACACAGACACTGGGGGACCTGTTGTTTCCACTTCCATTGTTTAGCAGGTAGCCATTGAAGGGTCACGTCTGGGAGGCGATACCAAAGGGTGTTTGATTAGTGGTGGTGGTGGTGGTGGTGGTGGTGGTGGCAGCGGCGGCGGCGGCGGCGGTGGTAGTGTGTGTGTAGGGCTAAGGACAAACTTAACTATCAGACCTGAACTTCCAACTTCCACTCTCGTTGTTCATGTCAGGCTCCCTAGCCCTGGGGCCTTATCCTGTCTCCAACCCTCCTCCCCCGTTTCACTGCAGATGAGTGGGGATTGCAGAGAGAGGCTCCAGGGACCTTCACGCCAGTGCTGACACTGGAAGGCAATCATTTTGTCAACCTCCCCATACCTTCTGCTGGATCAGAAACTGGATCTGTAAGGATGAGCTGACTTCCCAGGGGAAAGTATGCATTTCACTCACCTACGTAGCATGTTAGTATGTTAAGTAGCAGGCAGCATAGTTCTTTAACCTACTTTAAAAACATTTGGAACGATGGTGCTTCAGGAGATGTTCTGCTCTGTGAGTAGCTTTCTGCCTAAATATAAAGTAAGCAAAACCAGGCCCAGTTTTTCTTCCTTGGCCTCTGCATTTGGAAACATGAGGGGACATTGTAAGAATGAGGCAATCGACATGGTTGGGGGAAATTTTCTCTCGCCTAAACTGTCTTATGTGTATGAATGTTTTGTCTCCGTGTATGTCTGTGTACTACACATGTGTCTGGTGCCCTTGGAGGCCCTGGAGCTAGTGGTTCCAGATGATCTGTGACAACAGTTGCATGAATTTGAGAGATTAAGGGAGATGCATGGGAGAGGTTGGAGTGAGGAGAGGAAAGGGGAAATGATACCATTATATTATGATTTCAAAAACTAAAAAAAAATTGTTATAAAAAAAACATGAAAAAAAACCCCCTCAGTTTGGCATTGTAGACTCAGTGTACTGTAAATGTATGTGCATACCGGTGGTTACATTTATAGCAAAACAACTGAGAACGTGCAAATGAAGTCTACGAAGTGCCAAATGGTGGCCTCCAGCGCCCAGCAGAACTTTCTGGAGTGGGAAGAGCTTCCAGTAAGGTAACATTCTTCCTCGCCCTCATCTCCTTAGCTCTGTTTTACATTGTGAGTATTTTATGTGTATGAATGTTTTTGCCTGATATATGTCTGGGTACCATATGCGTGCTTGGTGTCCTCAGAAGCCAGAAGAGGGCGTCAGATCCCCTGGAACCGGAGTTATTTGAAGTTACTGTGAACTCCCTAATGAGGGTGCTAGGAATTAAATACACATCCTCTACACGAGCAGCAAATGCTCTTCAGCTACTGATCTGTCTCCATAGCCTTTTTAGTTATACTTATAAAGAAAACCTGAGCAATGGAACTAGAATTTCTGGGCAAAGAAGGCTTTCTAATTTTTTATTGTAATTTGTTTATTTGATTTTTTTTTCCCCTTTGAGATAGAGTCTCACATATCTTAGTCCACGTTGGCCTCAAACTCACCACAGTCCTTTGTCGCAGCCTCTCAAATGCTAGGATGCAAGGTGTGAGCCCCCACACCCTGCTCTTCTGATTTGCGGAATCCTTTTCACCAATAAGATATTAGCCTTGCTCCATCCGCAGATCCCCAAGACAGGAGGGCAGGGACATGTTGGTGTATTGTCGGGTTTGGGGTCCCATTAAGAAGCTAGGAATACAGGGTTCATCAGAAAGATTCCCTGTAAAAAAGAGCTGTGTGAGCCTCTGCAATGCTCTGTTATCCTCAGTGAGGATACAGTCACTTTAAATCACAGGTGATCATTCATCTGCTAATTTGAAGGAGTCCTGGTTTAACTGCCTAGAGTTCCTCAACTAAAAACTCCAAAAGCTTTCTAAAAAGAATATCAAAGAAATCATCATGTGAACCCCCCTTTCTTTTTGTTCAAGGCTTAAAAATTCATTACATTTATTTATTTTCTGTTGTTTTACTTTCATTTTGCAAAAAAAGTAAAATATCTGGCTCTTTTCATACAAAATAGACTGGCTCTATTCCCTTATGTTAGGTACACATTCCCCATACTGTGTTGCATGGGACCCTGGAGATGGGTGCTTCATTCATGATGCTATGGTTTTTCTGAGTTCGGGGTGGTACATCTGCTGTATCTCCACTTGTGCTTTCTTGGTGCTTCTTGGCATGCTAAAGAAAGACCTTTATAGTTTCTAAACAAAGACCAAACCTACAGCTTTGTTAAGCCCAGCATTATCTGAACATTTAGTGTGTGTGTGTGTGTGTGTGTGTGTGTGTGTGTGTGTGTGTG
>NC_022012.1:70755630-70764252 GCF_000317375.1 Microtus ochrogaster | reverse complement strand
TGCACAAAGCAAGGCCCTTCTTGCGTTTTGCATGATCACAGATTCCTGTGCTTGGGAGGTGTTCTGCTAATGGTGGTTTGAAGGGACTTGGGTGGGGGCTTGAAAGGGCTTGGATTTCTTGAAGTCTAAGAAACCTCACACACCTCATCAAAAAGATTTCCAGAGGTCCCTCTTTAAGCAGGCAAGCCTTGCACATGGAACCTTTTCTGGGTGGTCCTCTTTCCCTGGGGGCTCATGCTGGCCAACCTACAGCAGATGAGTTTCTGTGTGTATGAAGTCTGCTCTCTGAAAATCGTTATTCACAGCTCATTCAGCACACACAGAACCATCGAGCTCCATCCCACGTCTGTGTGAGTCACTTTTTTAAGTACTTCTTAAAAAAAAAAAAGGAACTGTCTCATGCACATAGATAATTAGAGAGGGGGGAAAACAAGTAAAAATAAATCATGTTGTTGAATTTAAAAACCCAAATGAATCTTAAATACCAAATACATATGTTTCTCACTTTCTTGGCTCACCAAAAGCTTACCACCTTTGCTCTGGTCCTGTTCCAAGCATGGCTGTTAGCAATTTCCTTTAACCATAAAAGCCAATGATTTGGAAATAGCATGCCAAAATAAAGGTAATATCATATTCAATCTCCCAAATTACTCAATATATATAAAGTCCAGAGAAGCCTGCTGCAGGCCTATGCTGCAGGTTAACAGCCTCTTGCATGTCTCTTTCTAGGCTAATTAACTTATCTTGATGGACAATGGCTTCCCAATTTATATGGTTCTCCTTGAATGTTGCCGCCCCAGAAATGGAATGCCTAAAGTTATTCATTATGTTTGAGTGCATTTACTGATTGATATTTATATTAGAATGGTCAACTTATTATTACCTATTATTTTATCATTAAATTTAATGTATGAAATGTGCAATTTTATAGCTATCCATTACTGCATTAATTTAACGCAATGCAAATTGATTGTTCAGCAAGCATGGCATGCATGTAAGCATACATTTCAAATTTTAAACTGCTAAATTCAGTTTAGCTCTGTTCTGAGAGGTGGTCCTCTGTTTCAGTGTAAGATCCTATGTCTTGTCTGAGTCCAGTGTCACTAGGTACCCATTGCCTGATCCACTGGCCAGTTACATGTATTACCGTACCTCAGTTCACCCCCTTCTCCCCACCCCATTGTTCTAACTGGCTTGCTCTCTACTTTTCTGGTGTCATTCAAGGAAGCTTTGCACAGGAATTAGATGTCTAGCTGCATGGTTTTAGGATTTTCTGATAGGGGAGACAGACAGAGAGAGAGAGAGAGAGAGAGACAGAGAGACAGAGAGAGAGAGAATTTTAAGGTGGCAATACAAGTCTGTGACATTACAAATGAGAGAATAGCATTCAAGCATGAGGAAAATCTCTCACACTTGAGTATTTTTCTCACCCTTTGGGGAACAAGCTAGGCTTCATCAGTAGGCTGTGTCTGCACTTGCTGTAAGTGGAAAATATCATATTATTCCTCCAAAGTTATGATAGAAACAGGTAGCAGTAAATTTTTTTTGTTAAAGCTAACATTTAACAGGAACATTTGGCAAAAACAAAACAATATCAAGAAGAAAAATAACTCTGTATTGACATAAAAAAAAGAGGCAGGTGCCTACATTTTGTGCTTCTTAAAGACTTCTGCTTGCATCTTTAGCAACAGTCTGCTCACAAAATAATGTACAATGCCACAGAGCTCTGGGGCCAAGGTGAGCAAGCCCCACCATGGGTGCTGTTGGCCCTTTGGGGACTGGGGACTTTGAGCATCCCATATATGTCAAAAGTCTCCTGGGTCCCAGCATCTACCCCCAGCTTGGTCTACTTCATTGAAGATTAAAAAGAAATAAAGACACTATTTTAAAGATGAATTTTAGGTTTTTTTAAAAAAATATGTATACATGTTTTGTGTGTGGATATGCCATGTCTCTCTGAGTGTGTCTGCCTTCTAAAGTCAGAAGAGAGCATCGGATCCCCTGGAGCTGGAGATGTTGGTATGAGCCACCTGATATGGGAACTGAATTCTGAACTCTTAGGAGAACAACAGACGCGCTCTTAATTGCTGGGTCATCTCTAAACCCAAGATACCATTTGAATATTTTCTTTTTATTTACTAGATATTAAATTTGAACAAAATAATGTTGCCTCCTCTCACTGTTTAATGAATTCTACCTTTATTCAGGGACTTTGTAACCAAATGGGAGTGGCTCCTCATTAATCTTTCAGTGTCTTTTGGTCCAGGCACTGGTCCTGTTTTTCTTTGAGTCGTGGTCAGTTCCTCTTTGGTGCTTCATCTTTAAAAAGTAGCCGGTCAGTGGAATCAACTAATCAGGGTTCGCGGGGGCTCACAGAGATGGAAACAGCATTCTTGGAGCCTGCATGGATCTATACTAGGTCTTCTGCATGTAGTTTCAGTTGTCGGCTTGGTGTTTGGGGAGGACTCTTGATAGTGGGAGTATTTCTGACTCTTTTGTCTGCTCTTGGGACCCCTTTCCTCCTACTGGGTTCCCTCACCCAGCCTTGGTGTGAGGGTTTGTGCCGGGTCTTATTGTATCTGAGCCATGTTCAAGATGTCCCCGAGAGGCCTGCTCTTTTCTCAGGGAAGACAAGGGGTGGGGAAGAGAGTAGATTTAGGGGGAAAGGGATGTGGGGGTAACTGGAAGGAGTAAGGGGTGGGGAAGTTTGGTCAGGATGTATTGTATGAGAGAAGAAAAAAATTAGCTGGTCATTAACCCAGACTTGGTTTTCCTATGCACTCTGAAATGCAGGGCTGAGCTACTGCATACTTAACAAGAGAGCAAATCCACATCTGGTTAAATATGTATTCAAAGCTACTTTCAAAAGCAGACAAGATTTTGATGTGCACTTCTTGATAGTAAACAATTAATTTTCCCATTATCGTTCTTAATGACTCAACTATTCGAGAGAAAATAGCCTTCCACAGTGTGTTGATTGGAATGTTTTAGGACAGTGGTTGTTTGGATGGTTCTATATTTCTTTAGAACAAAGCTCATAGAGGACTGGACAGTGAGAGGGGAGTCTCGATAAAAATGGGTACCTGCTCTCCTGAAAGTTCAGATGACACTGAAATGTCCCAAAGTGTGCTGCCACACACATCCAGCCTAGCTTGGGAACCACTAGAGGGTCCGAGCACAGCCAAACCATGCCTGAGACTTGAAAATTACTCTGTGTGTTCACTCTGTATTTCTTGATCTCAAACATGGACCATCTGAGAGGTTTCTATTATTCTGTTTTTGCATGGTAGCCCATATGGGGAGGTTCTATTGAACTTGTCCCTATTGTCTAAATTGGTAAGGACAACTGACCAGGTCTCTTCCTCAAGAGGGCACCAGATCTCATTAGAGATGATTGTGAGCCATCATGTGGTTCCTGGGAATTGAACTCAGGACCTTTAGAAGAGCAAGCAGCGCTCTTAACCACTGAGGCATCTCTCCAGCGGAATCTTAGCTTATTCATGGCTGAATGGTAACTAGAACTGGGTGGGAGATGCTTCATTCCTCGTGCCTCTCTCCTTGCTCCTGCCTGATGGAGTTTGTTGAGCACTGTATGAACTAGGGTCCAGGCACAGATGATGCTACTACATGCTGGTCACTTTCAAACCTGAGGGCTGTGGAATCGTGATCTCTCTTAAGACCAGCCTAGAAATTCTTGTGTAACTAAAGACAGCTGCTCAAGACAGGTCACATAGTGCATCCACCCATCCCTTGGACCATCAGGTCCTAAAATCCAGGCTGGCTCATTGTAGGTGCCAAGTGCAAGGTCTCATGCTGGACAGAAAATGCTCCGGGATGCTTTCTTAGTACCTTGGTTACTGAACCAGCGATCTGCCTGCCCAGGCCTGCAACAAATCATCTGTAGCATGAAAGAAGCCAGACTGTGGCTTTAACAAGCACACTTGGCCTTTCCTTCCAAAAATCCTTTGGTGAGATATTAACGAGACTGGGGAGCCTGGGTGTAAAGTATGACATTGAGAGATTTATCTTTATTGCTTCTGCAGATGGGTATAGGAGAAAGGTAGGTGTTGAAGGAGTTAGGAGATGGAGCCTAAGCCAGGCTCCAGGATGGAACTGAAAAGGAGCCTTCCATGTGACACCAGGGGAGCCAGTAAGCTTCATCACAGGGCTGGATTATAAAATGAAGAGTTTACAGAGTGACCTCGTCCGTGTATGTGGTCTTGGCTGAGAGGCCCTTCAGGAGCCACTGAGCATCTTATCTGCCCCTGCTCACCCTGGCATCGGACTCGTGGTCCCGCTCCCTCCCCTGACCTTGCCTGACCCTACAGACCACTTTATGCTCTCTAGGCTGTTTTCATAGATGTTTTGGGCTATGGGTCATTTTTAGTTTGTTTTATTTTTGCCATAGGAAGATTATGTGAACCAAGCAAAAGGGTACATTTCATCTTTTCCTTTAACTTACTACCATGGTCCCCTTACGTCTAACAAAAGTAATACCTGCACATTTGTTGGAAAGTTTACGAAGCTGTTATGGGGACATTAACAGTTACTGTGGAAAGCCATGTGCTTCTTACTGGACATATTTTAGTTTGGATAAGTATTTTCTTTTTTTCTTTTTCTTTTTTTTCATTTTGTAAAAGAAAGCCCTTCTTGGGCATAATGACCAAAGCTGTTGTTCCCATCACGTCCTCTGCTCTTCCAGCTTGTGTTATGGAGACTCCTCCTTTTGGGGCACATGCAGTTATCAATAAACTATCACGTCGCCGTAGTTGGATGTAGCTAATAAAAAGCAGGCTATTTTTATTTACTGCCAGATTGCACAGGCGCTGGTGTTTTGTTTTGCTCCAAAGAGGTTTAGAGCAGGAGGGTTTTGTTTGTTTGTTTGTTTGTTGTTGTTGTTGTTGTTTTGTTTTTGCAGTGGGAGGGAGTTAGTTCTTTGTATTTATGAAATTGTCAAAGGCAGAGACAGCTCGTATGTGTGCAGGTCAGTCATGTACATGTACTAAGTGAATGATGCTACCCAACATGTGGGCTGGGTTCCCTGCCTGCCGTGCAGTTTGACCTTAGTTCTAATGCAAAGACAAAGTGGTTTAGCCGGCTCGCCCTCTGACAGGGGTCCTGTCATCACCAACGTTGAAAGAGCCGGAAAGGAAATCCTATTTGTGCTTATAATTGCTAAGAAACAAGTCCTGAGTTATTGCACCTCCATGTTGTTGGTGGGGTTTTTTAGAATTGTAATTATGTCGTGTTGAAATTTATGTTTTCATTATTCATCTTTTGACATTATTTATCGGACTATCATGAGATTGCTAATTAAAAATAAAATTAGAAAGAAGGAAAACAGTCAGAATGGGCATAGTTGATGGCTTTCAAATCGGGACAAGGGTGATTTATATTTTCTTGACTGTGGAAGGAAGATTTAGAAGCAAGACGGCAGTCTAGCCGGCGAAGATGCTTTGCTGAATGGTCCTCTCTTGTCTTGATGGGGGTCAGGGTGTATTGATCACCCAAACCTCCACAATGGGAAATTAATATTTTAATAATTTTCTCGTTGGCACGTGTAGATAGTAGCATTTAATGTGGTTATGCTTTAGGGAAATTGAGATGAATTAAATGTGTTTTTCTGGAATGGCAGAGTTTTTGTAAATCACTCTCAATTACTCATTTCAACGAGTGTGTGCTCCCATTTTATACCAAGAATAGACAGATTAGGAAGTGAATTCCCCCCCTTTTAAAGGCTCCAATACAAATCTGATTCCCACTTTCAAAAGAGAAGGGTGAGAGGGAGGAGGAAAAGAAGGAGGAGGGAGAGAGAGAGAGAGGGAGGAGGGAGAGAGCAAGGCAGTGGGAATGATCAGAGAGGATGCATCCCATATATGTCAAAAGGCCCCTGGGGTCCCAGCATCTACCCCCAGTTCTAGTTCAGGACTGGGTTTCTGAATGGAATCTGCGCTGTCTGTGGATGGTCACATTTTACCAGCCAGGAGACTCGAGAGCCTTCCCGGATATGGTTCAGTATCGCTTCTCAGTTAGGCATCTCTCTCTTCTACCCGGCTATGCAGCAGGCTCGGTTCAGAAGTCAAGCTGAAATGTCGACTCCTTTCCTGGAGACTGAGAGACTAGACAGAGTGACTGTAGTATGGTCTAACTGAGAGTGAGAAGTGATCTGAGTTCTTCAGGCTTTCTGGTGAGGGACCATAGTCCTGTGCTCTCCTGAGTCCATCCCCAGCATTTCCGGTGACTGTAGTGGTCAGAACTCCCTATATTCTCCTCGAGTGCCTCCCCACCAAGCCATCCTCCCTCCACCCCTATATTCAAGCAAGTGACTTGTTAACAGACTGTAGATGTTTCCCAGGGAAACCCTGATGTCGTCTTACCCTAGCAAGTGCTGTTTCAATTACCCAGAAGTCTTCTGGACAATGATTCCAGGTTTAAACAATTTGGAAATTTGCAAAATAGCAACTGATTGAATTTTAATGGATAGGGTGCATTAAAGATTGGTTTGTTCTTGCTGCGTTTTAAGCAGGAACAGGCTACCCGACAAGTTATTGAAATGGCCTCCCATGAAAGGAAAGAGCCGGGAACATCAGTGATTGTCAAGGGTACAGGTGATGACCAGAGAGAACCTTTGCCAACGGTAGCACCCACTGGGAGTGTGAAGACCCATCTGCCAATGGTAGCACCCACTTGGAGTGTGAAGACCCATCCTAAGGAGATCTGTATTTTGCCTAACTGCTACGGAGTTGTAGTGGAGACTGACTGGCACATGTGTGCTGCTCACGGCATTTGCATACATGCAGGATTAGGAATGCTTCTCTATTTGACACAGAGGATCCGGGCTTCACTATTGTGGAAGAACTATTTGCAAACCATAACTGGGTGTTAGCGACAATGGGATGACTGTGAAGAATGACATCAGCCACTCCCCCTTTAATTATGAATTCTCCTTCACTGCCTCTTCTTTATCGTCTTCCTCTTCCTCTTCCTTCCCCTCCACTTCATCCTCCTCCCCCATCTCTCCATGTTTCTCAGCACTCAATTGTATACACTTTCAAACACAAAGAAAAGAATTGAAAGAAATGACAGGGCAAGCCCATTCTAGAGTATATTTTAGCAATGATCATGCCAACAGCAACTTCAGGTACTGAGTGCTTAGGCTCCAAGCTCTATGCCGAACGCTTTACCTGTCTTGTCCTCAGTTAATCCTTAGTCACTTTATGCTGAGATATGTTTATCTCCATTTTACAGAGAAAGAAACCAAAGCTGAGAGTAAATTGCTTCCTTGGAACATTTTTAGCAACTAACTGGTAAGAACATTATTAAAACCCAGGTTTCATAAACAACAATCTCCAAACCCACCATTGAAGTATTCTGTTTGGATCCTGATCCTGATCCCTGGGCTTTTCTTAATTTCTACCTTCCAAATGTGCTTGTTAGAGAGCTTCGTGCCTCCTGTGGTTCTCAAATTACATGTATTCAAACAACGTCATCAGCCACAACGTGTGAATTTGTCATACGCCTTCCAAAGCAAGCCTGAGTGACCTGCGTTTTATGAAGTGATAGCCATCGCGTTATGGTGCCAAGGCCATTATATCTGATGTCTTTACACATCCTTAGACCAGGGAGCTGTGGAATCACAGGCAGTAGAGAGACTCCTTGGGCAATAAACACCAAAGAGGCAACTGGGCTGTGGTGTGCACCTTTAATCCCAGCACTCCAGAGGCAGAGGCAACGGCAGGCAGATCTCTGTGAGTTTGAGGCCAGCCTGGTCTACAAAGTAAGTTCCAGGACAGCCAAGGATACACAGGGCTGATGAGAAGCCAAGGACAATGGCATGGGGTTTTGATCCTACTTCATGTTTTGACTTTGTGGGAGCCTAGCCAGTTTGGATGTTCACCTTCCTAGACCAGGATGGAGGGGGGAGGACCTTGGATTTTCCACGGGGCAGGGAACCCTGACTGCTCTTCGGACTGGAGAGGGAAGAGGAGAAAAGTGGGGGGAGGGGGAGAGGGGCGGAAGGAGGGGGAGGGAAATGGGAGGCTGGGAGGAGGCGGCGGGAAATTTTTTTCTTTTCAATAAAAAAATAAAAAAATTAAAACAAAAACAAAAAGAGAACCAAGGAGGCGTTTAAGAATATCGGGTCCCCTTCTTTCTCCCATTCCCTTTTGTCTTCTTTTTATTCTTCCCAATGAGCAGAAACTAGTGTACAACACGAGTTTCCCATGGTTCAGAGAGACTGGAATGATGGAATGCCCGAGAAGCCTTCTTAGCTCACTGTGAGTCACCTACTAGGTTGGACTCCTCCACCTAACCTCCCTCCCCACTGTGCACCCTATAAAAGATGGAGGAGAAGCAGTGACCAGTCTCCAGGTTGTTCTGCCCCCAATCTGAGTCTCCTTATGGCAGACAAGATCTCTCAAGGTTAGAAGCTCAAGGTGAGACACGAGGCAGGTGCAGACAGGGTTTTTTCTGTCTGTCTGTCTGTCTGTCTGTCTGTCTGTCTGTCTGTCCTTTAGTGTCTCCTAAAGCCTTGGGACCTTAGGGAAGTGCCCAGAACTTTGGATTCTGTTACTCCCTTGCCAATTCTCCACCCTGTACCTCCATGACTGGTTGTACAGCCGA
>NC_022012.1:70753527-70755294 GCF_000317375.1 Microtus ochrogaster | reverse complement strand
CTTGTGGATGCTAAGCCTGTAGTCACTGCACCTCACTTGTGGATGCTAAGCCTGTAGTCACTGCACCTCACTCTTTCTCTTTGCTTTCCCCCTTGTTTTCTTCTCCCTCGCTCCCTTCCTTTTTTCTTCCCTCCCCACATCATTCCTTTCTTCTGTAGAGAACGGGATTGAATTTAGGGACCCATACATTGTGAACAAGCACTCAGTCACTGAGCTGTGTCCCTAATTCTCACATTGTCACACTTTTCTGCCTTTGTTTTTATTGGGTGCACACGTGTGTGTCCACGTGTGGGCCTATGTGCCGTGATGCCCATGTGGCAGGCAAAGAAGTACCTTCAGGATTCTCTATTTCCATCATGTGGGTCCCAGGGGTCAAACTCAAGTCCTCCGTCTTGGTGGCAGGTACCTTTGTCCGCTGAGTCTCCTCGCTGGCTCCCAAGGTTTTGAATGGCAGAAGACTCATGATATAAACTTCACCCTCAAATGCATTTGCTGCAGTGTTGTGCAATGGTTACCATTCACTGTCTGTGTCCAAAAACATTCATCCCCTGAGCAGAAAACCTGAGCCCTGCAATGTATCCTCCATAATCCCTGACTCGGTCCCTGGTCCCTGCAGCTACCCTTCTGTCTATATATTTGGTTGTTCATGTATTTCCTACAAAAGAAGTAGTATATGACATATATTATGTCTGGCTTCTTTTGCTTGCAATGTTTTCTAGAAAACAATGTCTTTTAAAATCGGCAGGTACTCCATTGTATCCCCCTCCCTCCCCTTTTTCCTCCCTCCCTCCCTCCTTTGCTTTCTCCCTCCCTCCTTCCCTTCCTTGTATGTCCACATTCCCCTTCCCTTCCCTTTTCCTTTTCTTTAAATCAGCAGTGGTACCCAATTTTTTTCACTTCTTGACATGTCATACCTAGGAGGTCAGTCTCTCGAAGTAAGGAAAGCCCCTTCAAAACAGGAGTCAAATAAAGAGTAGCTGTATTTTCCCCCTGCCTTGTACAATCTCCAGATGCAGGTTTTGATTTTCTGCCCAGCTGGAAAGTCATTTAGTGTTAAGGAGACGTGCGAATTCCTAAATTATTCATCTGAAATTCTTTTCGGCTCTTTTAATTCGTGACACTGAGTTATTATTTTGTAAAGGGCTAAGGGCATGCATGAAAGGGAAGGGGCCAAGGCCAACCCATGCTGCTATAGAGGGGGCAGGTTCCTGTGTGCCACCTAACCATGTGTGGAGCAGGATAAGCCATCCCTCTACCCGACCGCCTTTATCGCCTCACTTTCTGGCTCTCGGGGTGTTGTTGGATCATGCCCATCCCTTGTGACCACCGTTTTCCCTGGGGGAAATCTTTAGATAGCCTTGTCCCTTCTAACACACACACACACACACACACACACACACACACACACACACACACACACACAAGTTTCACACGTGTCCCTGCAACCAAGAACTGGAGAAAGCATTTCAACCCTTCCTCAAAGCCGGAAAGACAAAAGAGTTTCTGGGACCAAATCAATGGCACACCCCAGGAATTCGCTCTCCCAGTGTCCCTGAGTTATCAGCCATAATCAGCGGCCTACTAGGTCTGTGCTTGTGGTATCTGTAATTATATTCATTTGTATGGATGCCCAGGGAATTCTACTGACTGGCCCCTTAAGTGCTTAACCGCAAACAAGAACATGCTTGAATTACAGCATCGTTTGGGGTCTTGCACATTTCAAGGGACTGATCTTAAGTTTATATACTGTGTGTGTGTGTGTGTGTG
>NC_022012.1:70749517-70753317 GCF_000317375.1 Microtus ochrogaster | reverse complement strand
GGAGGGGAGCACCATTATGATCTAGGAGAAATCATGAATCTGTCCAACTTGAGTGGCAAGATCTGTAAGCTGACTGCTGGTTTATACTTCAGTATGATACCAAAATCATTCTCCCTCCCTTTCTTCTCCCCCCTTTTTGTTTCTTCCAGATCTAGAGTCTTGTGGGTAAGCTTCGTCCAGTGGCTTCGTAATTAGGTAGATTAATTAGCACCTGTCTTTGGCTGTAAGAAGTAGGTGCACATGGTGTGGACTCATAGTCCATGCCAGACACTTAAAACAAAACCGTGGGATTCCCACGGCTGGCCCGTAGACATTTGTATAAATTAAAACCATCCAGAGCCAGCTCAAGGCCTGCGTGCTCTCTTGAGAGCTGGGCAGGTGCAGGGAGCTGCACTGACTTTTTTGTCCGGATACCCCAGCTCACAGTGATAAACATGCTAAGGACAACTGTTAGAAAATCGTGGAAACCAGAGCTCTGTCGTGGAAATGTTCTGTCAAATTAAAGGAAATCAACCTAAATACTAGCCATGCATTTCTTCTAGACGGGTAACAAGAAGGAGAGCAGTGGGTCATCAGACACCCCGCACCTTTAAGAAGGTTGTTTATTTGATTTGTAGCTAGTGTAAGGAAAGAAAAGCTTTGGCCTGAGGGGCAGACTGCCTATTTGTTTGTTCCTTTGTTTATTTACAGAGACAGATCTCCTTTAAGCTTTTTAACTCTTCTGTAGCCAAGTTTAAGGATGAACTTCTGTTCCTCCTGCCTCTACCTCCTGAGTTCCTAGGATTAAAGGTGTGTACACCTGTCTGTGGGCGACACCTCTAACTCAGGGGAACTGCCTGCTTCTTTGTGTAGCACCTACTAATCATTTCAAGTCAATCAAACTTCACATCGTTTGAACAGGGGTCCTAAAAGGTGTCAAGGCTGCACAGTGGCATTTCTTATGACCCTGTGATCCCTAACCTCGGAGAAACCCAGCTCCCGAATATCTCCAGATTCAGGGATATGTTTAATTTGTTTAATAATCTTCAAGAGGTCTTTGTATTCTTCACATGTCATCTTCCAAAATAAGTTCATAATAGCATTATTAAAGTCACTCCAGCATGTGACATGAATCCAATCTCTTTCCTCTTGGAGAAAGGCTACCAAGCACTGTTTAATACACACTTAAGGTCAGAGGGCACTGCCAGAAGAACACGTGGAAGCAGTTTGAAGACTGTGACAGATTGCTTTTCCAACGAGGTCCCCTGCTGGATGGTTTCTGGGTAGGTGTCTAATATAGTAATATATTTATAATTGGATTTTAATTGCTATCAGATTTTAGTGTGTGTGTGTGTTTCAGTTTGCTTCTACCAGAAGGACAATGCTCCAAATGAAATTATACAGTACCTCTCCCAGGGCAATTTGTTCTCTGCCAAAAATATATTGGAAGAATAAAGTGCACACAGTGGTGTTGCTTGCCTTAGTTTATTAACTTAACACCCAAAGTCGCTTTAATTGTTCGTGTTCACATTTCTCCGTTGCTCACCCCAGCTGCACAGGTTTGAGGGCAAAGCGTGGGCAGTGTGTCATGGAGTCCCAGAAAACGTCACTGTGTCCTGACGTCTTACTTGTGTCATCTGTAAGATGCGGCAGGCACTCTCACCTAGCATGGAGGGTACTCTGATGATTAGTTAGGTAGTTACCAGTTTAAGACACTTAACAGATCCACCCCTAGAGCAGGTGATGAGACACAAATGCCTCAATTATTGGTAATTCCACAAGTATGAGACTTCCCAGTCTTCATGTATTAGTTTGAAATAAATGACATAAGGGGTGGAGTTTGGTTTGCAGAAGACTTTGCTAGCATGAGCAGGGGCTAACTTTGCTCCCTAGGGTCGCATACATGGTGCAGGTAATCCCAGCAATTCAGAGGTGGCAGGAGAAGTTGAAGTAACAAGGTCATTTTTGACTGCATAGTGAGTTTGAAAGTGGCCTGGGTTACACGAGAATCCTCTCTGTCTCTCTCTCTGTCTCTGTCTCTGTCTCTGTCTCTGTCTCTCTCTCTCTCTCTCTCACACACACACACACACACACTTTCAAACATACATAGTCATACACACAAGATTCAAGTAAAAAACTAAATAAATAATAAGAGACAGAAGAGTATGAGGAAAATGAGGTAATGATAAGGCTCAGAATGTGTTAGAATGAAGACATTCTTGATATCTATTACACGGTACAGTGACTGTAATTGATAACAATGTACTTTGAATACAATCATTGCTACAGTAGATTTTAATGACCTCACTGCCAAAACAATTATATAAATAGTGTATGTGTGTGTGAAGTGATGGACATGCTAATTAGCTTTATTCCATTATTTTACAGCATGTAAATATGTCAGAACATTACGCTGTACACTGAGCATATGTATTGTTTATGTGCTGTTGATATTTCTGTAAAGCTGGAGGAGTCGTCTGAGAGGACCTGGGGTTTCCAGGTATGGCTGCTGACTGAAGGGCACTCATATTAGCCAAGGGCAATGTCTTATGTCCCCAGCAGAAGTGCTGTCAAAAGACAAGTAACCAGACATCGTCTCTGCACCGAGTGCACAGCTGCACGTCTATAATTTCACGTAATAGGAGGTTTCAAAGAGATCCCCGCGTTAATCCTTGCATCAACTGGTGTTATCCTATGGCTTTATAAAAGCAGATATTCCCCAACTATTTAAGTGTACTCATTTTTAAAGTTGCACACTCATGAAACTGAGGTTATTTCAGTTAAAGAGCATAGGGGCTGGAGAGGTTGCTCAGAGGTTAAGAGCACTTGCTGCTTTTGTAGAGGACCAGGGTTTACTTCCCAGTATCCACATGGTGTCTCACAACTAGTTGTAACTCCAGTTCCTAGGGATCCATTGCCCTCTTTTGGGCTCCACAAACATTGCACCCACATGGTGTATACATATACATGTACACAAATGTAACATACATGTAAAATGCTAAAAACTTAGTACCATTTTTTTTATAGGGCCTCTGTTAGAAATAGTGTTTTGGGTCCATTCCTGCTAGCAAGTCTGTCTGCATGGTGGTGGTTCCGTGCATGCAGACCGCTGTGGGAGTATGGAAGTCAGGAGACAACATTGCGTCTTGGATCCCATCAAGTACTTGGGCAGGCAAGCAGGCCCAGGAGCTTGCAGGATCCTCCCGTCTTCTCTTTCCATCTTCGCAGGAGCACTGGGATGGCAGTGTGTTTCCTGCAGCCACATTTTTTATGTGGCCTCTGGGGATTCTAATCATGTCCTCGTGCATTTGTGACAAGAACTTTACCCACTGACCCATCTCTTTAGCTCTCTGACTCAAAAAATACCCAATATTATTTACTAAACAAAACAATTAGAATCAAGGGTGATTGTTTTTTTTTTTTAGAGAATGCATCGATTCATAGGAAAAATAATTGAAAGCATATAATAAATTTACTTTTGTCATCTAAGTTTTTTCAAAGGAAGGAGATACTTAGGATGAAATCTCACCTTAAAGTGTCCAGCGTAACCTGCTGATCACGGTGGATTCGAGCTGAAATCAGCGTGCATTTAACATTAGATCACCCGTCTGTGTTGACTCTTTCCGAACAGTAGTGATGCCCCTGTGAGAACCCCAGCAGGGATGCACTCTGGGGTCGCAGGAGAGCAGTTTAACTTTTCATGAGCTGAAGAGCCGCACCAAGGCAGGTCTGTAGACCCATCAAGGATGCTAAAAAGGAAAACTCACTCAGCTGATGTCAGCACGGAGAAGACCAGTGTCAGGATTTGCGCTGTCCTACCC
>NC_022012.1:70739629-70749342 GCF_000317375.1 Microtus ochrogaster | reverse complement strand
TTCCCCCCCCAAGATGGCGGGTCGCTTAACACTATGGTAATTGGCTTTAATAGGAATATTAATGTGAATAGATGCAAAATATGACATTTAATGGATCAAAAAAAAAGAGGCAGTTTTAAATTTTACAGCCAATTTGATTTCATTCTACCATAGCAGGAAAAGTTGTCAATGCAAAAAAAAAATAAAAAATAAAAAACGAACAAAATTCTTTTGATCCCCTCCAAGAAAAATCACACACTTCCCCCTCCTTCTCCTGCAGGGGCAAATGAGGACAGATTTTCTGAGGGGAGATAATGGGGGTGATAATAGCCTAAAAGCTACAAAAACAGCTTGAGAAATGTAACGGGATAAGGAAGGGTTCCGTTTATAGCTATGTGAGTTTGTCTGGAAGGCTAGCCAACAACCACCAATGAACTGTACCTTCTTATCAGATGGGGAAACTGAGGCCCAGAGCCTGGCTCGGTCCTGTTTAGAGTCATTTACGAGGCTCCTAGGCAGCAAGGGGGAGGCTGGCGTGGAGTTCTGTTACGATCAGGCAAGACGTGAGCAGTAAAGGCATTAGAGAAAGGTTATGAGAAAAATAAAACAAAGAAAAACTGGTTGGATCCAGACAAGATGCGACTGTTAAAGAATTGCCCATTGTGAAGTTTCTCTGCTGCACAGCCAGGCTCTCGTTCACCTTTGGGCCCTGGATCTGCCTGAGTTTCTTCAGGAAAGGCTGGGACTGAGAATCTAACTCCACAGTCCTCTCCAAGACTGAGGCTGGCAGAGAAGGTTCTGGAATTGGCATGAATCACGGGCCTGCTCCTCCTCTGATACATCCCAGGGAATCCATTTTGTTCCTGCCTGGAGGTAGACCGCTGTCAGGGTCCAAATATATAGGAAACAAAACCCAGCAGCATGAATTATTACATGCAGTACCCACCTGAATAGAAAAATAGTATTTTTCCCTGTGCTGCATTATCTCTGGGCCCTGATAAGGGAATAAGCTTAAAGGAAAAGGAGGATACCCTTTTCCTTTTTTTATGAGCTGTGACTGCATAAAGGGATGAGAGGGGCAGGGTGAAAGTGGGGGTGGAGTCTGGCCTGGGGGAGTAACCAAGCAAGTCTGCTCTAAAAGAAAGCAGGGGGGTGAGTGTGAGTGTGAAGGTGAAAAGAAAACACACACACACACACACACACACACACACACACACACACACACACACACACACTGCTTCCAGTGGCTGTTTGCCCGGATCAAGCCTGGTTCAGAATTTTGTTTAGAAACATCAGCTAGGAGTTAGAGGCTGTTGGATAGCCCAAATGGAAACAGCCACATCTGCATGTCACCTGGCAGTGTTAAGTGCCTTTCACAGAAGGGACAAAGAAGGTAGGAGGACATTGCAGAGACTAGACCACGCTGGGGAATCTGCCTGCACGTCCTATCATAGTGGTTATCCAATCAGCCTGTCAGATCAGCTCCCTCTTCCCGAGGGATGAGGAGCTTAGAGAATCACAGTATCCCATTCCTATGCCAGGCCAGTATGTCGGACTCTCTGGAGGGACTGGGGAATCCAGGCGTCTGTACTTTTATACACAATCTACCTCCCAGTCTCTGGCATTGACTAGAACATTCAGCACAGAGCTTTACTGAGGAATTTTGAGAAGGAATGGCGTAGAGCCACGGGAAACTTCTGAGGGGTTCTTCATGGGATCCCTGACATGAACAAAATGCCAAGTTTAATGCTGGGCACAGTGGCATGCGCAACTTTAATCCCAGCCCTTGGGAGGCAGAGGCCAAGACAGATCTCTGTGAGTTCAAGGTCAGCCCTGTCTACGTAGTGAGTTCCAGGCCAGGCAGGGCTCCCTAGTCAGACCCACTAGGGTGAAACGAGAGGAAAGGAGAGGAGAGCAAGTTCAACTTTTCTTTGTTTCCAGAGGTCAGGTCTCAGGCTTCAGCTATGCCTTTGTGACATGTGTTTTTGTTTTTCCTGTCTTCCAACATAGGCAGCTAACAGCCCTTGGTTTTGGTGTGTTAAAGAGAATCCTCACTGCTCACAGCCCCTCCCACTTCCACCCTCCCACCCCTGTCGCTGGTGACTAGGCTAGGGCAGAGAAAAGACAAAAGACAGAGCCCCTAGAAAGAAGTCCCGTCACCAGTCGATTAAAACCCCAGCCTCCTGACCTCCAATCTTAAGTTCCCGGCCCTGGGAAATAGCTCTTTAATGGGCTTTAGGCGATAAAGCAACAAGGTTGAAATTGAGGTTACATTAAAGCCTAATTTTCTTATGAGGACATGTGTGCAAATGAACGTGGAAGTGGCGTGCCTCTGTAATAGAGCTGCTTGCCGGGGCCCAAACACCCTCAGCCCTTTGTCTCAATTTTCTCATTACAAGCATGCCTGGAGCTCCTAGAATATATTTCACTCAGTAACACACAGGCCTTGTCTCGGGTGTAAAGAGAGGAACAGCCAAACTTGGGGAACGATGCTGTGATGGGCACCTTTGCCTTTTAACCACATTACCTGGTGTGGGGGCAATTTCTGGACACCAGAGGATTCCACTCCCCCAGTCCAAGATCTGTCCCTCACTAGCCGTGTGAACTCAGGGAGGGGAAAACTATTATCCATTCTCATAGTCTGATTTCATCTGAGAAAAGGGATACCTTTGGCACAGTATCTATTTGTTTAGCTATTAGTTATGTTTTGTTTAAAATAGAGTCTTATATAGCCCAGGCTAGCTGCCAAGTTCCTGTGAGGTTGAGGACTACCTGAAATTCTGATGCCCCTGCCTCTACTTCCCAAGCGCTGGGATTGCAGGAATGTGTCCCTCACAATTGGCTTATGCAATGCTGGGATTCAAACTCAGGGTTTGGTGGATGCTGGGCGAGCATTCCACTAATTGAGCCCCATCCCCAGCCTCTTCAGAGCATAGCTGGGAGAGCATGTCTGGGAAAGGACCTTCCGTATAACAGAGCTTGGTGTTAAATGGAGCTGAGGTTTTGCCAGAGCAACCATGAAGCTAGTGAAGCTTATTGCAGCTCACCTCTCTGCCCCAGCACGTTCTTTCTCTGTGGTCACCTGGGTTGTATGGAATAATGACCAGCATACCTTTTTCCCAAACTGCCCTTCTTTGAGATGGTTTGCCTAGCTCCTGCTCTCTCCCACAGTGGAACAGAGCCCCCACCATTGCCCATTGTAAGACTGTCAGCGCAGAGCGCGAAGATGGAGACTAACAGCGAATAATATCTTCCCAACTTTCCAGCCATAGCAGCAGAGGCTGGGCTAGAGAGCCACAGAAGTTCTCCGAGGGCACAGAACTGCTGAGCCGTCAGCCGGAAACCCTGGTTACTCTCTTGCAAACAGCAAGAGAGGTGATCCAGAAATACCAAGCAAATATTTCCCTCTTACATGCGGTTCTTATTTCCCTGGTGTTTCTAGGCAGTATTAGCTGTATGCTGAAGTGACCCATCTTATATTGTTCAGGATCTCATATACACACGCGCAATGCCATTATGATATTATCACTTTTAATGCCACCATAATTTTGTGGCTTGCAGTATGTATATAAGGGTCCTCATTATCACTTCTCCTTGGGTCTTTTTACCAGGCGTCATCCTTTTTCTGTGGGCGGCTACATTGCCGAGGGCTTTGAGGGCTTCCTTTAATGCCGTCACTCTATGGTCTCATGTCCTGAATTGTCATTTTCTGCTTTTGTACTGTTTCCTATGCCTCCTGTGAGCTTCGTTACCTGCCCATGAAGAATGTGGCTCCCTGGAAGTGGGGATGGCAGACAGCCCCAGTCCTGCCCAGGGTCTTGTTAGGAAAGCATCTCTTCTCACCTCGGCATGACAGATTTGAGGTTCTGCTATACACGGAAGCTGAAACGAATTGCTGAGACGAGACCCCAAAGACAAAGAGACGTGCAAGTGGCTAAGCGTTTCAAGGGGCAATTTAATCATTGCTGACTTCAGACTTTCTGGGCTGCAGAAATTGTTCCCGTAGCAGCGGAGGCTCCATCTTTTAGACATTGTTAGAGCTCCTATCACAGTGGGGAGTGGGCTCTCCGAGTGATGGGATGGTATTTAGTAATTTCCCTTCAGAAAGGATGTGGCTGTCTGGATCCCTCAGGAGATCTGCACATCCCTGCACTGCGTACAGCCCTCAGCTCTGCTTCGCCTAACACTCTGCCCTGGGGCAAGAGAGGACCTTCTCTGAGCCCAAGTTCCCACCTCTGTAGGCTAGGGTTGCTGTGACTTAGTTTATCTTATATGGTGTCCTGAGAGATTAGAAACAATGTTTTCTAACAAAACCTTCATTATATTTTAGTTATTTTTATGCCCTCTCTTTAGCAGATACTAGGATATAATGCTTTGGGGCCTAGGGAGACGGCTCAGTTGGTACAACACTTGCCTTGTAAGCATGAAGACATGAGTTGGAACCCCAGAACCCACATTCAGATGTGGTGGCGGGCACTTGTAAAGTTATCATTGGGGAGGTGGAGACAGGTGGACCTCTGAGACTCCCTGATCAGTCAGCCTAACTCAACTGGGGAATTCTAGATAAACACTAAAAGACTCTGTCTCAAGAAACAAACAACAACAACAAAACCAAAGTAGAAATTGACTAATGGACTACAAATTGATAGGAAGGTTGACCTCTGGCTTCCATACAAAAGTAAGCAAGCAAGCACGCGAGCGCACACACACACACACACACACACACACACACACACTATGTTGCCTTTAAATGAACAGATATTAACAAAAACAAAACAGATAGCAATCCGAACAATCGTCCCCTGTGGCAATGACCTTCCTCTTTGTACCTGTCAAAGTCCAACTTGACTGGTGGATGGAGCCTACATTTAGGTTTGATTTAAGAGTGTGGGGCAAGAAGGGTGGTTCTGTGGTTAAGAACATTTTCTGCTGTTCCAGAGAGGGCTGTGGTTTGGCTCCCAGCACCCACATGGGGGCTTACAACCTTCTGTAACTCCAGATGGTGATCTGATTCCCTCTTCTGGCCTCTGCAGTTACTGCATGTACATGATACATATGCATACATGTAAGCAAACAATCATACACATACAATAAAAATAAATGATTTTTCAAGACAGTGTGGTACTCAAACCTCAGACTGAAGTTGAAGGCATCAGCATAACCGTAGGTCTAACCACTTCCATATCAAAATACAGCACGCTTTACATCGGTAGGTTTTTCTCCAAGTGATATTGATGGATATCTGTAGACGGACATTTCTGTTCTGCCAGATCCCGCAGCCATGGCCATCCTGCTGCCATTACTGGGAAGAAGCATAATTAGTTTAAAATTTTTTCTTTTAAGTTGTAGGGACTGAGCCCAGGACTTCACACCTGCTAGGCAGGTATCTCCAACCCCTCCCCCTTTTACTTTTCATTTTGAGGTAGCACTCCCCTAAGTTGTCCAAATTGGCCTTGAACTTATTCTTTAGCCACACCACACCACACACACACACACACACACACACACACACCCTGGAACAAGCCCCGATGAACAATTACCTATGGGGGGAAATGCCAGTTACCTCTGAGGCTCTTTTCAGGAAATCATCCTCCCTTCATTCGGACAGGCCATCCTTGTCTCTGTTTCTTTGTTTACACAGACCATTCCCCAGTGCTCCCCCCGAGTTATCAGCATCTGATGTGTGCCTTACGCCTACATCCCACCTTCAGAGCATCCTCCGAGGTCCCCAACCCTGGCGCATTGCTCTTCTTTTTCTTTTCCTCGTGCACCTCAACTTCATGTTTTAGAGAATGGTAAAGTGTTACCCTCATTTCACAGGGGGAGATGCTGAGCCCTGAAACCTGACCTGTCTGCCTTAGGAAGTGACAGAGAAAACAGTTGTTTCAGAACACATTTGGAGAATTTTCAGTGTGGATTTGGTTTCTTTCTGACTTGATTCTATACATGAAAAAAAAAAAAACATAGAGAAAACCATCCCTCCTTTCTTTTTCGGCAGGGGTGTGGCCACTTCAGGGGCGATGGAAGGAGTGCAGTTTCTTAGGACCCCAGCTGTTCCTGCAGACAGCTCACTGGGCCCCCCACACCCCCACCTGTGCCTAGATTCCTGCACCTGTGCAATGGAGTTACAGAGCTCTTCTGTTTTAAGTGCCCAAAGGGTACAAATGAGATGGAGAAAGTTAACTGAGAGTGGAATTTTGAAAGGTCTCCTCTAAACTGCTTGGTTATTTTTTTTTCTCTTATAGTCAAAGGCACAAAAGAATTCATTCATTATCCTGTAGCTTTCCAGATCTCACCATGGAAAATAATCCCCTTCAGGCTCTTTGGGGCTTCAGTTCATGGGCACTTTCTTAGGGAGACTTAAAGGGCCCAGCCAGAAGACACAGGGCAGGAATCTGGGCCCACAAGAAACATCACTCTTTTGCAGTTAAGCCCTGGTCCCTCATTCCTTGTTCTGAGTCCCTTTTTCTCTCTGTGGGGCTATGCTAACCCTGTCACCACACCTCCACCCTCCAGTGATCTGCATTGCTTTTTCCCTGCTTGGCTCTGGGCTCATTGAAAGGAGAGCCCATGTTCTAGCGTTTGCCCAGCCTGGTTTCTTGCCCTCGAAGTTACAGTGTCTTTATTGGAAGAGGACATGAATGGGTGGGAGAAACAATGAATGAGCCTTTAGGGTTACCAAGTGGAAGAGAGACTAGAGCCCAGGTGTCTTGGGGGCAAGCAGGAAGGCATCTACCCTTTCTTTTGTCTGTTTTTCTGGCTGTTTCTTTCACATTAGGCTTCTGAAATCGTTTTGACGTTAAAATGGATTTACTGTTATTGTATTTTACAGCAGGTTAGATTTGGAATGCTTCCATACTTTCTTTTGATGAGTACAAGACTTCAAAATAGAACGTTTGGAATTTCAGAAGCCCCAGCGCTCCACTTTAACTGCAGCTCTTGACTGTTTTCCTTTTATCAAGTATTGACTTTGAAAGAGTCAAGTGATTTTCAAACCCAACTTCCCGAAGTCTGGGAGCGAGTTCCTCAAACACACTTAGCAGTCAAAACAATTCTATAGAGGACAAAAGATGTGATGAAGGCATTTCTATTTCAAATCAAAGTTTGAAATTTCTGGAAATGAGTAAAAGGTTGACTGCTGGCTGGTAGAGTATTTTTAGTAGGGGAGAATTTGCTTTGGGAGATACTTACGCATACTCTATTATATGGCGATGAATAGGCAGGGGCTGGAGAGATGGTTCAGCAGTTGACTACTAAGTACCCATCCAGAGGACTTGGGTTCAGTTCCTCGCACCCATATGGTGGCTCATAACCATCTGTAACTCCAGCGGCAAGGAATCCAGTGCCCTCTTCTGACCTCTGCAAGCACCACGAGTGCAGATACATACATGCAGGCAAAACAGCCATGCACATAAAAGATAGCAAATTGAAATTTAAATGAAAAAGAAAAGAAAGATGAGTCAACAACAAATTCAGGAGTAGGTTAGAGCAGAAAGAACCTGGGTGAAAGCAAAGGGCTCTTACTCATTCGTGTCTGTTCATTAAAATATAAACAAGCCTGGGACCGGGATGTCACCAAACCACAGGCACTAACGGTTATGTGAACAGGCTTCTTAGAGGGTTTCTACTTTGGACTTACTTCCTGCCATTAATGGGATTTCTCGTGCCTGCAATCCACTGGAGTTCTGTTTTGTTTTAATCAGATTTGTTGGCACAGGCAGTTTATGTTGTCTTTAAAAAAAAAAAAAAGGCAACTTTTCACATCCAACTGCCTTTCTGAGAATTACCCATCTATGAAGAAGAAAAAAAAAAGAAAGTGGCCCTATTACCATTTCTGAGAAACAGCTTAACATTATCATAAATTATACAGTAAACTATCCTGGCCTCAGATGGAAAGGTGTGTGTTTGTCTTTGAAGCTGATGTATTTTGACAGCGCACCAGGAGGCAACTCACTCTGAATAATGGGCAAGATGAGCGCCTCGGAGGAAAGAAATCACTCCCTTAAGTGAGCCTCTGCCAGACAGGGGGTAAATGAACTTCCCCACCTGGACACCTTGCAATTTTAGACGCATTGATCACATAAGAAGCTAGTGCTCATGGGGACCCAGGAGCAGCTTAGTTATATCTTTTCTATTTACAAATGCTTAGGGGATTCCTCCCCCCCTCACACACACACTTAGCTTTATGCAGTGTTTCAGGGATGGAGCCTGAGACACATGGAGCTGCAGAATCCAGCTGTCAGAACCCAGGAAACTAACTAGCTTGGCTTCCTGGGCCTTCGCTTTTTCCTTCACAGAATAAGGACCGTGTTTGAGCTGCGTGTGCTCCACTATGCTGGTTCCGAACTTGTTTTTTTTGTGATCTGAGTCATTTCTCTGTTTTCCTCCCTTGTTGGATGAGTCCCCTTCACAGGAATGCCTGCTCTGTCCTAACCCAGGGTGTCCAGGGATAGATCAGTGACTGTGTTAGGAAGCTAGAAGAAGGGGGCCTGGGGGCCTTCGACTGTGACTTCTTTTCCTTCTAGGGTAAAGTTGGCTCTTCTTTAAGCCAGTGAAGCATATATCCAGCTCCAAGATTGTTTTGTCTGTGCCTGAATCCTAAATCCGGGTCCACAGTGAGGTGATAGGGCTGCCTAGGGGCTCAGGAGTTGGTTCTCTCTCACCTGTGCCTGTTGACTACACTCCCAATGTAATTTCCATCATTGTAATCCCCCAATGGCATTTCCATCACAGCTGTATGATCATAGTTCATGTAATTCATCTCCTTCCCTTCCTTCATTGTCAGACCAGCAGGATGTCCTGGTGGGTAAAGATGCTTGCTGCCAAACCTGGCGACCTGCGTTTCAGTCCCAAAGAGGGGTCCACACACATGATGGAAGATGAGAACTGACTCCTGCAAGTTGACCTCTAGTCTCTGCATGAGTGCTGTGGGGTAAATAGCCGAGGGCTCACACTAAAACAATGAATGTGTATAGTAAGAATAATAAAAACATTAAGATGCACGCCCTTTATTAAGGACATTATTTTTGGAAAAGATATTGAAGGACCAATGGTGGGTTCTCATAGGTGACCTCACTTCTATAGAGTCTGCTTGGCTAAGGCAAATTCTCACGTGAGAGGGAGGGTGGTTAATATTACAGAATCTAGACCCCTCCAGGAGACAATGCTGTGAGGAATGATCTGTGGTAGAGTTATTTCAAGTATGAACCATTCCATGGGCTGAAGTCCAGGACTGAATGAAAAGGAGGAAGTGAGCTGGCATTCTTTCTGCAGATGTGGCCAGTTGTCTCCCTCCCCTACCACTGTGTCTTCCCTGCCATGATGGAGTCTGTCCCCTCATGCTATAAGCCAAAATAAAGCCTTTCTTCCTTAAATTCCTCCTCCTTGTCAATTCTTGGTCACAGCAAGTATAAAAGTAACATGGAGTGTATGCATTTGGGATTCCCCTCCATATGCTGTGAATACCATTGGTGAATAGAAAAAAAAACCTGCCATGGCCTGTTGATAGGGCAGAACTTAGGTAAGTCAGGGAGAAGCCATGGAGCCACCACTGGAGACAGACACACTGAATCTTTGCTGGTAGGCCACAACCTCATGGTGATGCACAGATTAATGGAGATGGGTTAAATTAAAATGTAAGAGTTAGCAAAAGAAGAAGAAGAAGAAGAAGAAGAAGAAGAAGAAGAAGAAGAAGAAGAAGAAGAAGAAGAAGAAGAAGAAGAAGAAGAAGAAGA
>NC_022012.1:70736367-70739455 GCF_000317375.1 Microtus ochrogaster | reverse complement strand
GGAAACATTACTCTCTCCAGTCTCATGCCAACTCTCGCCTCACTCCACAAACGATACCTTTTCATCTTCCATCTCTTAAGTCTTTGTTTGATGAGTATTACTAGGTTAAGTCATGATGGGGTCCATGTAGTCTGGGGCCTCTTGGCTATAGAAAGCTAGATGCCAAAACTTCCTTCTCCTGCCCATGGCTTTTTGGGGACAACTTGAGTCTCTCAAACCTCACCATGCCTTAACTAGAGTGTCTATGGAAGGCTGTGCTCAGCTGTACTGGTACCACAGGATGAAAAGGAGTCCCTTCAGCTGCCCCATCGCTCTCTGGTAAAGAGCCTGCCTTCTGCTCTGGAGTAGCAGCTGTGGAATCGGGGAGCTACTCTGTTTTAGAAATGGCATACTCAGAATCAGCAGGGCTGAGGCCGGCAAGCATGGGTGCTGGTTATCTGAGATCACATGTCCTGGTTTTCAAGTTAGCCAGGCTTCTTTTAAAGGCAGTGGGTTGTAAGAGTTCTCCTGCGAGTTTTCGATTTAAATGGTGCCCTTGATTGTGGTCCATATTTTTCATTCATTAGAGAGTCTTTCATGGTGGATCACTTCCCAGGAAAAGGTGCCAAATTGGAGGAGCTGAAAACCAGCTCCCTCCTGCACTCTAGAGTTGGAAAAGCAGGGATGCCTTCATTGTGCAGGACCCCCAAGGCCAAGGCCATGGGTGCTGACTAAGGAATGGGAATTCTTACACCTCTCACCGCAGATACCTGTGTTCTACACAGGCAATGTGTACTCTACTGTCACTTTTCTGAGAAGTATGGATGCTCTTAGGATTTGCAATTTTTTAAAAAAATGTGTTTTATTAACTATTTTTTTAAAACTTTAGACAGGGTCTTATATATCCCCGGCTGGTCTCAAATATGCTATGTAGCAGAAGATGACTTTGAATGACCTTCTGTTCCTCTAGCCTCCGCCTCCCCAGGGCTGGGATTGCAGGCTGGTGACACCACCCCTAGTTCATATGCTGCTATAGATCCGGCACACATAGGGCTCCGTGCATGCCTGACCAGCTCTCCGCCAACCTAGCTACATCAGCAGATCCAATTATTGTTTCTAAAGCGCCAGCAGGAAGCTTGTCGGAGCTTTTAGTTAGTAAGTGAAGCCATAACTTCAACGATGTGGGCATTTATGTAATATTTCATGTCATGTGAGCAGAGACCCTAGGTGCATTCTCCTTGTGTCTGTGTGCTTAAACATTGGCCTTTCAACCAGGAGGGTGAGTTGCTTGGGGAGATTGACATGACAAGAACAAATGGATGAGCTCACTGTCCACGCTGGATAGCTGATTGTGTAACCGATTTCATCCCAGGATGTCAGAGTGCAGGGTTCGCTAAATCATTTTTGTGGAAGTATCCCTCAACTTCAGGAATGTGGACTACAAGAATATTTGATGGGACTGTTAATACGCACTCTCAATCACAGCACAACAAATGTTGGTGAATAAGGATACAGCGATGAATTTGCATGGGAGGCCAGTCTCTCACAACAGCATATAATTTATGCACTAAGGTCATGTTAATGTGGCCCTCATCCCCTTTTTGGGACATGTGTTCAAAGCATTAATTATCTAGTCTTTTTATTCATTAAGATGATGATAATGATGATGATTATGGTTTTTTGAGAGGGGGTTTCTCTGTGTAGCCCTTGTTGTCCTGGAACTCCCTCTGTAGACCAGGCTGGCCTCGAACTCACAGAGATCCACCTGCCTCTGCCTCCTGAGTGCTGGGATTAAAGGTGTGCACCACCACCACCCAGCTTCCATTAAGATTTTTAAAGCAGAATCACTAGATTTGGTGGGAAGTCTATGCCAGCCATAGGAGCAAGCTGGAATTTGAGCTCTCGGTCTCTTTCTCCAGAGTTTACTTTTGTTTAGGGTAGAGAACAGAGACGGCACTGGATAGGCAAGGCAGGGACATCAGTTTCCTGGTGTGTGTTTTAATGTCCCTCCAGTTGCCTCTGCAGTGAGCCAAGTGTTCATCTTCACAGTTAAGTCTAAACTTAAAGCTTTGTTGGCTAAAGTGTGGACTTTTTGAAGTGACATTTCTGTTTTAAGGGCTTGTGTGGAGACCATATTGCTGGCGTAGGAATTCAGCTTCATGGAGCAGGAAGCAGTTTTTGGCTTAGGGAATAATGTTCCCAATTTCAGATGGAAAAACATTGGATCTCATGATTTGGGCCCTCAAAGAACAGCTATTCATGGCTGCCACTTTGAATGCTGTCTCTGGTCTTTGCTATGGCAGTGAAGGCCATCTGGCCACAATAACTTTGGGACTTTGATTTTATGGCCCTAGATATTATGAAAGAGGTTGAGATTGGTGGGTAGGCTGGCCCAAATGTGTCTTCTCGTGTGTCTCAAGAAAAGGTGACTGTGCTTGTGGGAACTGTATGTCTTTGCAATTACTATAAATTTGTTTTTAGATTTGTTTATTTTCTGTGTATGAATATATGTATGTGCACCACATGCATGCCTGGTGCCTATCAGAGGCTGGAAGAGAGCATCAGATCCCCTGGAAATGTAGTTGAGCAGTCATAAGGAGGCTAGAAACTGAACCTGGGTCCTCCCAGCAAGAGCAGCAAGTATTGTTAACCACTGAGTCATCTCTCCAAGCCGTCTGTATAATTTTTAACATTATTCTGCTTGTTTTTTCATGAATATGTGTGTCTAGCTGTCTATGTACAGGTGGTGTATGGGTGAGTGCAGAGGCCACAGAGGGCATCAGTTCCCCTGCAGCTGCAGCTAGTTGCAAGCTGTCTAAAGTGGGTGCTGGGAACTGAACTCAGGTCTGCAAGAGCAGCAGTTGCTCTTAACCATGGAGCCAGTTCACCAGCTGTCTCACCTGTTGTTGTTTAAAGCAGGTTCAGGAGGTCATTGGTCAAAACTTTAAAGGCTGTGTCTGCAAGAGCTGGGAATGATGTAGGCTCTGGGGCACCTGGATGAGAGAGAACTGATGCAGTTATTTCAGATGCCTTTTGTCTGTCTTATTTTTTTTTATTCCTTCCTTTTTTATCTCCTCTTCCTCCTCTACTTCTCCTGCTTTCCCTCTCT
>NC_022012.1:70734587-70736267 GCF_000317375.1 Microtus ochrogaster | reverse complement strand
CCCTTTCTCCCTCCTCTCCTCCTCCTCCTCCTTCTTCCTCTCTCTCTCTCCCCTCATTCTTAAGATTGTGACCTAGGGCCACATGAGTAAGTTTGTCATTTTCTACAGTGTTATTATCCAGCTGAGCCAAAGAATGTTATTTATACAGGCAAAGAATCTCCCATATAATTTTTTTTTTATGTCTCGTCCATCTGCTTTAGCTCCACACTGTCCTCAAGATCCTGTCCACATCTCCAGGCTGGGGGTCAGGGCTCCATTGATCTTCTGGCCAGTACCTCCTGTTCTGACCTCAGTTCCTACATCCCCCGAGGCAGCAGTCTGACTTAGCTATACAAATCACATCGCACTTGCTTAAAAGCAATCGCAGCCTTTCTGTACTGATTGGTCAGAGCAGAACACACATCCTGTAGGGTTAGATTAAAGTCTCTATTTCATTAGTCTATTCCAGGGAGCTGCTTATAGCAGAAGCCAGAGGCAATATGGCTCAGCTGAGCTTTCCCCGGGACTACTAAAACGGGCTGCTGCTCCTAAGGCCTTGCTGGGCAGAAAGCTCCCATTTCTTGTTCACCTGACTGCGCATCCTTGGGCTTTGAATGTTTCTGAAATAATTTTCATGACAGTATTACCCACATTGTTTAAGGCAATATTTACAAGCCTGATACAGACTCTACAAGTCAACATCATCACTAGGAGACATGCGTGAGATTGATGGCCAGCTGCCCTTGACGGGCATCTCTCTCCCCTCTTGCTGTGTACCTGAAGGCCTTCCCCTGTGTCCCCTCACCTCGGAGCTAATGTCCCTTATCTGTCTGGAAACGATTTCTCTGAAGGTACTATGAAAGAACAAATGTGAGAATTTCCCTGTGTGCAGAGTGCAGAGCGCAATTCACTGTAAGTGTTCAATAAATGATAGCTATTGCTGCTGCTTTATTAACCACTGCCCCTTGCTTTACTGAGATTTAAGTACATACATGGTACTCTGTGTGAACCCTGTTCTTCCTGCCCTCAACACCTCACAGATCTCGCTCTCTCTCTCTCTTTCTCCATCCCCCCCTCCCCTTCTCTCCTGTTTTTGTCTGTGAATCTTTCTTTATCCTGTTTGGCTAGGCTCAAAATGCTGCCCCCTCCAGTAAAGCCTTTCCCATTACCCTTTGCTTTCTTTCTGGGTAAAAATACTGGGTTTTCCTGTCAGCTTGATTAGCAGGGCACTGCTAGTTATCTTCCCCTGGATGGGGCTCCTCAGCTCAACCCCCACCCCTGGGTCAGGAATCGGTTCCTAAACCCCTAGACCACCACAAAACAACGCTTCCATAAAATACAAGGGAAGAATAAAAGGCTATTTAAAAACACAAGCTCTTTTAGATTTGGGCTGGCAAGGTATATGGCCAGTTGTCTGAGAGAGGCTTGGCAGGTTTGCTGGCCCTCCAAGGAGGCACAACTGGTTTGTGACAAAAGCTGTTGAGAAGCTGACAAACCCTCCTCACCGCACAGGCTGTCTGTCAAATCACTCACTCCCCGCCCCCCCATAACAAAGAGGAGCCTCACGGGGTGTGCCTCAGTACCTAATTGAATCGGATGAACTAAGGAATGAATGAGCCAGTCCACAGGAGATATTAGTTGTATTGGACAACAGAGTAAGTGGTTGACCATGTGGAGCGTATTTAAGACTCATAATCCTCT
>NC_022012.1:70707924-70734365 GCF_000317375.1 Microtus ochrogaster | reverse complement strand
CACATGAAGAACAACTCCTCTGCTTTTTAAAGATACTCCATCCCCGAAAGATGGATGGAGACGCAATTTGTGCTCTCTGTAGACTGTGGTCATACTTGATAATTTCCTGGCGGGACAAGGGAAGACGTACCTCATGCTTTAGTAAGAACTAGGTTTTCCAG
Organism: Microtus ochrogaster; assembly: GCF_000317375.1. Taxonomy (NCBI): domain Eukaryota; kingdom Metazoa; phylum Chordata; class Mammalia; order Rodentia; family Cricetidae; genus Microtus; species Microtus ochrogaster. The sequence continues at coordinate 70,734,204 of NC_022012.1, read as the reverse complement.
AGGTGACGCTTGTTCTTTAGAGGGCCGAAGTAAGTGATCATGTGCTCCTATGGACAGGAACTTGACAAGAATAACAATAACAAGAGCTGTGTCTGGATGAAGGAACGGAAGTGGGAAAGTGTTCTGCAGTTCTGCCTTCGAGCTTCAGACCAATGTTAGATGGAAAAGACACTTCTCCACCAAGGCCCCCTTCCTCCATGATGGATACAACATGGCTATTCTTAGCTCATGGAGACAGGGTGTTTAGGTACAAATAGATAAACATATCTATCTCATTAGTTTATAAACTTGGTTTCCTCTCTAATAAGTGGTAAAATTATATGTATGTCAAATAATTGTGGTTTTGTGTGTGTGTTGTTTTGTTTTGAGACAGGTTTTCATGAAGCCCATGCTATCCTTAAACTTACTATGTAGGCAAGGATGACTTTGAACTCTGCTCCTCCTGTCTCTTCTTCCAATGTGCTAGGGTTACAGACTTGCACTAGGAGAGCAGTTCAGATGGGAAAGCACTCTACCAATTCAGCCACATCCCCTCCCTTGTTCCGTCTATTCTCAGCACCAGAAAGAAACTTGTGCCCTGCCAAGCATGAATGCGTGTCTGAAGACTCCATTTTTCTCTCGGCAGAAGACCTGACTCAAGCTCCTGTCTAATCCCCAAGACAAGGGCGTGAGACTTGAGGACAAGCTATGTTCTTTGCTCCCCAGAACTCACAGGCCCTTGTTTTCCTTCAGGCTTAAAAGAAGGCACGGCCATGCCCTGCTCCCACTTAGCCTCCCCCTACCTTTGACCTTAGCAATTTGCAGACTGTGCCCTCATGGGGCACCCTCCTTCCTCTGGGCCTGCCCAGTGCTCAGCCATCCAGTCCCCAGGCCTTGCGGAGGTTTGTCATCTATGAAGCGGGGATACAGAAGGAGACAAGGCACAGAAACAAAGGACTCCACGTAGGGTGCTCTGATGGAGAGGTAAGCATGGCAAGAGAGGCGTGATGCTCACGTGCCACGAGTGCTGACTGGATTGAATGATAGACCTCATCACAGGAGATCAGGGCCCGTGTCACTTGATCCATAAAGGATGGATCAAGGCTAGCCAAAAAAAAAAAGAACTGGGGGAAGAGTGTAGATTTTGTAGATCTTCAGCCATCAGCCTGTAGCAGCTCAGCCTGTCATCTACCAATCACAGAACGAGATGAATGTGCTAGTTCATTTCAATAATAACTGTTGACGCGTACATACGAACCCCTCCTATGTGTCCGCCACTGCTAGTGGGTAACAGCCTGCTTAGCTGGAAGTGCCTTCCATTCGCTCACTGGAAACAGGCATTTAGAGACTGAAAATATCACCCGAGGTTAGCAGAAAGAGCATCATCGAGCAGGATGTGAGCACCTGTCTGAGCTGTGTTCTGACCGGTCATTCATACCGCTCCACAAGTGCTTCAGGCAAATCCCATCCACTTTTCTTTCAAAACCTGTAGTTTCTAGCATAGAGCTAAGTAAATCACTCCCCAATAAAGGCCGCCTGTTTAATCAGGTTAGAGTTAGTTAGATCATTGCCAAAGGGTCCTTATTTAATTGAAAATGAGATGGGCTGAGAGGAGGGTTTGCTGGCTGAACTGTGTGTTAATAGAGGTAGGATGATACCAAGTGATCAAAACCACCCGGTTCCAAATAACCCACTTGCCACTTTGCCGAACCCCAGGACAAGCTCAGTGTTTGTTTGTTTACTTGCTCTTGGTCCTGGGGATAGAGTCCCAGGCCTGGAGCATCCTAAACGTGTGCTCTACCACTGAGCTATGCCTCTCAGTTCCTCCTTCCCCCATGGTCTTGGCGAGAAGCAACTTCTTCTCATTCATCAAATATTTATCGCGTCGTTACAATGTGCTCTCCTCCATTCTAAACTCAAGAGATTCAGAATTGAAGCAACCCCTCCCTCATGCATTTTACAGCTTCCTTCCATAATCATATATGAAACATGCTTAGAGCAGTGCCTGTGGGCTCTGCTGGCTTCATTATATTGTGGTGCTGCCGTGTCATGTGTTTTATTTGCAGGCAGTACGAACACATTTGTGGTGTTTGGGTGGAGTGTGTCACATGAGGTGGCCCAATAGGAGTAGCAGGTAAAAAGGCATTGTCAAATTAGATTCTCCAGCAAGGTGATTAAGGCTCTTTGAGGGTCTTCCTAATAGCCACCATGGAATTATTCATGTGAGAGCCAACTTCAGTTTATAAAAGAGCCAAAGTGTTCCCTTTGGGTCTTATCCAAGTATTGCTGACAACGCCTGGTGATGTTTTAGTGCTAACAAAGGCCCATTAGCTTTTCCTATGCATTTTTGTTATGTCCATGGTCAGATAGCAAATATTTTTGGATTTGCAAGCATTTCAATCTTTGGTGATACTCGGCGGCTCAACCTGCCTGCTTCTATAAGAGGAAAAGCAACTCTAGACAATATGTCAGATAATGGGCATGCTGTCGTGCTAATAAATCTTTATTTATAAAACCAAGCATTCAGCAAAGTCAAAGTTAGGAGAAGTCTGTTCCAGAAAGGGGGAAAAACATTCTGTGAGTTATAATGTTGCCCTTCAAATGCCCTTTTTGAGAAAAGAAAGCACAAAATGCTAACACAAAATAACATTGACTTAGTTCAAACACACAATATACTACTTAGATACTTCTCAAAGTTCAAATTCAGAACTTTTAAATACTCTGTTTTGCTTCACATTTCCTGATTGGTTGGAGAGGTTGGAAGAACCTGGAAAAAACATCTTTCCTGGAACAGAATCAGAGGCTATCAAGTGTCCCTTGGGAAAGTGTGCAAGCTAGAAGGAAGATGTGTCAGCATTGAGGGCTCTTTAGGGTTTGAGTGGATCCTGAAGTGGGGGGTTACCGCAAAGAATCCTTCTCTAGGAATGTCCCATTCCAGAGACTCCCCTGGGGCAGCTGGTCATTGACTAAAACCCCTACTTTCTCCTCAGTTGTCTGAAGTGGCTACTTCCTGTTTGAATGAAAGTTGGCCTTGAGAAGATTGATCTTTACACTCTGGGATTTGGTGACCAAATTTGTAATATCACTGAGGCATCCTTGCTAGCCCCGGGAAGGAACCATGCTGAAACAGTGAAGGAAAGAAAGCAAAGTGTTTTCCAGACATTAGAAATGAAATTGTCTTCCGGAGGCTTCCAGTGCCACAGGGTAGCAGCCCTTGACCAGCAAACACCTAGCCCAGATAAAAGCAGACGGTAATTAACATATCAATAGTTGGTTGCTCTTAGGGGCCCGGAAAGCGCTGGAGGGTGTTTGACAACTTTTTCTTCCCTTAAGCGCTTTTGCTTTCTCTTTGAAGAGCCTGTTTTCAGCCAAGAGAGACCCCTGTTCCGATCTGTTTCGATCTCAAGAATGTCTGACTGAGTATAATTTCCTCACGTTTCTTCCAACTTGCCCAAGGTGAGGAATAACTTACTTTGCTAGAGCAAAAGAATAAAGGCTGCAGTGGAAATGGAAGCAGAAGAGCGGACTTCCCTTTGAAAACGTACAACGGTTTTGTAGGTTTCCTATCTAGTGGCAAGACTGCTGCATCCCTTTTAAAGGTTGGGTCTGCCTTGCATTCTGATGTCCTTGTGAATTTGGGGTGAGTAGGCGGTCATGCAAAAAGGGTCTGTGCTTTCCCTCAGCCCTGCCTGTGTTTGCCTATTGCTTGATGGTTGTGTGTGGAACCAGCAGAGCAGGGGTGATTCCAGTCCATTGGATACAGTGAGTAAATACGCCCCTGATTTCAGGAGAAAAAAAAAATTCTGCCCACTCAGGCAATGGATTGTAGCCAAAGCAAGGGTGGGCAGATGCTGGCTGCTGGTCACTGTGCTCAGACAGAAGGCTGAGGGTGGGGAGAGGGAAGGACAGATTCAAGGAAGATTTAGTCCCTTCTTTATGGCTTAGTAGGATTTAAAGGGGCCTCAAAAGAGGATCCAATGTAAAACATTTATTCCATGAAGGTTACATTCAGTCTTTTCCCTCCTACTCTATGCTTGAGACACTCTTGCAAAAAAAAAAAAAAATCTCGTTTAATTCAAATAAAAACATGTGTGTTGTGCGTGTGTCTGTGTATGTATATGTGTGTGTGTTTCTAAGTTCTTACATTGTTGTACCAGGGACACATAGTAATAGAAATGGAGATTGTGTGTTTAAAAAGCAAAAAGACCTTTCCCTTAAGTATGGCCTGTGGTAGTGAATTAAGAAAAGTCATATACTCAAAAGCACTGAGCTATGAGAGAGGCTCACGACCCTGAATAGCTCATTCACTGAGTACCCACCTTAGACATCTGTGTCTAAGGCTTTCCCTATGCCCGCTCTGTGTATTTCATGGAGCCCAGATAGGGAAGGGTTTCCAGGTGTCTATGTTTATGGACTTCTTAGGTATGTTTTATGTATATAGTCTTGATGATGCTTGCTGTCTGAACTTTCTCTTCTCCTGCATCCACATGTATGTGCTCATGTCTGTAGAGGACAGAGGACAACCCTGAGCATCATTCAGAGAAACATCATCTTCTTTGTCATTTTGTAACTGTAGTTCTTTTGATTTTTGAGATGGGGGGTCTTTTAATGTATCTATCTATCTATCTATCTATCTATCTATCTATCTATCTATCTATCTATGTATTTATTTATTTATTATTTTGTGGTTTTTCAAGACAGGGTTTCTCTGTAGCTTTGGAGCCTGTCCTGGAACTCACTCTGTAGATCAGGCTGGCCTTGAACTCACAGAGGTCCTCCTGTCTCTGCCCCTCCCCCCCACTGGGATTAAAGGCATTCACCACCAACACCTGGCGAGATAACGTCTCTTTATTGGCCTGGAATTTGCCAGATAGGCTGCACTGTGGAAGCTAAGCTGTGAACCATGGAGTCTAGTTCTAAGTTATGCACTTCTTACTGTGTTTTACTACCTCACAAGTACCTCACAAACCTAACCAAGTAACTAGAACTTCATAGACAAAAGCAAAGAAACCATTTCAGGCACAGGCCAAAGATCAAACCATTGACGTAGACAGTGACCTTGGGGACGTTGAGTAGAGGAAATGACCCAGAGGAAATTTTCTTATCCTATAATTGGATGATTGAGGGGGATTACAGAGGGTCCTAGAAGACGTCTAATATTACATAACGTCAAAGGGGAACATCGACATGACAAATTATGACATAAATAAATAAACACACTTATTGAGCAAATATTACCTGCAAAGTTATGCCTCGGAGGAAATTACACATTGCTTCTGCTCTCATGAATCTTTTATTCTAGCAGAGAAGGCAAGATCCTCCTCTAGTTTAAGGAAATAGCTTCTAAGCTGAGACCCAAAGAGATGACTAAAGCTTACTTCTAAGGCACTCATGGGAAGAAGAGCACACACAAAGGCCCTGGAGTAGGACAACCTGGACCTGCCGGCAGATTCCAGGGCTGGTTGCCTCCAGTGGGCCTAAGTTGGATGAAGTGGACTGAGAACCAAATGAGAAGGAAGGGTGAACTAAATACGAGGATCTTGCAGCCCATTGGACGATGATGGGCTTTACCCAACAGACTGGTTGGATAGTTCTTAGATGGTAAGAAATGATGATGAGGGACATGAAGAGAAATTTGAAAGCCACTAGGGACCAGACCCTGCCCTTTCCTCCACTAAGGGAAGAACTCAGGATTGCCACCTTTCTGATGGCAGTTTGCCAGCTGGGGACACTACCTAGAAAGGTCAAGAGTTTGAGACAGATGTCCAAATCTGTGTCCTTTCCACGCTGGGAGGACCGACATGTAGAGGGGATGATTGTGCTAAGAATGACCCGTCTGCATGGCCTGAAGGTGCTTTGCTGAGACTGGAGAACAGAAGGCTCTGTTGTGTGTAGCCAACCGTGAGAAAAATGCTGGCTTTTCGGTGAGGAAGCCCAGGAAGTGGACAGGTGAGTCACGGAGGCGAGATGGGCCTATTCCCCACCTCCCCAGCTGCAGCCTGCTTATCTCAGAGGCAACAGTCTCCTGTCAAAGAATGGACTATCAGCCCCGGATGCACATCTGTCCCCAGGAAATTATAAACATTGGTGAATCGTGCAGTGGTTGGCATAGTATGCATATCAACGAAGGGAAGATATTTCCCTGTTGTGCTCTGTTATTGTGCTTGAATTCCATAATGCCTTGCAGATAGGCCTTTTTCCATTTTAAGAGAGAAACTGAGGGCATTTAAGTGTCTTGGCCAAGGACATAGGAAGAGTGAGCGCGGAGGCTAAATGTGAGGCTAAATGTCTTGTTTCAACTTTTACTGTGTTATGCTGCCTTATGAGACACAGTTTCCCTGGGGCCTCTTGAGTTTCTTGTTTCTCCCTTTGGTGGTCATAACCCTTAAGGTGCCTGCAGAGAGCTTTTGAAGTCCAAGTTTGAAGTCCAAGCTACAGCACAGATTCTGCTGTGTAGATGGATCAACGAGGAAGACCTCCCTCCCCCCCTTGCACGCAAATGAGCCTGGTGCTGCCCCTTGGTGAATCCTTTGTCTAATGGCTTCCAGGACACTGCTGATGTCTTGGGGATTAAGATAGAGTCTAGAGGCTTGTGCATACCCTACTTCTGGGGCCTAACCACCCTCGCTCCACAGCGTCCTGTCCTCTCCAGTGTCCACATGGTCCACACTGGGAAAGTGTTGTTGGCAACATGTATCCACGTATGCGCCCAAATAGCATGGCATATCCCTACACACTCACATATGTGCACAGTACACACAAACACATGCAGAGAGAGATTCATTTTATGAAAGAAATCTGATTTAATAAAATTCTGTTCTCTTGAGAGAAGCAGGGCCAGCCAAACAGCAGTCCAGAGGACTGCTATGTGATGCAAGAGCGTCTAAGCTCATCTCACGGAGTGTGAGGTTCAGCTGGGGAAGCATGACTTGGGTGTTGACCATGACTCCAGCAGAAGCAGGAAGCTGTGGGCACACCAAAGAAGAATCTTGATCCATTCTCCAGAAAAACAAAGTCATGCTTTCCACAGCAGGGGCCACAGAAAAAGAGAAATTGGGTGTCAGGGGACATTCTCCTAAGTGCTGTGGAGACCAGAACAGAGGCAGCTAGAAGTAAAACCTGGAGCCCCCAGTCTTCCACTGTGGTTTCTAACACCAGGCCAGATGTGAATGCTAAGCCGGCTTTCATTGTGCCATTCCAAAGCAAAGGTGCTTCTGGGCTGCAGGGAAGACAGGAGGGCTCATCTGTGTGGCAGTTGCTTGTCCGGGCCTGGGCAGATCTGAGTGTATGGGGTTGGGAAGGGAGTTTGTAGATGTCATAAACATTTCCTGGGGTGATGACTGAACATCTTGTCACCCCAAATGGGAGACCAACTATACACTGAAGATGCCAGCCAAGTCTAGCTTGGTAAACTGGCAAATTTAAAGTGATTTCAGCAGCCTAAGTGAGGGGTTAGTCACAGGAGCATGGGCAACGTATAAGCAGCTCCAGCACCGAAGAGAAGAGAATGTGTCCTTCCCTCGTTCTTGCCCAGGCTGCCTTTCCACTCACTATGTAGTCCAGGCTAGTGACCTCAACCTCACAACAGCATCCCACCCCTGCTTGTCTTTCTGGGTGCTGTCATTGTAGGCACAAGTCATCACAGGAAGAGACAAGTAAGTGTTATTGTGGAGACACGTGGGTGGCTGAGGTCAGGGGTCATTGGACTTGTTTCCCAGGTAGATTAGTGGGTGTCCTTTTCCCATGTTGAAACTGGTGAGAATCCACACAGAAGACATGTGATTAGCCATTCCCAAACCTCTTGCATCAGCCTGAGCAATAAGGAGTGTAAAATAAGGGCCAATCTAATGAAGCATAATACTGTAGATAACGCTGTGGCGGATAAGAAGGATCAAGAACCAGAGCTATGGATACAGGAATGTGTCATTATCTTCTTGAGGGAGCAGAACCTTGTGGGAAGGCTCCCTGAGCTGTAGATAGCATGGGGGTGGAGTGAGACAGAGAGGGCAGATCTTCCATGCAGAACCCTCCTTTCTCCTCTAGCTTTCCAAAGTGATCTGTTAGGATGGGGTCGTGACTTAGTTGGTAGACTGCTCGCCTACCATGTTAAAGGCTTCGTACTCCGTCTCCAGCATGGCATAAAACAGCAGGATGGTGTATCCCTATAATCCCAGCACTTGAGGGGATGAAGGCAGGAAGACCTCAAGTTCAAAGTCAGCCCGGGGCTACATGAGACACTGTCTCCAAAAAACAGACCAACAAACATCAATAAGTAAACAGAAATCATTTAAAGGTTGTCCACTTGCTAAACGGGCATGGGTGGGAGGAGAACACAGTAGACTCTTCCTAAATGTCTTTTGAATTTTGTTCCTATACTTTTGCTGGTGATTTTATTGGGTTAGTGTCCAACGTGTTTCCTTCTTTTTAAATTATGTATGGTGAAAGATAACTGTGTGAAGCCAAGTGTACTATTTTAAGAACTCCCTTCAGTACTAGAAAGATGACCTTTGGGTAGCCACTCCGAGAGCATACAGCAATCGAGTTTCACTCACCTCAGGGTAGAAGGGCTTCAGCTTGATCTCCTGAGTTGATGAGGATTTTACAATAAGCTCATTCTGGTCCATTAACTTCATTTCTCAAAACACAGGTTTAAAGGAATGTTTCCCGAGGGAGTTACCGCCAAAAATGGATTCAGTTCACTCAAACTCAAAACAGTCAAAGCCATGGTGTTGAAGAAAGTCTTTTGGTTTTTGATTGTTGTGGCATTGCGTGTGTGTGTTTGCACGAGCACGTGTGTGGGTGCATGTGCCTGCATGGACATTCTGAGGCCTTAGGAAGATGTTAGATGTTCTGCTCTGTCACACTTTGCCCTTTTGGGAGAGAGTCTGTCACTGAACCTGGAGCCAGGTTAGCAAGTAACTAGCCTCACCCTCCCACCCCGGCTCTGCCATGCCCTACCCTGCCCTGCCCTACCCTGCCCTGCCCTACCCTGCCCTGCCCTGCCCTACCCAGCCCTGCCCTACCCTGCCCTGCCCTACCCTGATCTGCCTCTGTCCCAAACACTGGGGTCACAGGTTCACAGGAGTTATAGCTAGTAATGTCCCTGAGTACTGGGGATTTGAACTCAGGTTCTCCTTGTGAAGAAAGCTCTCTTCCCCACTGGGACAAGTAAGAGCCCCTGCATGTCACTTTTCTGTTAATATGTCTCATCGGCAGTGTGAGGCTTAGCATGAACCTCCCTTTCCACTCCATTTTGTCTTTCCGAATTTGAGAATAAAATAAACATGGTGAATGAAATAGCTAAGTGGCTCACGAATGCTGGTGTCCCACCTGGTTCTTCAGCCGGGGACGAATATAGATTGCTCTTTAGCTGAGAACTTAGAAGACATTGTCAGGGATGTCTATGTCTATAGGTCGATGACATAAAAAAAACAACTCCGACCTTACACTGGGAAATTATGAATGGGAACCATGTCATGGAATTTATGTGTATTATCAACAGGATACCTGTCATTCCAGTGCCCCCTCCCTTTTTTTTTTAACAATTCAACAAACGTTTAATGAGTGACTGTTACTTCCTAGATTACTTCCAGGTATTTGGGGGCAGCACAAGAAGCCACACCCTGATGGAGATCCCGGTCTAGTTAATTCCCATGCTGCCGGCACAATGCCTTTGGGCAAACCCCTTCACCTGGGGAGGCTTGCCCTGTTAGCAGTTGCCCAGTAGTCAGGTGTGAATAGTGAATCTGGTGCCCTTAGATGGCAACAGCTGGAGGAATGGGTGGTGATTGCTGATGATGAGACCCAGCTGCAAGAGGCCGGAAGGAGCCTGTCCAGCAGCGGCTTGCTTTGCTGTGTGCCGGTGCAAAGACCTAGATCAGCAGTGAGCTGTCATTATCAGTGCTGCGTCTGTGGGTACCTTGTGAAGTCCTTGACCCACCGGGTGCAAAGGACCAGGATCACCTCAGACTAAGTCTTCTCTATCCTCATTGGCTTTGTCAACGAGCATTTTGGAGAAGCCCTCATTCCGCAGCTTGGTCCAGTCCTTCCTAGCTAGGTGTCTTGTTGCTTTTGGCAAGGATGAGAAGTTTCCCTGACAGCTGTGGCCACAGCAACGCAGCAAGAGAGGAGCAGGAATCAGTGGGGCTGGGTCCACGCGCTGTGCTGGGAGCCAAAGTAAAGTTGTGGGTCCTCTACTCTCCAGCGGGGTTCTGGGTCCAGGCACTGTGCTGGGAGCCTAAGTAGACTGTGGGTCCTCCACTCAACAGTGGGATTCTGGGTCCAGGCACTGTGCTGGGAGCCTAAGTAGACTGTGGGTCCTCCACTCAACAGTGGGATTCTGGGTCCAGGCACTGTGCTGGGAGCCTAAGTAGACTGTGGGTCCTCCACTCTGCAGTGGAGTTGACGGCTTCTCATGACCTAAGTGGTTATGGCTTGGTTTGATACCATAAAGTCTCAGAAGCAACATCAGAGAGAATGCCACCCAGCTCAGGATGAGCGATCCCGTGCCCTTTGTCACAGTCTATAGAACAGGAGTGTACATAATCACCACTTTGTGGCCTGTGTCTTAGGTCAAGGCATGTTTGTTCTGGAAACCAAGAACAAACAGTGCATGCCTATAGCCAGGGCTTGGAGCCATACTCCTTCCAACAAAAACATACACCAGAAGAAACCTGCCATGGTTATCTTAACCTAATGGCCAGCAGGGGACCTATCACTCTCTCTCCATACCCATGACACCAACTCTGCAGCGAGGAGTTCACTACGATGTACCTTAAGGGCTGTGTTCTTGTGGTTTTCAGAGGGTTTCCTTGATACTCCATAAAATCGACAATACAAGAATGATAAAATTTCCCCACAGATATTTCAGCTAATTGCTCCTTCTAGGTAAAGGATGGCCCCATTTCTGGGTCTGTCTGATCATGACTTTTCATTTTCTGCCATAAATGAACCTAATTTGCAAATGAAAAATTTCAGCGAAGCCTAAGTTGCCTGGGAGGGAATTAAGGCCCAAACCTTTGGAAGTGCTCAGTTGAACACACAATCGCATTTTAAACAAAAGACTTATGATCTTAATTCGTGGTTAAAGTAACAATTGCTCTCAAGTAGTACTTACTATTTGAAAGGCTCAGGCATTCTAATAACACTGATCCACAGCAGTGAAATTTACTCCAAGCTAGCCAAACAAATAGTAATTGTCAAAATATGCTCAGTATTTCCTCTATGTGGGGCAAGGTTTTGCACAGATCACCCCCCATGTCCTCCCTGTTGGAGTCATGGGGAACTGCAATCCTTTGTCTGGGTCCAGCCTGTGAAGCTGAAGACCTGTGTCCCTTTTCTTGCTAATATGAAGTTTGGACTACCGGCTCCAGAATTTTCTCCACTGTGAGGTGGAGTAAAAACCACCGAAGCTGCTTTCTCGGAGATGATGCTATATGCAGAAGCGGCAGTGATAATCTTAAGAAGGACAGTGATGGAGTGTCGGATACGGGAGTCCTTGTAGGTTAAGGCTGGTGAAGTCATCTATAGCTCAGATTAATGGGTTTTAGAATGCAAAACCCTTCCTAAGTATCATGCAGGAAAAGATGCTCCAGTTGCCAGGTTTTATTGTATCTAGGATAGTCTTGCTGGGATCCTCCTGTGGACATGACAGTGATGGCAGAAACACTCCGAAAGCCACCATTGCTGGTGTTTAATCACCACCTTGCACGTGAGAAGCCATGGAAGGCAACTCCCTCCGCCCGTCTTCTCTTGCTCTTCCTGTCAGTCTTTGCTGTCCTTCTAGGTTCCCCGTTCTGACCTCACTTCCTCCAAGGTCATCCCATTTCCATCCTTCCCTTCCTCTCCTTTGACTTTTCCTGTGCTTGTGTTCTGTCTTAGTGTTTATTTATTTTAAAGTTCTGCTGGTCTCGAGGGAGAGTGGGAGTGTTGTCTGGGGTGTGGAGACATGTTACCCACAATCCTTTTTTTAACATCCATTTCTGAGCACATATGCCTTCTGCGTGGGAGATGCCCAATAAATATTTATGGAGTTGAAATAACTCAAATCTGGATACCAGGCTAGCAGAAGAGAGCCTAGCAGAGTGTTGAACCAGAGAAGCCCATCTGAGAGCATAAGGGAAGTGCATCCTGCGCATGCCCGGACTGCCTTTACTATTGTCCTTCCTCTTCAGGGATCTGTCTGGGCCCACCATAGATCATTGCATTAGCTACGTGGCTTTCAAATGGGGGTTGTTAACCAACCTGGCAACATTTACAATCAAATTCCATCAGAAGGGAGAATATTTTAGTCCATTTTGAATTTCAAAAACTCGAGCATTTCACAAAATGAGTAAAGTGAAAAATTGAAAATTACAAATCACCTTCCCAGTGTTACCTTCTACTTAGAGGCAATGGTTCCTTTTTAAAAAAATCCCTCCTAGTTGCTTTCTCGGGAGTGTTTTTCACCTGCTGACTCATTTGTCTGCAGCGGGTCTTCCTCATTCCACTAACGAGTGAATAGTTGCCCACAGTATAAACATGTTATTTACTTGTTCCTCAACTGAGAGCTCTGAGATTATTTCCAGCTTCTCTCTACTTTGCCAATATAGAGGCCTGTGCTCTTTGCCTTATTGCCCGCCCACCCCTCTTCCTGATCTGTTTTCCTGGATCCAAAGACTGGACCAGTCTCTGTTTGTACACATGTGATTTTTGATCACGGTGTGCTTTGCACTTCACTTACTTAGCTGTGTAGACCGCAGAACAATTAGCTATCACTCCTGCTGCCCAGGAAGGGAGGGCCTGGCTTGACACAAGTGATGAGCTACATTGGCTGAGGGTTGACCTGAAAGAACCTCCAAAACATTGGGGTTCTCTAGAAAGAACAATCAGCCAGAGTGGGTACTGCATCGAGCTCTGCTAAGGCAGGGCTAGCCTTTCAAGCCAGAGGGGCATCTGGAGAAGGACATTTTGGGGACAAAGAAAAGAACAATGTATAGTGTGCCTGGCATATGGGATGTTGGGAGAAGGCAAAATTGATGCAGTAGGCTAGCAGCAGTCATGGAAGACCAATCTCTGAACCATGTGAAGGCACTGGGAGAAAGAGCTTAGACTACAACAGAAGCTTCTTCTTCCACAGCATCCATGTGATGATGGGAATCTGCTGCCTATTCAAATCCAAGTCATAATGAGCTGGTTTAGAAAATAGCTCCTTGCTATTTCAAAGAGGCCTCGCTGATAGTCCAGTCTCAGCAAAAAGTTGACAAGGGTGTAGCACAGACCCCATGTTCTGGGAACCAGGTCCTCTGACTAACTTTGTTCCTACTATATCCTAAGCCCTGCCCTGGACAACCTCTTCATGGCTAGACATCGTTTGTGGACTCTGTACATAAGCAGACAGGACTTTCCCCCGAGGATGTCAGTCTCACAGCTTAAAACCCATCTGAGAGGGAAAAGGAAATACAAAGAAATGGGAAGATCGTTTAAGTGGGGTGGATTTAATGTTTGTTTTGTGGAGAGAGCTTTGCAGGAACACATGTTGGCTGAACTCTCCTGTAAAATGCTTCTTGAACTGCTACCCCCTTCGGGAGGAAACTGCAGAGCTGGGTGTAAGTCAAATCTGGGAATTTAAGCCAGTCATGAGTGAACTCACTTGGGTAAGCTCGCATGCCGTGTGTTCCCAGTGTGCATGTATCCAGGTGTCCTTCTGGAGTGGGCCAAGACCCGACTGTAGTGACTCTGAAGCCCTTAGCCTAAATGTCAGAGGCTGTGTTTGATGGCTATGGAAGCTCCTTGGTTAAGCCCCCAACAGCTGGGTGCAAGGTAGATGGCTTTTCCTTTCGCCTCGGAAGCAAGTTTCCCTATCTCTGTTGGGGGTCATAGTCTCCCTCACAAGGACTTTGTTGGGACAGAAAGTTTCATCTATTTTGTTAAGAAAAAATATAGATGCGCAGTATTAAAATATGCAGGGCTAAAATAGCTGCCGGCGCTGTATGGTTCTCTTTGCCGAAATTTCACAGTGCCTGTAAGTGAGACTCAGCATTTTCTTGTGGACTATGGGTTGTTGCCATTAAATGAGCTTGTCAGTCTCTGGTAAGGAACAAAATGTCCTTGGGTTTACCCCGTGCCACATTGTTACGTATACTTGCACTGAAGTACCCGATAAGGGCATATACCCAATGCCAACTTCTCCCAAGTAGATAATAAGAGCTCTATAAAAGGACCCTGGTATATAGAGCAATTCCTCAAAGCCACAGAAAGCCTCTGAGAGCCCTCCCTCATTGCTCTGCTACAATCTGGCCCATGGGAGAATGGGCCCTGGCAGGCTATCAACCCCACAGGACCTTATTTGTCTGATGTGAAAAATCTCACCTCCGTCATTCACCAGGAAGAAGCAAGGTCATCGGTCTCCTTCCTCCCACTTGTGGGCAAATGGGGAATTTTTCCTTGTGGTCTATGATCCATCACTCTAAACCTCTTGGTAGTTACAACAGGGAGTACAAGGTCGGAGCTCAGGAGATGACTAAAGTCAGTAAGTTCTTGCTACACAAGTGTAAGAACCTGAGTTAGGATAAAAGCCTGCTCTGTGGCCATTGTCTCTAATCCCAAACCTGGGAATGCAGAGGCAGATGGATCCCTGAAGATTGTTGGCCAGTCAGTGTAGCTGAACTCATGAGTGAGTAATACCGGTTTAAAAATTAAGGTGGAGAACAATTGGGGAAAACACTCTATATCAACTTCTAGTACACACACACACACACACACACACACACACACACACAGCCAACACAGGTAGCAGTCCAGATTCTTACAACGTCATGTTATGATTCTGGAGCCCAACTGTTCAATGGGAAAGATGGGCCAGATTGGTAGTTTTCCTGACTTTGGGGAGTTAGTAGCATGTATCCCAGACATTCATGGGTACTTGATGAGGGTACCTGGGAGTTTCATCCAGAGGCTAGGAGGTATGAGGCTCCACTTTGCTGTTCCCCTCAAACATGCATGCTTTCATGCCATCTGCTGTGCCTTCAGGATCTTGTAGAAGATTTCCTTAAAGAAAAAAATATGCTGCTTTAAAAAGAAGGGGTTGCTGGGCGGTGGTGGCACACACCTTTAACCCCTGCACTCAAGAGGCAGAGCCAGGTGGATCTCTGAGTTCAAGGCCAGTCTGGTCTACAAGAGCTAGTTCCAGGACAGGCTCAAGAGCTACAGAGAAACCCTGTCTCAAAAAAAATAAATAAAAAACAAGGGGGTGTTTAAAATCTAATTGGTAAGCTTTAAAATTTTTTATACTTGTATAGCCTTTGTGTTGTTTTATGCTATTCTTTGAGAAATTGGGACGTGAGTTTGTTACCAGGCTGGGTTGATATTTACAAAGTAACTTCTTATAGGTAGACACTGGTCACATTTAGCATAATCTTTTTTTATTGATTTTTATTGAGCTCTACATTAGCATAATCTTTTTTAAAATTCAGTCTTTGTGTCACTAGTCTTATATATGGCTTCACTTAAAGTAATTCGTGCTGGGGCTGAGAGATGGCTCAGCGGTTAAGAGCATTTGCTGCACTTCCAAACAACCTGAATTCAGTTTCCATCACCCACCTTAGGTGGTTCACCTATAATTCCAACTCCAGGGCTTCTGACACCCCCTTTTGCCCCCTGTGGGAACCCACATACATGTGGCAAATATACACATATATAAAATATGTCATTAAAATTATTACGGCATGTTCTGGGAGACTCCTCATTTATGTAATATGAGGCTTTTCAAAATTGTTTAAATTTTCTTAATCAATTTGCTTGTCAAGTTATTTTGTAAACACCTCACCATCATAATTACTAAAATGCCTGAGCATCTACCCACTGTCCCTAGTAACCTTGCAAGAAACTCGCCGGCTCCCAGTGGTCTCCTTCCCTGCTTCGTTAGGCCTTGAATTTGGCTGTATCCCTTGTCTGGCTGGGGTTCTAGGTACATGGTCACTCACTCAGTACACACCCTTCAGCTCTAAATCCAAGATGGTCTCTGTGGCCCCTGACCCATCAGGTGAAAGGAAGCCCTGCCACAGGAAAGGTACCATGCAGGTCTCCTTCAGTTTGGAGAAAAGCACTGGAGGTGGAAGATGGTGCTGTTTCCTTGTGTTCTCTTTAGCCTTTGTGGGGAGCTGAGCATTGTGACCTTAGTCATAGGAAACATGAGGAATCAGTCAGTTTGACTAAAGTAACTAGAGAAACTGGGGTTTCTGAGAACTCTAGGGGCATGAGGGAGGATTTCTGATGGCAGACACAGGCTGAGGCAGGGGATTGTGTGAAATAAGGTCAGGGTGTGAAATAAGAAGAAGACAACCGGGAGAAAGTGACTTCCATGGGAGCAGACCGAGGCCAGTGACCTCTGTGGGAGCAGGCTCCAGCCAGGACCTCTGCCAGAGCAGGCCCAAACAAGTGACCACCACATTGGCACAGGAGACTACTTCATAAATATAATCTCAGTAGCACAGACACTGAGAGCAACAATTAATAAATGGGACCTCCTGAAACTGAGACACTTCTGTAAAGCAAAAGACAAAGTCAACAAGACAAAATGGCGGCCTACAGAATGGGAAAAAATCTTCACCAACCCCACATCAAACAGAAGGCGGTTCTCCAGAATATACAAAGAATTCGAGAAATTGGCCATCAAAAGAGCAAATAATCCAATAAAAAAGTGGGGTACAGACCTACATGGAGAACTCTCAATAGATGAATCTAAAATGGCTGAAAGACATTTAAGGAAATGTTCAACATCCTTAGACATCAGAGAAATGCAAATCAAAACAACTCTGAGATTCCATCCAACACCTGTTAAGTATGGCCAAGATAAAGAACACAGCTTATGACAGCTTATGCTGGAGAGGATGTGGGGTAAAGGGAACACTTCTGCATTGCTGGTGGGAATGCAAGCTGATACAGCCCCTTTGGATATCAGTGTGGTGATTTCTCAGAAAATTAGGAAACAACCTTCCCCAAGACCCAGCAATACCACTTTTGGGTATATATCCAAAGGATGCTCAATCATACCACAAGGACACGTGCTCAACTATTTTCATAGCAGCATTATTTGTCATAGCCAGATACTGGAAACAGCCTAAATGCCCCTCAACCAAAGAATGGATAAGGAAAATGTGGTAAATTTACACAATGGAGTACTACACAGCAGAGAAAAAAAATAATATCTTGAAATTTTGGGGCAAATGGATGGATCTAGAAAACATCATATTGAGTGAGTAAACCGTACCCAGAAAGACAGATATAATATGTACTCACTCATAAGTGGCTTTTAGACATAAAGCAAAGAAAAACCAGCCTACAGTTCATAATCCCAGAGAACCTAGACAACAAAGAGGACCATAAGACAGACGTCAGTGGATCTAATCTACATGAAAACTAGATAAAGACAAGATCTCCTGAGTAAGTTGAGAGCATGGGGACCTTGAGAGAGGGAAGAAGCAGAGCAGGGAGGAAAAGAGGAAAGCAGAGAAAAGTATATAGCTCAATTAAAAAAAAAGAGAAAAAAAGAAAAACAGGAAAAAAAGAAGACAGGGAAAGAGAATGTCCTGCTTGATCTGTACCTGTTGTGTGACTCAGCCATGTACCTCCCTGGGTTTCCCTGGATTTAAAGAGAGGAGGTCAGAAGAGTCTCCTTTTCCTTGTATGAATTCTCCTGCACACTGCTTCTGAGCCTTGGATGGCTCTGTTGACTGGCAGAGAAGGAGGTTTTGACTGTAGTTAGTCCTCAACATTTTTTTTCCATAATGCCAACAACACCCAGGGCAGTTCATAACATTTTAATTTCCTCATAAACGATCCTCTTATTTCATTTTGCAACATGTCAGCCTGTCCAATTGTAGAGATTCAAGTAACAGGGGAGGTTATTTAAATGAAATCGCATAGAAGACACGCCCAGCAATCATTTTCATTCATATTTTTTTCTATTGCTCTTGGCAGCGATAATGTAGTATTTCTATTTTTCATTTTTATGGGGTGTTATGGGACATATCCTTTGTGGGTTTAGATTTCAGAGTAGCGTATCTGATTTATACTTGATAAAGCAGTGTTTGCCAAGTAGTCTTTGCTGAAAGGCAGCCGCTTAGGCAGAAAGGAAGAACCTTCTATAAAAAGCTCAAGAACAGGCTCGAGACGTGCATGGGAGTTCATGGGGTCTGAAAGATGCTGGGTACAGAGAACTCCACCTACTGAATGTTTTCTGGGCTTGCCATAAGTTTCATATTTCCTCATAACTTGACAATCTCCTAAGCCTTTAGCTTAAGTGAGTTTTATATTTGCTTATGAACAAGATTCTTGTAATTAGCTTTTCCCAGTAGGGGATGGTCACACAAAGATAAACAATATGGTAACTATATCTCAGTTGTAACCATGGAAACCATCATTGATGATTTATTAAGCATCCTTTCTCCTGTCCCCAAACAGTACATTGTTTTAGCCCATGTTTCTTGAAGGATATATATATATTCCTATTGTATAAATCAACTTTAGTTTTGTTTGTATCTTGGTTTCTTCAGCTGTTTTAACAGTGATGTTGGCTTCTTAAAGCATTAACTTGAGGTGTTTTTTTAAATAATTTATTTAACTTTATTTTGTGTGCATTGGTGTGGAGATGTCAGATCCCTTGGAACTAGAGTTACAGAGAGCTATGAGCTGCCATGTGGGTACTGGGCATTGAACCCAGGTCCTCTGGAAGAACAGTCAATGCTCTTAACTTCTGAGCCATCTCTCCAGCCCCTAAGGGGTTCTTTTCTAAAACAGTGTTCAGAACTAAAGAGATAGATCAGTCTTTAAGAGTGTTTGTGCCAGAGGATCTGAGTTCAGTCCCCAGCACCCAAGTTGGATAGCTACAACCACCGGTATCTTCAGCTCCCGGAGTTCTAATGCCTTCTTCTAGCCTTCGTGGGCGCCTGTGCCCACATGTTCACACCTACACATAAACAATAAATCTTAAAAGGTAGTTTTTGAGAGTGTTTCAGAGACACAATTTGTGGTCTGTACAACCAGTCAGAAGACATTGAACTTTATCTTTTCTGTTCCTTGTGTCCCCTGGAGCTGCCCTCGAGTTGCTAATAATGAATGGGTAGAAAAATAACCAGCCTTCCTGTATGCCACGGGAAACTCAATAAATGGTGTGTCGGGTTCCACGTTCCTTGAGCTAATTCCGGTTGGGAGAAGTTGCTGGTGTGTGAATAGAGAGTCTAGAGTAGATGTTTATTGTAGGTAATCTGTTCCTGTGGTCAGATAAGACCCCAGGTGGGATAAAATATTCTGTCTTGGCACCCTTATCCTGGACAGCCCTGGAGTGTGCTGGAAGAGCCGAGCAGTAGAAGACCACTTTTGGGAAGTGGAACCCTTGTGCGCCAGGCCCCAGAATGCACCGGGCTTCCTTCATTAGTTGGGCTCCAGCAGTCGCAGTATAGCAGTAGCTGATGGCCGCCCATTCTTGATGGCAATTTGGCAGAGAGTCAAACTTTGGCCCCGAAGCAGAGGTGGTGCAATTAGGCAGCTGAGAAGCATTCTCTGAACACACACTTTTAATTGATTTCAGCTTGTTTCAGTCTGCGAAGACGGAGCTCTAACACACAGCGGCCTTCTTCAAGGGGCTTATTTTTACTTTTCCCTTTATTCAGCAGCGCTAATTCAACGGCACCAGAAGCGACAATAATGGCAGAGTTCTGAAGAGCGCATCTTGGGCATGGCTCGGATACAAGAAGTATTATTAAGAACTAATGAGTAGGATAGTTAGATGTTAACCAGAGAGCATTAATGAGCAGAAGAGCATTCTGGCGCAAGCATCTGTCTCTGAAACAGATGTTACCTTGTGAGTCTGTGGGAGGAGAGGCAGCATAAACGTAACCATGCAGTTTTAGGTAATAGCCGGGAAGATAAGCATGGGACCTTCTTGTTCTTCTTGGACTCACAGATGTGTATGGAGGTGGTAAGCTCTGTAAATAGAAAAAAATATTATCGGGCTGGGGTGAGGCGACATTCCTGGTAGTCGTGGCTTCCTGACCCGGGAGCCTCATCAACTAACTGCCTTCACCCCTGCTTTCTCTGGAGCTCAGCCATTTCTTCAGCATATACAGTTATGACTGCTATAACCTTGCCAGGTGAGAGATGAAGCCCCGTTCTGCCCCAGCCAAAATTACCGAGCCTACCGCTGAGTTGTGGGGCGGTTTGCTTTATGTAGATGATAATGAGCTAATGGCCACGCGTTTCCAGGTTACACAGTGAGTTCATCTTTTGAAGCTTCCAATCCTTGATCCAAAAATCACCAGATAGCAGGATTTTCAGGACTCTACACTGCAGGCTGGGATATATTTTAAGATTCCTCAAAGGACACCAGATTAGCAACTGGGTTACTTTTCGTTTGGCTCCACTGAACAAACTTGCAGAGAAAATGAAGCCCCGGGACCCTTTAGTCTTTCCAAACCCCTTCATGAAGAAGTTTGAAAATCTGAAGGCCCAGGGCTGGGGAGATAACTCCATCAATCTTGCCGTGCAGGGATGAGCAGGCCTGGACATCCTTTCCCAGTTTTGGATGGCAGTTCAGGCACAGTCTCTAGGAGCATTTTATTTCCACATAGAGAAAGCAGGGGAGCTTCTGATAACAGAAAATTCTAGGCATGTCCTTCTGCTGTTTGCAGTGCTGACTCATGTGTCTTGAAGGATGTTTGCCTCGGTTTTGCTCCCTCCCAGGGAAAGTGTGCCCTCACCTCCACAGTGTTGAGGGCAGGGAAGGGGACAGAGCTTGCATGCAGTTTGAGCTGGGGAGGAATCCTCCTGGTGGCTCTCTAAGTGAGCAGGATCAGCTCTGGTGTCCCTGGCCCACCTGTCCGATGGCGACACGGAAGTGGAGGTTAAAGAGCTTATACTGTTCCTTGAGGTCCTTCTGTAAATGTCTCTGTCACCATTCAGTGCTCATGAAAGGGGCTATAGATAGAATTCTAAAAACTGAACAAAATAAAAAACAAACAAAAACCACAAAAATAACAAAAAAATCACTTTTCTTGTTATACCGGGTATCTTTCCCCATGGTGGCTTTGTTGCTTGTTTACAAGTTCTTATCCATGGTGCTCTCAAGACCCCTACCACATCCCCACTTTGTCCTCATGTGGACCCTCTAAGGCACACTTTACTAAGGAGAACCAGGAACCTGTGTGGACTTGGTAGCCTTCTAAGGCCACACTTCTAGTAGATGATGGGGTCAGAGTTTCACCAAGATCTACCTTTGTCCCAAGCTTGTGTTCTTTCCAGACTACGCAGTCTGTTCCCCCAGCCCAGGCACTTTATGCTTCACCGATACGAAACTTCAGGCACCTTCTGGAACAAGCTGTTTGGTTTCTAGATGATGTGGCTTTGTTCTTTTTTTACATATTAACCCACATGCATGATCAACACAGGTCCACACAGAGAAACAAACATAGACACAAACAAACCCATGGACTTGCACACACAAATGCACATATGTGTGCACATGCATGCACAGACATGGGACAGACACACATACACAAAAACACATACACATATATACACACAGAGGGACAAACATAAAGATAGATCCCTATGGGCACTTAGGCACATACAACCACACACAAATGTGCTCACACGTGTATACTCACACATGCAGACAGGTACCCATGGACACAAACATCTCTTTCACTGCTTATGCATTTAGTCCTGGGCTTTGAAGATGTGGTTCAGACATGAGCTCTGCAAGCTAATTCTTGAAGCTCTTTTTTTTTTTTTTTTGAATCCCTTCCCCTCATGGGTCTGGTCATTAGCTCTGTTCTAAACCAGCCATGCTGTCGTGGATGCACAGCCTGTGTCTCTGGCCCACTTCTGAAAGCCTTGAGCCTAGCCTAGACCTGGCCCAGTGGGGCCTTGGCAATACTGCAGATTTGAAGGAAAGTAGTCAATCGTGGGACCTCAGGCCTGAGTGGCTTTGGCGGGGTAGAAAACCAGTGCTTCAGAAGCTGGCCTAGTCTGTAACCCCAAGCTGGCCTAGAAATGACTTGCTAACAGAAGCCATCTGTACCCCTCTACTCTGCAAGCACTGTGACAATCTCCATGAGCCAAAAGGTTTGAGGAACTGTAACATTTATGGCTCTCTGGCCATAAATTCGTGTGCCGCACATGAAAATGCCACCCCACGGGGTTATGGCAGAGACGCGGAGCTGCAAACATCTGCACGTGGGCAGTAAAGCTAACCTCTGGCGCGCGGCACTCCGCTGTTGCCGACATATATTAACATTAGTGACAATTGAATGTGATTATCCGGGATGCCATTTTATCTGCCAGCTACAGACTTATGGCTTCTTAAGATCCAATTCCCCCCTTTCCTCATATGTTGCTTTTATGTGACTCAAATTGTATGCAGGAACTCACGGTTATTGTGGTCTTCTCTCTTATTTCTTAGGGGATACAGACTGTGTATAACTTTTCAGTACTTAAATTGATTGTAGCTTTTGGATGAAATAGGCCCGTCAAAAGTTTATGAAGCAGCTGAGCAAATAGCAAAGCATCGCTATTTTATGTCTGAAGACCCCACTGAGAGCCTGGGGAAAGGAATATGTTTTGACATTGGTAGATAGGGCTTGGGGCCAATGAATTTGAGAATTAATTTTTATGTTTGTTGTTTGGAGTTTGTGATTAATATGTCACACATCAAGGCTTAAATCACTGATATTTCTTTTGCTATTATTCAAGTTGGGGTTTATAAAGTTTCTCTGGGCTAGAAAGTCAGTTCTTTAGGCTTTGCAACTTATGTAATTTCCATAGCAATTACCAACTACCATCAGCATAGAGTGAAAACAGTGTTTAATGAAATGAGCTTGACTTCATCAAAATAAAATTCTATTTATGAAAATAGGCAGCCAGGTATTATTTGCCGCACCTTGTCTCCAACAAATATAAGTATGTCAAGTTATTGGGAAATTTAGGAAGATTTTTTTAGAACTTTTAGGGATGGACCCATATCTGAGTCTCCTTCCAGTTGACAATATCTAAACTGGCCAAAACCAAATTTAAATTCATTTAAATTGAATTTTTTTAGTCTAGCAAAATATTGCGTACTGTTTGCTTAATTTTAGTTCATCTAGTGACTAGACTCCTAGTCATGGTGGCTTGACCTACTGACATTTCTCTGAGTTCCTTTCAGTTTGTGTGTGTTGTTTGTGCAGGTTTGTATGGAGTGTGCACGTGTGTGTGTGTGTGTGTGTATGTGTGTGTGTGTGTGTGTGTGTACATGCGCGTGTGTGTATGTGGAGGCCAGAGGTCAAATTTGGGTCTCCACCTTATTTTTTTAGATTTATTACTCTTATTATAAATTTTATTATTTTTATTGTGTATGTTCACATGAGTGCCATGTCTGTGAATGCCAGAAAAGAGCAGAGGTCTGTGTCCCCTGGAGCTTGAGTGGGTGCTGGGGACTGAACTCAGGTCCTTTGAAGATCAGCAAGTGCTCTTAATCACTGAACTGTATCAGCAAATCTTTTTTTTAACTATTTTAAAATTACATGTATCTACAACTCTCTGTGTGTGGTTGTGTACATGTACATGTGCAGGTGCTGTCAAAATCCAGAAGAGAGTGTCGCATTCCATGGAGCTGGACTTACAGACAGTTGTCAGCTGCCATATGGATGCTGGGAATCAAACCTTGTTCCTCTGCAAGAGTAGCGAGCCTTTTTACCGCTGAGCCGTTTCCCCCATCTCTTCCTTATTTGTTGAGCTACGGTTTCTCACTGAACCAGGAATCCACCAGCTCAGCTAGATTGACAGGCCAGCTAGCCCCAAGTTTCCTTCTCTCTCCTTTCCCTGGGGT
This sequence comes from Microtus ochrogaster, assembly GCF_000317375.1. Classification (NCBI taxonomy): domain Eukaryota; kingdom Metazoa; phylum Chordata; class Mammalia; order Rodentia; family Cricetidae; genus Microtus; species Microtus ochrogaster. Next base: position 70,710,383 of record NC_022012.1, on the reverse strand, counting down.
TGGAATAACAGATGTACCTCTCTTTCAATGTACCGGGCTTTTAACATAAGAGCTGGGGAGCTGAACTTGGGTCCTCATGCTTGGTGTCATGGAAGGCACTCATCCCCTGAGCCTTTTCCCTCTTTTTCATTAAGTCTCGTCTAGTACTGTGGGTTGGCCTGCGCTTTTGCATTCAGATAAGTAGAATGTCAGCTTGGGCTCAGATCCTTATGCATTCTGAGGGCAGGAGCTTAGAACCACTGTTCCTTCTATCAGCATCGTTCTGCTTCCTCAGGGGGGCACGCATTTTGTTTCATACTGCGAGAATGGTCTAAGGCAGGATTTTGCAGGGACTTGTTGGATGATCGTTCACTTCTAATGGCAGAAAGGTTTCTAATGTTACAGTTTGAAAATATTAGAGATTTGAAAACAAAGTAAATATCGCGGATCAGTGCTGCTTTTCTCCCACTCCAGAGTCCATAGTTTATGGTCTTTAACCAGTCCGTGAGACTACCAGGTCCATATTGCACTAGCCCCAGTGACTGAAGCAGTCAGCCAACCAGGACCTAGGCTAGCAGCCCGGGCACATGGTACCTGTAGAATTTCTTCTGATCCTTACGTGGCCACGTGGAGAAGGTTCTATCTTGTAATTTTAGGTGGCCTTTGTATGGGTGGCAACTACTTCCGGCTAAAAGTTAAGTCAGGTAAACTCTCCTCTCTCTCCTATGCCTTTGTTGGGTCATAGCAGATAACTGATTTCAGAAGATGGGACCAAAAGCAAACCTGGCAGGGAAGGGCAAAGCTCTGCCACTTTTGTGGCCCTTTATGGAATTTTTTCATATGGTTAGAGTCAAACAGTTTTGATGACTCATCACCACATTGGGCAGAGAGCCGTGAGCCATTACGGGTGAAAGCTCCCCTGGGCCAGTTGATTTTGGTGTGACCTTCAGCCTGGCATCATGAGCATCCATAGACACCATCTTGGAAATGTGAACTTCGGGGCTGGAGAGATGGCTGTGTGGTTAAGAACACTGCCTGATCTTCCAGAGGACCCAAGTTTGATTCCCAGCATCCATATGTCAGCCCACAACTGTCTGTAACACAAGTTCCAGGAGATCGGATGCTTTTTCTAGCCTCTGTGGACACTGCACACACATGGTATACAAACATACATGCAAGCAAAACATAAAGAAAAATACAAGTGAATAAATTTCTTTTTAAAAATGTTAAAAGAAAGAAATAGTAACTTTTAGGATCCAAAGTCAAACTGAAGATTAAAGGTCTAGAATCCCCGTGTAGGGTTAAGGACATGTCCTAACCAGATCTCCCCTTGGCTACACATAATCAAGGTTGAGAAGACTACTAGCAACCTCAACCAGTCAAATCCTTCTTCCAGGAGTGTCCAGCCAATGAGCTGTGAGACACAGAGACCCCACTATGGCTGAGTGTGTAGGCCAATGCAAGATCCTAAGCTTACTTAAAACGCTGAGCTTTTTTCTTTTCTTTCTTTTTTTTTTTTTTTTTAGTAACTCACTTGTGTGATTCTTAAACATGGCCTGTGTAGATGGCAACATTATATCTTGATGTTAAAAGGTTAGACCAACCTGAGCCATTTTTTTTTTTCACAATTATGGCTATTGAGGGCTGATTAGGCGGGTGATGTGCTCACCATCAGATGGCAGGCTAGAGAGCAGCTCTTTGATAACCAGCCAGTTCTTTGCTAGCTGAAGTGCTTCTCTGGGTGGACTCTGGGGAGTCAGGGGCCTTGGAAAGAAAATTTAATATGGACCAAGCTTTGCATAGGCTGTAGTTAGAGGAGTCAAGGAAAGGCTTGTGGCCTTGGTCGGAACAGCCTCTTTGCACAGGTCCCTGTAGAATTCTTTTAAATGAAAGACCCCTTCCATGCAAGTTCTTAGGAGTGTCCCTGGCAGAGCTCTTCAGCAAAGGATGAGAGGGGGTAGGAGAGGAAAGAGGAAGGTGGGGGAGGAGCGGAGGCCCCCCATCATGTGGTCATGAGAATTAAAAGTGAGGATTTAGAGTCACTTGAGGATAATGTAGCCAGGCTGAAGAGGGAAACACGCACAGAACACACACACATGCACAGGCACGTGCACACATAACATAAACAGATTGCCGAGGCTCAAGGCAGAAAACAAACAACACGGGCTGAAGTCAGAGAAGATGGGTGGAACAGAAAGGGCCTGCATTTTGAATAGGTGGTATGGATTCCAGAATGATCTGTTTCCTAAACACTTTCGGTGAAGTGGTATACACAGTGACAGAGCCGAACAGCTGCCTCGTCGACTTGGTGCATTGCTCTGTTTCAGAACTCATAGCTTCCCTCTCCTCCAGGCATCTGTTACTGAGAACACTCGAAGATTCTGCCAAGAGATCTCAAACTGGCGATGGAAGGCTTGGAATTTAGAAAAAAAAAACGAGAAAGGCGCATGTGCATAAACATCCTCGCACAAAGATGCTGC
>NC_022012.1:70703249-70707819 GCF_000317375.1 Microtus ochrogaster | reverse complement strand
GCGAGTCCTGGGGGTCACACACATAGATGCTGTTTACCTTCAGGGAAGACTGAGTGAGTCCCGAAGGTCACACACGTAGATCTGCTTACCTTCCAGTGAGCTAGTCTGCGGGAGTGGGGGGGGGGAGGGAAGAATATGCAGATTTCCCCATATTTAGATACCTCTCATAAGTGTCAGATAATTCAGCTCTATTCCTTTAGGATTTATTTTATTTATGTATATTTATATACATGCCTGTGTTAGTTCATATGCATGTACGTGTGTGTGTGTCTGTTTAGGTGCCCACAAAGGCTGGAAAGAAGGCATTGGATCCCCTTCATCTGGAGTTATTGGCATTGTCAGCCACTGGATGTGGGTGCTAGGAACTAGACCCCAGTCCTTTGTAAGAATACTCTCATCCGCTGAGCCATCTCTCCAACTTTAATTTTGTCTTTATGTATTTCTTTATTTACTGTGTGTGGTGACTGCCTATGCCATGGCAATCACGTGGACATTTCTCTCCTTCTGCCATGTGGGTCCCAAGGATCAAATTAAGGTCATCCTCCAGTTTGGCAGCAAAGTATTTTTACCCACCGAGCTGTCTCACATGCCCAGCTCCAACTCTCTGGATTATTCTCAGGCTCCAGAGAAAGTTCGGCAAGATGGCAGCTGGCTTTCCCCAGAAACAGGATGAAACTGTATTTGGATTGTGTGTAGCCTGCACCTAGGTCCTTCCGTGATGTGCTGAGTGACTATTTAAGTATGGTTAGTGGAGTCCAGAGGAGGCTGGCGCTTTCCCAACAGACCTAGGGAGGGCTTGAATAGACCAGAGCACTCCAGAGTCAACAGAGGACGTTATGTCAGCCTGCACTGCAAGGCTTGGTGGAGAGAACCCAAATGAGGAGAATGGCTCAGCGGCCCTTGTGTTGCGAGGATGCTTCCTTTGCCTCTTGTTTGCCCTTTCCATCCTCTTGGCTGTGCAGGAGTGGCCCCTCTAGGAGGGAGCTTGCTCTCACTGTCACCCTCACTGAGTTCTGTCCTTACTACTTGTCAAAGGAGGACAGGGAGAAACAAAGCTTGGAACCCCAAGGTTTGTGCCTGAAATGACTTGCTTTAGGCCCCATCCTGACGTTTTCCATTTTCCCTCCTGTGGTTGTATTTGGTCAACCGGAAAGTTCTCTGTTTTCTCATGTGTGTGTTAGTTATGCTTGTCTTTCCTGTGGCTAAATGTAGAAGGACTTAAATGAAGAACATTGATTTGCTTGCACGGCTTCAGAGGGTTTATAGTCCACAGTCACTTGGTGGGGAACGTGTGTTGAAGCATTGCTTTCTTCATGGCTGACCAGGAAACGAAAGCAAGACAGAAAATAGCCAGGGATAACTGTACACACACCCAAGGTCTCACCCCCAGGAACCTACTTCCTTCCTCTAGGCAGATCACAATTCCCAAAATAGCGCCACCATCTGGGGCCTTCAGTGTTTAAAACCTGAGCCAGTCGGGGGCGCTCCTTCATATGAGGCCATAGAGACTTGTTTTCTTGGGAAAGAGTGAGTCCCCTCCAGGGAAACGTTTGGAGAGGTGGGTAGGAGTGGGGTCTGGGGTGGGAGTGGCTATTTTCCCCTCTCTTCTAATCTTCTTCCCCCCCAGCACCAGAAAATGACAGAATCCTCCTCAGACGAGCAAACACCAGACCAGCTGTGGTGGTCTCTGCAGTGTATGCTGGGGTTATTTGGATCTGTTTAAATTGGGATTTTCCTGAACTGAAGGATTTTATAAAATATGTTGGGCTTTTGGACATAACTTTCCAGCTTCAGATTTGGAATGAATTACCTCCTTCCAGTAAGCCAGTGAGCATGGAGGCTTTGAGTTAGGAGAATACTGTTTGGTGCCCCAACCACCGGAAGGAACACGTCGACCCATCCTTTTGTCTGATACCTGCTGGAACCAGGCACTTGCTGTTTAGTAACATTTATCTCCTGCTTGGAATTCTGCCTGGAATTTTAATAACATGGTCACTGTGAGGCTGGCTGGTAGGACCCATGAGATGTCCTCTCTTTGTGGGAGAGGGAAACCATGTCACCCTCAAGGATGGGCCATTGCTTCCGGCTTACATGTTGTAGAAGTTCAGAGAAAACCCCTGCAGACTGGTCAGGTTCTGCTGCCCCATCTGCCAGATGCAGTGCCCGCAGCAAGTCCTCACGTTCTTAGAGGGATGCTCGTATGGTCTCAGATACGGGCTCACCAGCAAGCCAGAAAGGGAGGCTTGATTTGAAACAGAAATTCAAGTGAGAAATCAGGATCCCTTCCATCCCATTCTCTCATGTTCTCTGGGGAGTTTATCTGGGATCTTGCTCTCCACCACTTTTTCCCACCTCCAAGGTACGGATTGGAATACAATTAGATCCTCGTTTCAGCTCTTCCCATGACCACATTTTAGGATTCTTTGACTTGTTATTCAATTGAAAAGAAAACTGTATTTGTATTTTACTGATTCTCTTGGAATTCTAGAATTCCTTAGCTACAGGCAACCTAAAGAAATTTTCAACAGGGATATATTTATAGATAGGACATAACATTAAAGAGGTTGATGTGGTGACTGTTTCCTGCAGGACCAACTTCACTGACATCAACTTAGTCTCCATTAGGAGTCATAAAAAGCTCAGTTACTACTAAGACAGAGTAGACAGCCTGTCCCCAAGTGTGCCACACACAGGGGTCCCAGCTGACCTAGGAAGTGAGCGTGTCTTACGCCCAGGTTTTGAAAATGATTGGTAAGTGGTAAAGCTGAGTTGCTATAGGTGGGTCTTCTATCTGCCAGTTTTCTAGACTATTCTTGTGACTATTGGCAGGGCTAATTCTTACTGATGAATACATGTAAGTGCCAGTAATCCTGGTCTTCTGGAAGGTTTCTGTGCCTGCTGTGGTTTGCTGTGAAAAGTAACAGACAATCAAAGAAGGTAAAATATCCCGAGAAATGGTGTCCTTAAAACCAAGCACATTCAACAACCTACGTGTATGTGTGTGTGTTCCTAAACTTGTAAATAATTTATAAAATGACTCACCCCCTTGCCTTTTTGCAAACCGTATCTAGTCCACCCCCCCTTTTCCAAATATAAACCCCTAAAGGTTAGGAACACTCCTATATTTGAAGCAGCAAGGAGCATAGTACGAACTTATCCTTTTCACGTATCTGGGAGCCCTCAGGGGAGCTCTCCCAGGGAGAGGAGATGAAATGGCCCAGTGCCTTCACGCCTATAGAGAACACCTCTTGGGAGTCAGCACCTTGATTCCCCGCTGTGTCAGAGGTGACAGGTCAGGGCTCTCCATGGCGCCTCCCAGAAATGCACAGACTTGGGGGGGGGAGGCTTTGAAGAATGGAGGTTTTTTTTTATCACCCCTGTGATTGGGCGCTTTATGACTTTCTTCCTATGTGGAATGTCTGCAGACCCAGAGGGAGAGGCACATGTCAAACTGAGTTGAGGGAAAAGTTTGTAAAGGAGTTGTAATTCTAGGCCTGCAGTCTTGTCCCTGTCTCTTTATGTAGGGGCAGGGATGAAACCCTAGTCTGCATCAGCTCCCAGGAGAGGAGGAAGATACTGTTACTAATGGTTAACTGACCTGAATTCTTTCCATGTTTACTGATGCCAACGTTGGTGTACACGTCTGAATGACTGCCGCGTTCACACCCATATCTAGCAACGGTGATCTGACTCAGAGGGAGCAGGCCAGGCCACCTTATGTCTGCTGGTCCCATCTTAAGTAGGCAAACAGCAAGCAGCTGACGTGCTGGAAAGGTCTCAGCATGACACAGTGACCATGCCTGCTTGGTATCCAGAGATTTTATGATACGAGGCCCAAGATAGGCCAGCAGAATTTGATGCCACATTGAACCATGCCCGTCTTTACTAACGGCAGATTTATGCAAGTTTCCACACAGTATCTACTTGTACCCATCCAGTCTCCAAACCAGTGACCACTGAACACCTGCTGCTGTTTATCATTGAACTCAGCAGCGGGAACAAGGTAAGTGATAGACTAGGACACTCAGTGTCCCCTTCCCACCTGGGCTCATCAATGTGACCATGCATGCAAGACATATATATCTATATATCTATCTTAGTTATACATATGATACATATATATCCTAGGTATATATCTTAGGTATGATATATATGTGTATGTGTATATATATATACACATACATATATATGTCTTCGATCCTGAAGTCTGATGGTTGTGCATGCAAACACGACTTTGCTACCATCACTTGAGTCTTGCAGTGTCTTTACCCTCTCCAAGCCTTACTTCCTGGGGGACTGGGGATACAGCTCAGTGATAGAGTGCTTGGCTGACAGGCACGAGGCTCCTGGATTTGCTCTCCCAACATCTCAAAACAAACAAACGAATAAGATAAAACTCAAAGAAAAAAAAAACCACATTTTTTTTTCTTTTTTACATGGATGAAACAAGATGGTCAAAGGTCTAACACTGATTCTAGACTTTTGGGTTTCCTTAAGCCTTAAGGTCTTTGGCTTTAGGGACAGGTCTTATCAGCATACCCATTCTGTGGTATCCTTAAAAAATGTATTT
>NC_022012.1:70701433-70702903 GCF_000317375.1 Microtus ochrogaster | reverse complement strand
TCTTGGTGGCTGAGCCATCCTTCTGCGGTACTCTTCTAAAACGAGTTCTAGCCTTCCCTCCTTCTCATTCTCCCTGTCTATAGTAGAGGCCCATGGACGACACTTGGCGTCATCTACAGTTAAAGATGGCTTCAGGTGCTGCCAGTGCCTCCAGGTGTGCTTTAAGAAGCTGGCTCTCCACTCAAGGGTGCCCCTTTGCCCGCCAGTCCCTCCATGGCAATACCTCTCTTTAAGACAGACACTGCCTCAACAGAGGCGGTTTGAGCGTTTTCCTTGCTTCCCCAGGCTGAATTACAGCCCCAGCCAACGGCCCACTTGTGTGTAATTCAAGAAGCAGTTATGGGGCTTTTTGTTTTGAACAAGCAAGGGAGGGGTAGAATGAAAGATGATCATTACCTGACTATTCCTCTGCTTAGCCAAACAGTTCACAGATCCTTGATGCTGCGAGTCACGGGGGCCTCGGAAAGGGCAGTGGGCGCTGCCTTCCGCAACCACGCCTGCCTGTCTGTCAGGGCTACTAGATCGGGGAAGGGACTCTTCCACCATCAGGTTGAGGGACACAAACTGACTTTAGAATTATGTTTAAATACAATTGTAATGTCTGTGCCATGATCCACAGCCTGGCGATGCTATCGCTGCAAATTAAAATGTGCAAACTTCAGAGCCCTCCCAAGGAAGCTCACCGTCTCCGCTGTAAGCCTTTTGTTTTATTCTGTGGGATTGACTCTAATCAGAAAATGGCAGCCTTATCTCTCCGCGCGAGGCCACGTGAATGGTGTCTATCTTTAGTTTCTCTATTCCTAGAGGGCAGGGGCTTTTATCTCACGGATACCGCCGGGTCTCTAGCAGAGCTGGTGACAGAAGCTGCTTAAATATTTTTGTTGTGATGATCAAGGGATGTCCTCCTTACTTACTGTTTGCTCCATAAGTACATCTGCCACATGTGGAGTAATAAATGACACTCTGGGAAGAGAAAAGCCACCGAGTGTCAGTGCTTCACCAGTGTGCTACAAATGCCCACACTAGCAACAGCAGCCACAGCGGGAGCAGCAACTGAGAGTGGATTAAAAATACGCTTTGTGAGGCTGGTGGGGTAGCTCAGTGGAGACAGTACAGGCTTGATGGCCTGTGCTCGGTCCTCAGCACCCATATGTACTGCCTGGTATCTCGATGCAAGCTTGCTTTTAATTTCAGGACAGGGTAGGTTAGAGACAGATTCCTGGGGCCCACTGGCTAGCAATACCAGCTTGTTTGGTGAGCTCCAGGTTCAGTGAGAGAACCTATCTCAAAGGAAACAAGGTAGATGGCTTCCGAGGTTGACCTCAGGTCTTCAAACATAGATGTACCTTTGTGTACATGCACCTGAACACATAATCACACACAATCTCTCTCTCTCTCTCTCTCTCTCTCTCTCTCTCTCTCTCTCTCTCTCTCTCTCTCTCTCTGTGTGTACATGTACCTGAACACATA
>NC_022012.1:70669761-70701290 GCF_000317375.1 Microtus ochrogaster | reverse complement strand
AATGAATGAACAAACCAATAAGTACATTCTTTGGCCTACCCTCATCAGCTGTGGGGTCCCGACCATCCACGTGTTCTGGTGTACACTTCTGTGTCAGAATAACTGGTCTAACTCCATAACACACTTAGCAGCTTCAGAAGGCATGTAATCCATATGGGGCAGGTGTACGGCGGTGTGGTGTAGGTCTTTCCTTGACCTGAGTGTCTCCTGGCTTCTCCCCTGAGTCTGCATGCCCGGGAAGAGAAGGACACTGATTCTTGCTCAACATTTGAGAAGCTGTGATGTGGTGAGAAGGTTAGACCAGGAAGACTCGGGTCAATGCGTAGCTCTGCTCCAGTAGCTTGGAGACTCTGGGAAAACCCATTAACCTCATTAAACACAAGTGGACCTGAGTTTTCCCATTTCGCGAACGGAGATAATTTTATCTGCCCTGTCTGATTGCTAGGACGTTCTGCTCTATTGAGATAGGGGCACTTTTTGGAACTTGGCCCGAGAGTAAGACCTCATTTTGCTTCTGGAAGGTGGTCTAGCACTGAGAATCATAGCTCAGTGTAAGCAAAGGACTTCATTAATTTACTAACATATTTGCATGCGTGTATGTGAGAACAAACACATGTAAACACACTCTGGGGCTTCTCTAGTAAAGAGTAACAGGACTTAGGCTGAGTCAGATCAACCTAAGTGAGACCCCTTTTCTCCAGCCTGAGGCTCTATATGGTCAGTTACTTAGCCAGCTTTTCCATGAGCAACCTGAACCCTAAATATTATCAAGACCAGAGGGTGAGGATCACATATAGGCTAGAACCTGAAGGCTACCTGCCAAGTATTAATACTAATAGACGTGGCTGTTGCCTTATTGCTGGGCAGCCATGGGGCTTAGTGGTGGCAGATGTGGGCAGCTAGTTAGTTCAGCGCCTGCACTGGCAGTGCCTTGGCAATTTGAAAGGGAGAGGACACAACTACCAAACTACACTGGGTCTGTTCAGATCTCAGTTCCTGGAATTTGCTTCTCCTAGATTGCTGGTGGATTGGAGACAGTGACCAATTAATATAATATTAACACTTACATAATAGACCGTGCCCTGTTTTTTGTGGGAATAATGTTAGACTTCACAAAATAAGCAATGTTTGCTATATAAAAAGCAATTCATTGCATCGTCATTTTTGTTAAACAAAGTGTACAGAGAAAGACTCCAACTTACACAGAACTCCACCTCGTTCCTTTTAAGTTTTACTTTTCTCTGTTGAATATAGAACTCTTCTGTTAGATTTTTAAAGTCCTGGACATGCACAGTTGCTGGCACAAATGTCTCTATTTAAAACTTAGATTTGTAACAACTGTACCCCAGCGACTCATAGAATAACTTGTATAAGGGGAATCAAGTAACTTTGTCCGCATTGTTCTGAAATCATCACATCCTAAAATCACAGCAGTAAGGTCCCTATTCCCCCTCCAGAACAATGTCTGTACCAGCACCACTGTCAGGGAGGGAGCAGCCCTAGGGGAGGGGCCAGGTGTGATGAGTTTTGTGGTGAAAAGGAAGAAATGGCAAAGCTTGTGGTGAAAAGGAAAAAATGGCGAAGCCTCGGCTTGCTTTCAGCCCAGTCTAATTTGTAACGTTCTTTCCTCCACTTACAATCCTGTTGGTGTATATAAACAGTAATTTGCTCTTCTTAGCACATACTGTAGTTAAGGGTTCTGTTGGGAGCAATTGGTGTTCTTTATCTGTGACATCCTGAGCATTTAAAAAACAATAATTATAAATATCCTCCAGGGTGAGAAAGCTCGAAGAATTGGTGAAGTCATCTAGAGACTCTGGCTGTTTCCTTTTGCCATTTTCCATGCCTGTGTTTTGCTGTGTGAACGTGTTTATGGGCACGTGCATGTGTACATGTGCGTGTGTGCATATGCTCGCGTGCGTTGGTTTGTGTGTATGCATGTCAACACCCAGGGTTGATATCAAATATCATCCCCATCACTTTTCCACCTTATTCACTGAGGCAGGGGCTCTCCATCAAACCCAGTCATTCGAGCTAATCTTGATAGCCGCCTTTATTTCTGGGAATCCCCTGTCTTGGTCTTCTGAGGCAAGCCACTGCACAGACCCGATATTCATAAGGTTTTCTGGGAATCCAAACTCCAGTCCTTACACTTGAATGCGGAGTGCTTTAACCAGCAAGCCATCTCCGCAGCCCCTAGCTGTTCTTTCTGATGGTTACTGCAGTCTCCTCCCCATCCATATCTCCACATCCTTTCATTGCCCCTCCCCAAACCCATTCTCTTAACACTCAGCACAGATTTTACACTACCCATCTGAAGGTCTCTTTGAAGAAGTCTTTCTTACCTCTAAAGTAACTTGTTGTTATTAGCTTTGAATCTGGAAAAGAAAATCAGCCTGTATTTCTTGGCATGCACAGTGAATTGTGGGCTGTGTTTTTTTCTTTCTCTTTTCAAATGCAGGGCTGTACCTACCAATGAAAAGCAAGATTTGGATGATGTGAGTCTGTAATAACCTCATACAGCTCAAATTGGTCTGTACCATGAGACATGGACACAAAAGTAGAGAGAAGGAAAAAGATCAATTTGTCAAAGGCATATTTGTGTTTGTAAAATTTGCAGTAACGGGGTGGTGACATTTCAACAGAGGGGGCCACTAGATTAGTTATGGGGCATTTACAGTGGAGGAAGCAAACCTAGATGCAGTCCAAATACATAAACCACTTATATTCTTAGAGTTCAATTTCATCCAGTTTCTTGCTAACTTTGAATGCATTTCCCAGTAGGAAATATATTTTGCATGCTTTGAGACTCACCAGCAGGCTCAGGAAAGCCTGTGTCAAGCATAATATATCTGAGCATTTTAGAAATTTATTTTTATTTATTTCTCTTCGTGTTAGGGGTAGGGGGATCGACTGAAATTGGATCCTCTGTAAGAGCAGAAATTGTTCTTAACCACTGTGCCATCTCTCCAGGCCCCTGCATTTTTGTTGTTTAGAGAGGACGAGTCAGGTACGGAACAGTCCTAAATTTCAGCAAAACTATATTAATTTCTGGTTACACGGTCCTGGGCAGGTCAGTAAGCTTTTGTGAGCATTTGTTGACATGTCTACAATATTCCGAGTAACCTGCTTTCTGTGACAGACATGCTGATGCATACCTGTAATCCAAGCAGTGGAGAGACTGGTGCAGGAGATTGGTGAATTTGAGGCCAGCTAGAGATACTCGAGCAAAACCATGTCTCAAACTCACCCTGGGGGACGTGGGGAGCTGTTGGCCCAGATGGCTCCACCCTGGGTTTATGGCTATACCTTTGAAACCCGAGGACTCCTAGAGTAGTGTGAATAAGGAAAATGCCAGCAATGTCACCTCCGTCACTTGTTCTGACTGTTCCACGTTCTAAGATCATAGCAAGGAGTACAAACTTGCTGTGCATTCATTGTTTGTCTTGGGCGCAGGCCAGAGCTTGATACTGAGTCTGTGTTTGGTAAGTGTTTGCAGAATAAATGAACAAATGAGTAAGTATGTGGTTTATTTCTATGAAAAAGTCATCCCACCAACCAAAGAGCTCTACAATACCTACAGCCTCACAGTGGGGACTTGAGGCCAGAGTTCACAGAAGTGGAGCCTTCTCCGAGAGGATTCCATGGCTGCATAGGCGGCCTCAGGGGTCCTTCACAAAGCCCTGTAGTAAGAGTTCTTCAGCAGCAGGACCAATGGCTTCCCATGCACCGTGCCAGCTCCTTATTAGGGGCTTTTCTAGAGGGTAGGAGAGCATGTGGGGTACCATGCAGGCACGATGGTGTGTGTGAGTGATCTCTGGGTCCTGCACAAGTACTTTTCCACACTCAGTGAGTAAGCATTATTTGTTGATTCGGTCACAAGTTGTATTCTTGCGAATCCAGGACATGGTGAACACCTAACAACCCTGTGCAATAGAACACAGGGTATAAAGATTTTAGAGGACATATACAAGGCTTAGGACTCAGGTTCCTGCAATGTAAGCCTGAGGCACTTAGGTAAATCACCAGCTTCTACAGCTAGGCATAGGCAGAATATACCTATAAACCCAGCTCTGGGAAGCAAGAGTCGGGAAGGTTCCTGGAGCTTGCTGTCCAGCCAGCCTAGCCAAGTCAAAGAGAGGTCCTCTCTAAGAAAAAGAAGGTTGAGCATGATTAAGGAGGACACCTAACATTGACCTCTGGCCTCCACACGTGCATGGAAATGCTTGGGTGTGCACAGACATGAACATACACAAGAAAGAAAATATATGAACTATAATTACATTTTATTGATTCAGTATGAATAGATGAATGCATTTAAGATAATAACGAGCAAACACATACCTAAGAATTGAGACCTGGGTATCACTCCAGGGAGGGAATGAAAGAACACAGCATCGAGACTTGGAGCCTTTGTGTTCTGACTTTGGGAATGGACTTTGAGTTTATTTTAACGTGACCCAGGCTTTTCTAATTATAGGCAGTTTTAGAGAGAAAAAAAAAGGCTCGGGTGGAGTCTTTCTAAATCTATCGTCTATTTCAGAAGGCACACCTTCAGAAAGCCTCAACATTTTGGGAGGCAGATTTTTTTCTTTTTTTTTTTTCCTCTTCTTTGCTCCCCTTAAGCAAGGCTGGTTTTATTTATTTTATTTTTTTCTTCTTCTTTTTGAGCTCCAAGGGCTGACAGCTGGTCTAGTTTTGCTTGGGGACTTTTTCACAATGTGGATTAATCAATGTTATGAACTGGGTCCGTGGGGTTTTGGGAATGTAATTGGTTTCAGATGACACTTTGCTAGTCAATCTGCCAAGCAGCCGAATGTTGACACAGCTGAACAATTCCAGCTGTTTCCACTCGCCCCTTCCTCTTTCCCGGGACCCTACATCCTTTGCTTTTATTTGTTTCTGCCCTCTCTCTTTGGAACTTTGCTGAACTAATGTGGTGCCCTTCCTGACATTTCTTTTTGCTTTTCTCTAATCCGGTGTGCCACACTCCCCCTGCATCTTAGATCCTCTGTCCAATTTTATTTTGTAAAACCCTTTCCTTGGCTACCCCAGTTCGGAAAGAGCTGATGCGTTTTACCATTTGGCTTCTTTGAGGGACCATCTAGTCTTTTTTCTAAGGACACAGAGCTACAAACCGAGCTGCTGGATAAGTGCTGGGATCCTGTGAATGTTTGGTTTCACAACTGCTTGAATAATCTCTCTCTTTTTTTAATTACTCAAGGCATGCCATTGAATAAACAATACTAGCAATTAGCTTTGTTCCGTGCATGGTTGCTTTTTCCGTTGCACATTACTCTGAGTGGGGGCAGAAGAGATACGCATGTCAGTATTTCTGCTGAGAAGGTGTAGGATTAGAAGGCAGGGATAAAGACAGATCTTATATTGTGTACAGTGTACTTAGTGTCCCTATACTACTGGTGGGATGGTCATAGATGGTTTGTCATTATCAGACATGTTTTAAAGAGCTCTTGCTTCTCTTACTTCCTGTGGAGGGATGGCTTGTGCTGGTGCAGGTGCCTGATACAATATTTGCTGTTTCATTGGGTGACTTGCAGGTCTTGGGTTAAAGGTCAATGATAGGGTTATATTTACTCAGGCAAATGCTCTCATCTGCCATGACTGAGCCTCTCAGTGTGGACGGAGGAATCCCAGTTGTCCATGCTTGATCTTTGCCCACTAAATGGATGGCCCATATTTATAGGATAACAGCACAGCCTCCTCATTTACTTCACTTGTAGACTTAGATGTGCAAAGTACCAATGGACTCTCAAGTCAAGCCTAAGACGTCAAAGAGCATAGCACATTTAAAGATGCATCAAGAGAGTTTGAAAAGTGAATGCAATTGTCATAGTGAAAATTTCCAGGTTCCTCCTTCAGGTAGAAGTGTTGGTGAATGCTATCAGAGAAATGGAGACTGCTGTTAGTCTCCAGTGGGTGGAGACTGTCTTAGAGGCAGGGAACAGTGGTCAGATACTCAGTGTTCTATAAACAGTGTAGGGCCTTTAGGCCTTGTTAGGGCTGGTCCAGAGTAATACTTTTATATAATGATTTAGGTAGTGAAACTTTGGGATCTTTCTAAGAGTAGGTCAGGTATACTCAACAGACACATGCATATGCACACGTACACACACAAACCACACAGACACACCCATGCATGTACACGCATGCTTATAGATAAAATAATTCAAATTGCTTTCGAAGATAGGCAGCCAGACTTACAGATGACAGCTCAGTAAATGGGTCTATAAGTAACCTCAGGCATTTTTTACATGGCTTTGACAAAGGCATTGTTTTGGTAAAGAAGGAAGACAGAATGCTGAGTGCAACTGTGTGGTATTAGAATCCCAACCAAAAGCACCTGTCTACCCATCTATCCTACAGTCTACACATGAACCAGCACATATGAACAGCCTGAAAACCAAAAGGTAGCTGATGGATAATTAAATTACCCAGCAGATTTGAGATATTGCCAGAATGGGGTAAAGAAATGTATCAGTGCTTCTTATTTAGAAAGCTGAGTCGGGATGGACTGGGAATCAATGAGATTATAGAGAGGCGTGAAATGAACCTGGACTTGTTCATTCAGTCACTCTCTGCATAGGCTTTGAGGGAGCTGCCACCATCACTGCGACTCTCAGTGTGGACAGAGCAATCCCAGTCGTACTGAGCAAGAACACTGTGTCCAAAGGCCTGCTTCTCTGGGTTTATGACTGTAGACATTCAGCTAATCATCTCAGTTCTCGACTTCATTACCTGAAAATCTGGCAGTAGCTTCAAAAACCACAAGGCGAGACTGCAACATGGAGCAGCGTCCTTCTGCAAACGTGTGACAGTCCTTGATGGATGGCCATGGGCACCCTCACCATTGCCGGTGTCACCAGCCTTTCATCTTATAACGACACAGTTTGACTAGAGAACTTGGACCAAATGATCTAGATTAACATTAAAAAGAGTTTATAAAGCCGAACTCACACAAAGATCAATTGGCAATAACTCTTTTAACTGGAGGTCCAGAGGATCGATCTTTAGCCATAGACACAGAAATCAGGGCAGCACCACCCTCCCCACAATGCTTCCTTAAATATGTCTGCCAAAATTATCACTGATGATACAACTAAACCCACTTATCACTAATGTGTGTATGTATATATTGAATGTTTTAAAGACAGAGCCCCATATAAGTCCCAAGCCTAGGGCTTATCCCCTACCCAGCCATAGGCTTTGAACCATGCTTACAATATCAGGCATGGATTCTGTCATGTGCGGTAAGCTTCCAATCCAATCAGAAAGAGACTGGTTACTCCCATAACGGTCATGCTAGGCTTGCAATCCAATCAGAGATTGGTTACTCCCATAACAGTCATGCCAGGCTTGCACCAGTGGGAAGAGTTAGCCTAGCATGTCAATTGAGTCCACTTTTGAATTATAATTTTACAGATATTCTGTAAAATATACTGAGACATGGCATATGTTTTTTTTTAATCCAAATTATAGTCCTTTTTGTCCTGTTTGATGTACTGGGAACACTGAATGATTTGTGCTAGACTCTGTCTGGGGAGGATCTGGGGAAGACTGAGCAGCTAACTCCAGGCAAACAGTGGAATAGCATTGAATTCAATGGGATGGGCTGGAATGAGAGAACCTGGCAATGTCTGTGTCTCACTTAGCCATCTCGTACCTTAGATAGTCTATGTCCTGGCCATGAAAATGGTTGGGAATCCTGGGCAGTCACTTCTCTTGCTACCTGGTGATGAGGGGAAGCAGAGCTATCTTAATTCATAGTATGGGTGTCTCTCAGCCACCTGCAAACTCTCCATGTTGATTATCAAAGATTATTTTTTACAGTGTGGACAACTGATGTTAGAGAAATTTAGAGATGTCTTGAGATACAATACATCCTTGTCCTTCGGATAGACTCCCGGAATCAATATAGAGGGGGTTGTCCTGCACGTTTAACAAGCCCTCCATGTGTGTTTACAATGAACCTGAGTTACATACAGCCCAACTTTGAAATGTGGCCTCCCAGACTCCTTTAAGGTTAATGAGAATGAGCCTTATAAAGGTGTCTTTGCATTTCAGGGCATTGGAAAATAAAGACATGCCGGAATATTCGGCCCTGAGGAGGTGCACACTAAAATCACCTTACACACATCCCTGGTAGAGATTGACTAAATGATTTTTAGCTGCTCTTCTCAGTGATGGGATGTAAGTTGGTATCTTCCCCTTCAGAATGAGATGCAATTGTTTGGTACCCACTGGCACTCCCTCCCCAGAGTCTCGGGGCTAATTATAAAATGTGGTAAACATACCCTATCTCTCTGTCCTCTGACTGTGGTTTATAAAATGTGCTGTGTTCACTTCTACCATCCTCGCCGCTCTTGGGGGTGACTTGAATGTCATGACTGGAAGGGGCTGAGATATCAGCCGGTAAACACACTTATTCTTCCTTCTGAAGTCAAAGAAAGGTCTTGCGGGCAGTGACATAGCATAGTACACAGAGAGTGATGGTGGATTAGAATTTGACTTCCTAACATTGATGGTTATGGAGTAGCGCCCACCCACATTCTATGCCATAGCACCAATTCATTTCCCCCAGGAAACCAGATTTGGGATTTTCAAGTTGAAAATCTAGGAATTGAGGATGTAGCCCAGTTGGGAGAGTGCTTGGCTAGCATCTCTAGGACACCCTAGGTTCTGTCCCTGCTAGAGTGGCACATACCTATAATCTCAGCACTTGAAAGGTGAACACACCTGTGTTCCCTGCCATTCTCGGATATCAGCCTGGGCTATGTGAGGCCTTGTCTCAAAAAAAAAAAACAAAAACAAAAAACAAAAAAAACAAGGTGAAATGCTATTACTTAGTGTTTATAGGTTTATAGTCTGTCCTGATAACAGTGGTGACTCTTAATTGAGCACATACTGTGTTGTGTGCAGGGAAGTTTTCTCAACACTGGGTACCTTTTAGTTATCCATTAGTCCCTTTAATCCCCATCGTCACTCCATCTGACAGATGCAAAGGGTTGGGCTTTAGAAGCCTTTCGCGGTGTTTCTAAGGATATACAGCTAGAGACCAGGAGATCCAAGATTCCTTCCAGATCTTTCCAGGATGTTATTTCACACCACTAACCATGCCGGGGTGCAAAAGTCTCTCATGTAGCTACAAGGTCAGATAGCCATGGGCCCCTCCATTTAGCCAGTGTGAGACAACATTTTCACCAAGTTCAGGTGAGCTCCTCATTTTAGGTTACCTTTTAATCTTCTCCCATGTTCTGAAAAGAACTCATCAAGGTGTTGCTGGAAACAGTCCCAGCGGCTTTGCTCAAGGTTTGCTTTATAGTATATAAGCTACCCCCCATTGAAGAGAGTCCAGTTTCTCTTGCAGGCCTGGCCTCTTAGTCACCAGGGGCCTCACCAAAAGAAGAGATGAGATCCTCTTCAATCCTTAAGTCGAGGCAGCTACGTGGCTGTGGGTAACATGAAAATGCGGATTTTGATTGGTGGGTCTTGCCAGCTTGGTACATGCGACTGTGTCCTGCAGATCACAGGGCAATGAGCAAGGAAACCATGTGTGTTTCAACTCCTCATCCTTACATATTACGTCATTTTCAAATTGGTGTGTGTGTGTGTGTGTGTGTGTGTGTGTGTGTGTGTGTATGTGTGTGTGTGTGTGCCACACACAGCAGGACAGCCTTGAGTGTCATCCTGAGGAATATCCCTCCTTTAAGACAGGGCCTCTCATTGGCCTGAAGCTCACCAATAATGACTGGTCAGCAAACCCCAGACTCTGCCTCCCCAGAACTGGGGTTACAAGCATACACCCATCCTTTTACACAGGTGCCGAGAATGGAACATAGCCCTTCATGCTGATGTTTCTAACACTTTTGCAAACTGAGCTGTGTGCCCAGCTATTAAAATTGGTTGTCGTTTTTCATTTTTTCTTTTTAGTGCTGTGGATCTTAATCTCAGGTGAGACTTTCAAACTGTAAATTCTATCATATTCAAATTAGCATAATAAGCTAGAGAAAGGGCTCATGTAAAATGAGATGCCTCCCCCACCACGTACTTCATCATCTGCTCTTGGTGGGAAGTGCTGAGCGCCTGTAAGCCATCCTACTTCAGGGTGGAGGTGACTTCCCCGCATGGATATGGAGGTCCTGCTGTGTCTCTGTGCACCAGGGAGAGGAAGTAACACCACAACCATCAGTCACTGTACCTAGGATGCCCTGCACACTGAATACATCAGATACTATGCACACAGCAGCCAAGTGTTTCTGGGAGGAAGCTGCTCATCTCCGAAGCAGTGGTCACAAACTCTCCAAGCCATTTTCCAAACTGTCCCTTCTTCCTGCGTCTCTCCCTTGCTCTCCCTTTTTGGCTTCATTCCCCATCTGTCAACACTCCCTTAAGGGTCCTCCTCAGAGATTGCTTAGTCCTGAAAGTTTGGCTAGATACAAAAGCCCTGTGTTTGGGTACAGAGCTTGGTCCCTGTGAAGGCAAAGTCTCATCTTCAGATAAAAGAATGTTTGGTAAAAATTGGCCGTACAGTAGGAGAAAAGGCTTAGTAAATATAACGCTCGCCATGGAAGCCTGAGGACCAGAAGAATTCAGATCCTTAGAATTTACATATAATCACATATGGTCATGTCCATGTATGATCCCAGCATGCCTGTGATAACATAGGAGGCGGGGACAGCAGACTTCTTAAATGTTCTTCAGCCGGATAGCCTGGCGCCCTGTGGTGTCCAATGATAGACCTTGTCTCAAATACAATGGAATGAAGACTGATGGTCAAGATTGTCGTGGGTCCATATACATGCCATGGCCCCCATGTACCCACACTCATACTTGAAGATACACACACACAAGAATAGCAGCGGCCCTTGGGTCAGCTACTGGCTTCATCAGTAGTGTTTCTTTTGAGCTCAGTAGCTGTATACCAGGTACTGATAAACAATACGTCTCACCCTTCACCTTTGCAGATCCATGCTCAGCAGCCAACACACTACTGTAGATAAGGTTCCTCTTATCTCCCTGCAATTTGGAATGAGGCTCTGTTAACCTGAGTTCATTTTAATTTACCTAGGGAAGAATCAACCATAATGTGTGTTGGGACTGGCGTCTAAGAATACTTTAAACTTTAGGAAGAGGGGAAAGCCGGAAGCTGCTGTGTGCTCTCGTTCCGCTGCCCACTCTTGCCATTCCTGCTTCATGCCAGCACACAGCAGACATGAGTTTCACCAGCAGGTAACCACTGCCCACCTGCTCTGTGATGCCAGGTTCCAGGGGGAAGGAGCAGAGAGCCCTTCCTCCTCAAGTCCTTTAGGATGCCTGCATTTGGATCTAGGCATGGCATTTTCAGTGGCTTTGAAAGCTGGATTTTAGCCTCCATCAGTAAAAAGAATGTGTTGGTCTAGCCACGGAAGCATCCCAAGCTGATTTCCCCATGTGTTCCTTGGCACGAAGAAACAGAAAACCCAGTGGGGGGTCCATAGTGTCCCTGAGAAACTGAAAGAAAAGGTGCCCCCAAGGGTGGCTGGGATCTTCTCCATTTCCCCTGCTGTGGGTCTCAGGGCCACCCGTACTCCATTCTGCCTGGGGGTGTACTACAGAAGGCCTACATCCAGTGCCGACTCTGAGGGGGTGTTGCCATGGCAACCACTGGGGACCAGGCCAGGGAGAAGCAAACTCCTGTGGTGTCCCGACTTAAGCTGCAACCAAATGAAGAGGGGAAGAGAGGTGAGCCAAGAGGAACATGTGAGATGGGAGCCTGGATGCCAGGGTGCTGGGCATGCCACCAGGTGCTTGCTTTTGCATGACATGATGCCAGGTGCTAGGGAAGCCTGGGGAGTCTATCACTCCCTGCGAAGGCTAGCCTTCCAGTTTCACTCACCAAATATTTCCTGAGACCTGGGACCACCTTTTCTACTAGGGAACAAGGATACCAAAGATGCCTCCACACCTCTGTAAAACCAAGACTTTGGAGGCATTTGTCCTGAAGAACTATATATTTTTAGAAAACATAGTGTAGTATTTTGATCCATTTGGAAGAATTATTTCATAACCCCAAGTACCCATCCTTTTCCTTCATTAGAGCTGTCAGCTGTTCAAACAGGAGCTTTGAATTTTATTTATTTTTTTTCCTCATGGATGCTATATGTTTTATTCTGATGTTCAGGAGGGTCCCTATTCAGGGGGCAGGGTAGGGAAAGAAAATGGGAGAGTCTCTTTTACTGTAACACATAAACGGCAGGAAATTATGAGCTTGGATTGCCCAGTAGGAGGAAAGGTTCGTGTAGACAGAGATCATGGTAGTATACCTCGTACCTCAAAACAGACCTTGTATGAAGAGAAGATAATGCCTTTGAACCCATATTCTTCCAGAAACTTACATAATTGCTTAGATAATGGTTTTTAAATAAATGAGTCTGAATGGCTCTTTGGTAGGCAGGGAGAAGAAAATCAGAGGGTCACAATTCAATAATCCAATCTTGGCTGGCTGAGGCTCACTGGAAGCTGCTCAGAGAACATCTTGTAGGGAGGGGGTGCTGCAGATGGCCCAGCTGGCCTGCTTCTTAGGGGCTTTTATTCTCCAGGCAGGAGTCTTGGTTGTGCGTGCTCTATTGAAATAACTGGGAAATAGAGCGCTCTCCCTCATCACGCCCTCCTTTCCCCTTCCCTGTCTCTCTCCCTTCACTCCGTCTTCCTTTCCCTCTTCCCCTTCCCTTTCCCTCCTCCACTCCCTCCTCCTCCCCCTCTGCTTCCTTTTCTCCTCTCCTCTCCTCTTCCTTTTCCTGCCTCTTCTGCTACCCTGCTGGAGGCAGCCCCCCCCTACCCACCCAAGGCTCACCAACAGATATTTTTATCTTCTTTCTTTCTCTGGGGACCCCATTTTCCTCAGAGCTTCAGTGCTCCCCTGTCCACTAAAGAGGAGTCAAGTCACTGAGATGTCTTAGAAGGAAGATACTGTGATCCTAACTATGTGTTATCAGGCCAGGGCTCATCATGAAGGAAAATACAGTGACCTCTTCCTGGACTAGTAAAATGTCTCAGTGGGTAAAGATGCTTGCGTTCAAGCCTGGCAACTTGAGTTCCATGCCCGAGTCACCTGCAAGCTGTCCTCTGACCTCCATGTGCACATCTGAAGATCACTTTGGATCCTCATCCTCCCACTTCTACCACCCAAGTGCTGGAGTAGAAGGATTCTAGGCTAGAGGTGTACGTACCATCGTGCCCGGGTATGAATCATGTCTCAAACCCTTCAGACCTGGTGTCTCTCCATCAAGTGTTTTTACCCATCACATTCTGTTGCAGGAATTGTATTTATTTCTTGCCCAGGAAGGATTGGTGGAGTAGATACCCAACGTTGGCTTCCATTATTATAGTATGGCACAATTACTTTCAGACACCACTGAATTCCCCTCCTTAATTTTCAGCATAAAAACGCTTCATGGCATCTAAAGAGATGTTCAAGGCACTTGCCTTCCCAATAGAAAATCCCTGATGAGATCCCCGTGAGAAATGCTGGCAGGAAGATCACGGGGGCTGGTAGCGAGAAGTCAAATGTTCATGCGTGTGCATCTGAAGGCTTCATACGCAGAAATAACATGCCCTTTATCCTGATTTTTATCTCACATTTCCTCGTGGTTGCCTGCATAATGAGGTGCACAAGACTGAATTCAAAGCGTGCTGGGATCCCTTCATTTTGTGCAGCCATCTTGAGTTTGTTGAGATTCCCTACTCGCTCATCTTCTGCCTGTCATGTTGAAGGAGTCCTGGCAGGCTGAGATACCCTTGGGTATTTGGGAGAGAGTGCAGAATTCAATGAGCTCACCCACCCAAAATGTCACATCATCACCGCTCTGTTGTTTCACATTGACTGCGAAAGACACACTCAAAGGTTAATTTTAAGTCTTGTCAAACATAGATCACTAAAGGTGCACGCCTTCAAAGTTATCAGGAGTCAAGAGGGACCATGAACACGAAGGCTGTGTGGGCCAAACACTGTCAGAAGCCCCTTGAACAATCACATCTGGGTATTACATCTCCACACAGCAGAAGTAGTGACTATCTGGAGAAGGGAACAGGATAGACTTTTTTTTTAATCATCTACTCTGGGGCTTGTTTTGGTAACTCTTCATTCTTTGCTGTTTATTCTAAGCTAGAGATTGCTCATCTATCTATCTATCTCTATCTATCTATCTATCTATCTATCTATCTATCTATCTATCTATCTATCTACACACACACATACACAGATAATCACTTTTGTGTTTCTATTTGTTTTGATTCCTGGGACTGTATTTAGATGAGAAAAACACCAGATTGAAAGATGGTCCATCTGGTGTCTTTGGCTTTGAGGAGAGCCAGTTTCATCACATCGTGGTGGAGCTGATGTCTGCAAAACACATGTTTACCCAAAGTCTGGTTAATTCCTCACCACTGAAGAATCCTGGGATTTGTTTCTTTGGGTGGGCCAGGCGTCGTCAGCTCTCGCCCATCTTCTTTCCTTCAGCTTGAGACCCTGACAGTGGAAGGAAGCTGGGGTCCAGATCATTTTGGAGAGGAATTTGGGAATTTCTGCTCAAGAGGTTTTGTAGCTGCTGCTCTTGAAACTTCCCTTTGAACGTGATGCTTAACCTCTCCAACCCTCCACTTCTTCCTGTGATATTGGCATTCTCATGGCTGGGGAGATGGCTCATTGTTAAAGTGCCTGTTGTGCATTGTGAGGACCTGAGTTTAGATCCCCAGAACCCATCCATGTAAGAAGCCCCACAAGGGAGAACCTCTGTAAACCCAATACCAGTCAGGACAAGTGTCTTAGTTAAGGTTCTGTTGCTGTGAAGAAGACACCATGTCCATGGCAACCCTTATAAAGGAAAACATTTAATTGGACTGGTTTACGGTTTCAGAAGTTTAGTCCATTAACGCCATGGTGGGAAGCATGGTGGTATGCAGGCAGACATGGCGCTAGAAAAGAACTGAGAACTCTACCTCCAGATCTGCAGACAATAGGAGGAGAATGTCACAGTGGACATGGCTTGAGCATCTGAGACCTCAAAACCCACCTCCGGTGACACACTTCATCCAACAAGGCCACACCTACTCCAGCAAGGCCCCATCTCCGAATTGTGATAGTTAACATTACCCCTGACCTCCACATGTACCTGCACACGTGATAGCCCTTTCCTCCTAGAGGCACACAGGCAGGAACACATATACACCCCCACAGAAAACAAAAGCAAAATAATTTAAATAAAGAATGTGAATAACTAGGGTTAGACAGATATCTCAGCTGGCAGAATGCTTCCTATGCAAGCACAAAGACCTGAATTTAATCCTTAAAATCCACTTGAAAATCAAGCATGGTGATGCATACCTATATTCCAAGAGGTGGGAGGTGCAGACAGGTGGATCCATGGGTTCACTGGCTGGTCAGTCTGCCTGGTGAGGTCCAGGCCATTGAGAGACCCGGTCTAAAAAATAAATGTGCAGGCTACCCTAGGAATGATACCAGAGGTTGCATTTTGACCTCCACACCCACACACGCGCGCACACACACACAAACACTACTGCCTGCCACAGGAGGTTGCTTGGTGGATTCTAGCCAAGTGCTAGTGTCCATTCCTGATGTCATTGTCTTAGCTCCTTCCTTTCTTGGTTAGTTTTATTTATAAGCATAACGTTTTTTTGTTTTTTTTGTTTTTTTTTTTGTTGTTTTTTTTTTTTTTAGCTAAAGCCACAAATGATATATTAATTTTCATTCCTTTGAGCAGGAAACTGGTGATCATTTATGGAGGGCTTGTTTCCTACAAAGAGCAGGGTTTTTTTTGGGGGGGGGTGTTGCGGTGTCCTTAATGAAAATCTGCTTTTCAATAGCACCAGTTACCTTGAACAAACTGGCGCTGCAGCCTCCCGTGAAGGAATCTCACCTGTCAAGAGACATTAATCTGCCGGTGAGGAGTGGAGGACAGGCACTGTGATTAATTATTTAAAGCCACTTTTTGCTAAAAACATTTCTCAGGCCATACTGGCCCCATTTGTTGCCTGTGGACATTGGCAGCGACATTCTGTGTTCTGTTGACGTGGTTCTAAAAAACACAGGAAAGGAATTTGAATATGTGATCAAAGTTCAAGGGAGTTGTGATTTTTCTGCCTGTATGTTTTGTCTAGAATAGTTGCTTGGAAAATTCAGACATAGTGTATGTAAGTGTGTGTGTGTGTGTGTGTGTGTGTGTGTGTGTGTGTGTGTGCATGGATGTACATAGATGTGAGGTTGCATGCTCCCTTGGCATGCACTTGTGAAAGCCAGAAGTCAAAGTGAGCTATCTTCCACAATCGGTTTCTACCTCATGTTTTTGGGGTAGGGTCTCTCACGGAAACTGAAGCTCATGGATTAGCTAGGCTAGGCAGCCAGTGAGTTCCAGGGATCTGCCTGCCTCCCTATGACCAGCACTATGGTATAGCGCTATACCACCATACTCGGCAGTTTTATTTAGTTACTGCCAATCCCAACTCAGGTCCTGATGCTTGTGGAACAAAAAGTTGACCCAATTCAGCCATCTCTGTGGCTTCCAGATGAAAATTTCTTTATTTCTAAGGTAAGTCTGTCTAGTGAACCTGAGCTTGACCCAGGAGATGAGCTTGACATCTGAAAAACCTTTTTTAGACAACACCTGCAAGGTGTGACCAGTCAGATGGTAGGGCAAGCCTGGCCAGTGTTTCCTCTTTGGAAGAAGTGATTTTCTGCTCCACAGGGCAAGGCACTCGGTAACTATTAGCTGCAGAAGAAATGCCAGTCCTCACACTGGCCCTGGTCACTTAGAAGAATCATGCACATTTACCTCATAAATTGCTGATGGAGGGAAGGGGCTCACAAAAACCAAACTTTCCCAGAGAAAGGATGGATTCAGACTTCTGGTTTAAAATGAAGCAGCTGAAAGAGATGGTCATGAAGCATCCTCATGGGTGAGCTCACGTGTGTGCAAGGCTGTAGGCTCATGAGAGTTGAGTGGGGACAGAGAGGTGGCCTCAGTTGCACTGAAAGCCACTGTTGCACGCAGGAGTTCGCTGCCTGTAAAGACTGTCTTGTTTGATGGAATCAGACCTATACTGCTCATCTGCCCCCATGCCCCAAAAGTCATTAGAGTGTTGGAAATGTTATGCTCTCCAACAGGAAATAAAATACACTCATCAACCAGACTTTATTGGACACTGGGTAGTCTCTCTTGGTTTCTCAATAAGAAGGCCTAGTACTTTCCACATCTCAGTGAGTGTTTGAACTAGCTACAAGTGCGGTATTATTTTCTTGTTGCCAAAGATTGAGCCAAGCATCTCACACATGTCTAGACAGTCACTACCACAAAGCTCACCCCCAGCCCTCCGCTTGTTTGCTATCTTTGAATTAAGTTGTACAGGCTGGCCTCGAACTTGAGATCCATCTATCTCAGCCCCTGGAGTAGCTGGGATTACACACCTGCTGCTCCCGTCATGCCCGACCAGGTTGTGAGTTCCAATCCTAACCTTTCTCCACCTTGCTGTTTTGGCCATTCTTTGGTTTCCAACTCACTAAGAGAGGACACCAGATCTGTTTGTGTCTTAGAGTGGGAAGCTTGCCTGTGCTAACACTTGCTGCTGCATATCTGTGAGAACACTTGCTTGGAAAAACCAAAGTTCTCAGCACAATGCTGCCCTGCCTGCCCTCTTCTTTCTCTTCAAGCTTAGCATGGGTATGCATAAGAGCAACCACTCAAGATGGAGGCACTGGCTGCAGCCAAGCCCCAGCCTTGCAAGTGTGTCTCTCCCTCCCATCTTCATCCTTAACCCAAATTCTCGAGACAAAGTACAGTTTTCTAATCCTACCCACCATCCAGCAGCTTTGGGATAAAAATGAAATGAGGTCTATTTGATTTTAAAAGAGCTTCCATTTAAAGAAAAGGACTTATTCAGCTTTGCCGAAAATGACCAAAATAAAATGTCTCCTACTCGGTTTCTCATGAGGATTGAATTTTTCCGAAGGGAACCATCCCTAAGAAAGGCCATAACACACATATTCTGCTAAAGGAACAATTGCTAAGGGGACAAATGGAGTCTAGGTCTCCTTCCTTCTACTGGCAACAGAAATAGCCGTCAGCTGTGTGGACTGTCTGTGGCTCTTTGAAATAGAAGAAGAATTTTGTTTTCAGGAGACATTCTGGAAGAATGTGCATCCCTGGCTTTGAGACCGATGCTCTGCCTCTCTCCTTGGGTCTCTGCTTTTCTCTGAGCACCCGACCCACAGCCAGTGGTGACCGGAGAATCCGAGAGTCAGTACAGAGTCCCTGCATGAGTGACCCGTCAGAGCCATGTGATGGCTACACAGAGCTGGATGTGGCTGTCCCCCTGAGCTTTCTCTTCTGGAACATTACCTGGGCTACCCCTAATTACATTGGAATGGGATGGGCTGAGGGGGGTGAGCCAGGGGGAATCTAGATCCCAAGTGCCTGGAGTCAGCATGAATCACTAGGCCACCATCCAGCCTCATGGGGAGGGGGACCAAAGCCAGATTTTTGTATTTAAAAAAAAATGTTTTTGCAGCTGACAGCTGTATGTGAACAGTCAGAGTGCTTTGCAATGAACGTCTTAAAATATGGGAATCAAGATTATTGGTTTTGGGTGAAAACCAAGTGATTTGGGACTAAAGGATTGGTTGTTATGGGGACAAAAGTGGGAGGGGTAGATTTGGCTGAAACTTTGAGCTTAAAAAGAAATTGGGATTGTGAAATGAGGAGCACCTCGCTTCTGAGGGGACTATTTATATCCCCTACAGCTTAGCCCCAGAGGTGCTTCAGGGGATTAGAGAGAGATGCCTCTTCCATCTCGATGGGGAAGAGCATGGAGAATATTGTTTCCACAGTCCTCAAGCCGGTCCCCAGCTAGGTGGGCAGGGTAGAGGCTGGAGGGTTTTGCATAAGACACCGCCTTGTTTTGCTCTTGTTCTATGGATACACTGTAAAAAGTCAGTCAAAAAAATTATGGCAGGACCAAGAGGTGGCACAGCTGGGAAAATGCTTGTTAAACAAGCATGGGGTCCTGAGTTTGCATTCCTAGGATCCATGTCAAAAGCCATGCTCTGTTGCTTGCATGTGTAATCCCAGAGCGAGGGAGGCAGAGACACGTGGTTTCCCATAGCTCATTGGCTGAGCTCAGATTCAGTGGGAAACCCTGTCTCAGCACTCAGGTGGCAGAGGCAGACAGGTCTTTGTGAGCTTGAGGCTAGCCTGGTCTATATAGTGAGTTTCAGGCCAGCTGTGGCTACAGAGTGAGATTCTATCTCTAAATAAATAAATAAAAGGTGGAGAGGAATAGAGGAAGACACTGGACACGCGTGGACATGCACACACATGCTCCACACACAGGCACGGGAATACACGGATCTTGAGCAGAGACCATCAACAAGGGGAACGCACAATCGGCTCTCCCCAAATGAAAACCAAACCAGAAAATTTGCTCTGCAGTCTGGAATGCTGTAATAGAGCAAGTATTGACCTATCATGATGCGCCATCTTTGATCCTGGGGAGCAAATCCAGTCTCTGACAGCAAACTACAGTCTGCTGTCACCCATCCTTCAATTCTCCCCTGAACCAAGAAAAACCCAGAGCCACTACTCCCTTCAGGAGCTTGGTAGAAAGCAGCCTTAGGGGTTGTGAGAATGGCCCAGCATTTGCTGTATCCATATGAGGAACCCTGAATTCAAATCAACAGTATCTAGAGAAGCTGGGAATGGGTGTGGAGGCAGAAGGATTGCTGGGACTTGCAGACCACCAGCCTAGCTGCAGATTCAGTGAGAGACCCTGTCTCAAAGGAATGTGGCAGAGAGCGATAGGGCAGAACAGCTGATGCCCTCCTCTTACCTCTGCACGCACCCCCTCTCTCACATGCACACACACACACACACACACACACACACACACACACACACACACACACACACACACACTACTCCTGCAATTTCCGTTATACTCAGATAATAACACTTCCTGATTTTATCACCTTCCTCTCAGCGTTCCTCTGGCTTCAAATACCCTTCTATTCCCCACTGTTTCCGTCAATGAGATGTAGACTATGCTCTGGGCTCAAGAGCTACACTTACATTAGTACTAATGCCACTGAGCTGGAGGACAGACGCTTTCCAGGAAACCTGTGGCAACTGCTTGCTTCGTGCCTGAGGGGACTTCTGCTTAGGGAGGGATAGGACACATGACGAAGGCCCGTGACTTGGGGTTACATGCTAACTAGGATTTAGGAGCCTCACAAGCATGAGGACCTGAGCTTGATCCCCAGAATCCAGGTTTTTAAACCTGAGTGTGGTACATGTGTTTGTAACCCTAGTGCTGGGGAGGTGGAGACGGGAGGTCACTGACCAGCCTGGGGCTCACTGGTCAGCCAATCTAGCCTTAACCTGTGAATTCCATGCCAATGAGAGACCCTGCCTCAAAAAGGAACGTGAAGGTACTTGAGGATAGACTCTAAAGATTAACCTCTACACACGGACACACACACATACACAGACAAAAACAAGAGAAGAAGAAAATAAGGGAAAAGAGGAAATAGAAAGGAAAGAAATAAAGAAAAGAGAAAGGAGGAAGGGAGGGAGGGAGGAAGGAAACAGCTAATTGACATTACAATAGGGTAAGAGCAAAGGCGCAAATCCCAACTCATCTTTGGCCTGAAGGCAGGTTGAGAAGTATGGATTTCATATCCTTTAACAATTGGTACTAGAGATTTGGCCTCCTCCCTCTTGGTGTGACGTTACTCATGTCCTCTACCGCTTGTGGGAATGATCAGTGCAGCCTCCAGGAATGCTTCAAAGGCAAGTCCAAGATTTCATGCCTGCCCATGAAAGGGCTGCCACAGAGCAGCAAGGACTAAGGCTCCCTGAAGCTTTCGCCACTGTCGTCCGCATGAGAACAGTAAGTACAGTCAAGCATCACTAGGTGGCATAGCTGCCCTGGTGGATTATTCTTCTAAAGCCACGCTTGTAGCTGCCACAGGATGCTTTGATCGTGTGCCTGAAAGAATCCTGCTCCAGAAGGTGATGACATGGGCCAAGTTGAGAAGGATTCCATTAGCAGAGAGCATCCAGGAATTGATCCACAGAAGCGATTCAGTCATATCTACCACAGAAAATACCTGCTTGCCAACATCCTTCCTGCCCAGCCTACTGCTGAGGAGACATGAAGCTTGTAACTTGTAGTCAGTATGTCCCAAGGGGATGACTCTGTTCAACTCTCTCACTAGCCCACAACTCTTAACCCTCATATATGTGACAATACTTTAAAATTCCTCCCTTATCCCATGCCAGTTGTAATGATAATTCAACTTTTGATTTACACCAGTACCATGCTCCTCCCAGCCCTTGGGCATCTTGCCATTGTCAACTTAGAAGAGCCCTCTCTCTGCCAGCTGGGTGCCATGTTATTTTCTGAGTGGTTAGTCGGTATATCAGTCAGTTCTTGTGAAGATACAGTAAATATGCATTTAAAGGGGATTTACCTATACAATGAGGCCTTGGTAGTCAACAAAGACTGTATTCACACTATGGAGACTGAAAACCCAGTAGCTGCTCAGTCCAAAAGCCAGGTGCCCCCAATTCCAGCCTAGTCCTGAAGCCTGGAAGGTTCCTGAAGAGCCGTTGGTTTGGAATGAAAGTTGAAAAGGCCCCCTCCCCCCAAAAGAGTTTTGATGCTGCAAAGAATGGCATCTGCATTAGAAGCAGCAGCAGCAGCAGGAGCAGCAGCAGCAGCCGCCATACCAAGAGCTGCTGTAGCAAGATGCCACTAGGGTAGATGAGTCTGTTAGCACAACATGAAGACAAGCAGGCGAAAAGCAATTCTTTCCCTTCCTCTCTTTTTAATCCAGCCTGGCACTAGACGGCACTGCACACATTGAGGGTGAATCTTCACACTGCGACCAAAGGAGCCAGTCAAGTTGAACCAAGTTTACTAATTACAGTCCAAAAGCGTAAACTCAGTTGCTAACCTTAGAGGGTTTATCTTTCACTGGCAGCTATGTGAGACGGTTGTCCCTAAATGCCTGTCACTTCTGGAGACTCGCAGAAGTGAAGTCATCTCCCCAAGCAGACCCCACTGGTAGTCTTGTGTCCAACACGGTTGTTTGGGTTCTTGTTCGTGACTTTACAAAGTTTGTGTTTTCTTCTGATGACTTAATCTGTGCAAGCCTGGGTTTCATCACGCACGACCTGGGAGAATAGTGGCAGCTGTGTCGCTGTAGGAATTCTTCATGTGAAACAACTGGGATGGTGCCTGACACTAAGGCGCACCATTGGAAAAGTCAGTCATGATGTCCTCACAGCGGGAAGCATTGTCGCTGAGGCAGATCCTGGCTCTCTGGGTCGAATTCCATAGTGTTTCACCCATTCAACCCCTGGGTTCTTTCTCCTAAGCCTGTCGTTTCCTCTTACTGCTTCAAGTAGGGCTTCCTAAACGTCTTCGCTCACAACCCATTTTCAAGCAAGAAATTTTGTAGCTGACCCTGGATGCACAGCCATATAAAATAGGTATGCAGATGCAACACTTACTGATGGGTGATTGTAAAGAACTTAAAAAACAAACAAACAATTCTTGTGGGGCTGGGTACGCAGCTCAGTTGGTAGAGTGATTGCCTAACATGCACAGAGCCTTGGATTCCATCTCCAATACTAAAAAAAAAAAACAAAAAACTAAACTAGAGATGGAGGTTGCAGGTCTGTCATCCAGACCTGTGGAGGTGGAGACAAAAGGATCCAATGTTCAAGGTTATCCTTGGCTGCATAGCAAGTTTCTAGCCTGGGCTATATGAGACCTGGTTACAAAACCAAACCAAAAGAGAATTATTGTATACACAGACAATTTTATAAATTTATTGAAGAGAAAATCATATTTGCATAAATTTGCATAGCAATGAGACAGATATTCTTGTCTATTTTTACCTAAAGCATTGAGTCTTGGCTTTATGTTTGACACTGCAGTACACTGAAAATCTTCAATATCTATTGAAGATATTGCTGTGTATTTTGATTATATAATCCTCAGCATGTTCCCTCTCACATAAAGATGCTGCACAGAAGTGAAGGAGAATGTTTAGGGCTGTTTCAGAAATTGATAGGAATTCTGCCAGGATCCCAAACAATAATTCATTGGGCGACTATATTTTAATGAAACTCTAGTCATCAACTCAAGCAGAAACTTTTTAAAATCAAACATTCTAACACAATATGATCCAAAGACTTAGTAAATTAATACTTATATGCTGAGGAATGATGGGGAAAATATTGAAACTCTGTTTTTGGTATTAAAACATGATGTTTCTGGAAGAGCAAAAAAGTTTTCCATGTACACTAAACACACTACAGTCATAACCTACCTTCTGGATATGAACCCGAGTGTTTCAGGCAGTAGTGCCATGCACAGACACACTTTGAATGCTGTGAAGACACGCACAGTGCAATGCACAGACACACTCTGAATGCTATGAAGAAACTCACAGTGCAATGCACAGACATGCTCTGAGTGGTATGAAGACACATTTAGTGCAATACACAGACATTGTGGGTTCAAAAGAAAGGCTGTAGTAAGGTCATATAATCAACATGGGCCAGAGACACTCTGGAATCATTACCTGTGGGATTCTGAATTTATTTTCCACGGCCCACAGTCTAAGAAATCAGGGTTTACAACAGCTGCTGAAACTCCAGCTGCCTGGGCCCTGAGTTCTTTTTCATACATGTATTTTCAAAATGGCCCGTGGCCTTCCTGACGGCAGATCAGATATATGGTAATGCACTTCCCTTCCATTGCTGTCCGCGCCACATTTTCAGTTGCTGCAACAAAGCACCAAGCAGAAGTTCATTTCGGAAAGGAGGAACTTTTATGGACTCACAGTTTTAGGGTACAGTCCCTCCTGCTGAGGAAGTCATGGGAGCGAAATTTGAGCTGCATGCTCGCTCCCTTTCTCCATCGTACGCAGTCCAGCACCCTCGCCCATGGACTGGTGACACACACACAGGAAGAAAGGCCTTTGATCTCAATTAATCCGGCCTAGAAACTCCGTCCCAGGCATGCCCAGAGGGTTGTCTCCTAGAAGAGTCTAGGTCCTGCCATGTGAACGGTATTTTCCACCATGACCATTAACATGCATCAAGAGAATTACTGATTTAGCAGCCAAACACTGACGGCTAACCAGGGGAGACTCTCAAGGCTGGCTTTAAGAATGTGTCACAAGTATTTCCTACTGTTGAGTACTGCTCAGTCTCAAGTTCAAGGTCTTGTGCATGCTAAACATACATGTTCTGCCACCTTGCTGCACTGCAGCTCCCTTCTAGAAACGAGGATCAAGTCAGTTCCCTGAAGTATATTCCTAGTGCAACAACTGCCCATTGCCTTATTTAAAGGACCCCCGTTCTTTCTGTTTCCTGCAGCAACATTTGATGCTGTATCATACATACCCGACAAGTACATGATTAAAAATAAAAGAAACTTTAAAAGGGGGGGGGGCAGTAGCTGCATTAGACTCCACAGACAGTGAGGGTTTTCAACCCCAACTATGGGAGATGACAAAGATGCCTAGGGTTCCTTAATGTGGATTTCGCGGTCCAATCAAGGGAGTGGGCTCAGTACTGGTTTGGATGTTTTCAACCTCTCAGCGCTCGTTACCTTATTAAAAGCTCTGAGAAGTCCTGCTGCTTAGAAACGCTTTTAACTTTGTTTAACCTACAGTCTGCAAACCACTGCCAGCATGGAAACTGGTTTTGAAGCGTTTTGATTAATGAACCACCTGTAGACCAGCAGTTAGAAAAGCTGGACTCGAGGGTGTGCACTCCAAAAGACCGAACCTGATGCATTTTTAAATGACACTTTTAAAATCGGTGTCTGAGGACATGGATGTGCATGACGGCCGATTTGTGAAATTTCTTCACGAGTGCTACTGAAAGCATCCAGGACCTTGTCAGGACCAGCCTTGTGTATGGCACGTGAGTGGGGTGATGGTAACTGGATGGAGCTTCAACCTGAGCGGGATTTGTTTGGAGTTGTGTGTTTGATATATCTGTCTCCTCTGCTGTTGCGTTCCACAACCCCTGTTTTTATCATCAGAAACACGCAATTGCTTCTCAGCAAAGCAAGGAAATAGTGGCAAGGACACTCTCCGTGTTTTCGACAAACCCCGAAACCGGCACATCACTTCTGCCCGGCTTCAGCAGTGTTCAGACCTACAAGGGTATCCCCGGGGAAATTGTTCAGAGAGGCTGCCTCAGTGGAGAGCATTTAGAAGTAAAGATTAAGGGTGGAGGTGGAAAACGGAAGTGAAAGGTAGTATGGGAGAGGGTCACAGGTGATACTGTGCTCCACCAGTTCTGAGGGCAGATCCGTGTGTGCTGTGCCGTTGAAGTTTGGAGGCCTCCAGGGACTCCCACGCCCTCCACCCTCTGCCAGCTCCTACTTAGAACTTCCATTTGGAGCTAGGGAAGCAGAGCAGTCAGCAAAGCGTTTGTCATGCAAGCATGAAAACCTGAGTTCAAGCCCCAGAACCCAAACAGAAAAGCCAGGCTTGGTGCCATGCTTTTGTAATCTCGATGCCACAGAGGCAGAAAGGAGTAAATCCCTGCTGCTTGCCCAGTCAGCCAAACCCACTTAGCGAGTTCCAGATCGGTGAGACAACCTGCCTCAAAAAACAAAGTCAGGGGTTGTGGAAAAATTACTCCAGAGGTTGACTTCTGACCTCTGCATGCATGCATGCACATGCTCACACACACATGTATCCCAACATACACACATATACCTATATACATGTGAGCATACACAGCATAGGCACACACACACACAGATACACACATGGGTCTCATTTTGGGATTCCACTCTCACTAGGCTTGGTCAAGGGCACTGAACAGATTCTGATATGATTGCCATGTGAGTCAACTTGAGTCCTGAAATTAAGAAATTTTGAAAATTGGGCATGCCAGCAAGTGCACCTGTGAGCAGAATTTATCAAAGCAGCTTGGCTATGGGAGCCAGGATGGATGCTCAGGGCCGTCCAGGACAGAGGCTAGAGTGAGGAGACCCCTGGATGAGTGTCTTCTTTTTTTGTGGCTTTCCACCAAAGGCAGACAATCTGCCTCACAAGTGTATCCCCAACGCCACCTCTGTGGTCTCGTGGAGCTACTTGTATCTCTGTGCCCCAGCTACTCGAAACAGGAAACCAGGACACAGTGTTCAGCTCCCATTTCCTGGGCTAAAGTGGCCCCTGGGGTAAGTGAAATTGGATAAGCGAGGGACTAGCTGTCACGGGCTGCTGCCTGGAGACATACGGAAAGGATCTGCACAGAACTTAGCCAGCAGGATGGCTAATCTCCTTTTATTGTCGGTGTTGCTGAGAGTCCAGTGGTTCTACACGCGAGAAGATGTATGTGCTTCCATCTCCAGCATGCTGGTTGGCCTCTGTTAGGTGTGCATGTGTTTCACAGAGCTCTACTTAAATGTTGATTTTTTAAAAAAAAAAAAAAAAGCAACAGCTTGGTGATCTCCTGCTTTTGGGGAAGTTTTGAAGTCACTCATTCCATTACTGTGGGAGCAAGAATCCTAACTGGGCTGGTTCCATCCTGGAAAAGGAAAGAGAGACCTTAGAATTTTTCACTGATTTATTTATTTGGTTTATTTGGCAAGGAGGAGTATTCTCAATACCCTCATTCTGATTTATTTTTCCAGAACAAGGTGAGAGACACCGAAAGGTGGTGTTCCATTTGCCCTTTTGAAGAGGGAGGAGGTCAAGGACGCACAGAAGCGGATGTTCCCAGGCCCTCCAGAGTCACCTGTCTAGGCTTGATGCATTTCATTCCTTTATACTCGTAGGAAACCAAGCTTCTTGTTTTTCCTTGTCAGGGAAAAATGTGAGTGGAGAAAGAGCAGAGCAGTTTTCCTTTGAAATATTTCAAAAGTCCGAAGGTAGGCTGAGGAGGCACAAGCATGAGGTCCTGGGTTCAAACTTCCAGCACCAGTGTAAAAAGCCAGGTGCATTGGTATCTATGCAATCAGCATGCTAGGAAGCACAGACAGGAGGATGCCTGAGACTGGCAGGCAGTCTTTCCAGGTGGTGAGGTCCAGATTCAGTGAGATCAAAATAGGTGGAGAATGTTGGAGGGAGATGCTGGCGCTGACGCTGGTCTCCACACATCTATGAACACAAGAGGAAAATAAAAATGTCAGGGTACAAATATGTCTCCTAGTAATCCCATGTTGTCACATAGTACTTTGTTGGAAAGGTTTCTTTGGGGCACATAAACCATGTGCCTAGAAACTGGGAGGAAGTTCAGGTCCCCAAATGCCAGACATGATATGATGCCCTTCAGAGCCCCTTGTGTGATCGCAACGTAGAAGACCCTCTAGCCACTCACGTTCAGTCTGTGGTGTCTCTCCTCAGCTGCATGCCTTGGAAAACAGATGGAAAATGTCACCATAGGGCTCCCATTAGAGGTGCTGAGAGTATGGCTGGTGGCCCTTGAATATAAGAGATGAACTGTTTGAGGAACTGGGGAGCTGGCTCAGTCAGTAAGTGCCTGATGTTCGAGCGTGGAGACACTGAGTGCCCAGTGTGGTGGTATGATTGTGATTCTAACACTGGGAAGGACGGTATAGGAGGACTCTTAGGGCTTCCTGGCCAGCCTGTCTGGTGGTTATTAGTGGGTACCAGACATGGGAGAGAGTGCGTCTGACAGTGGGAGCACAGAGGCTGCTGCCATCTTGAGCAACAGCTACAGGGAGAGAAGAGCCATAAGCCTGCAGATACCACTTCCACTGGACAAAATGCGCTGCTTGGCGGGGGCCGGCTCTGAATTCCTGTGAGAGCACATGTTTTTCACTGAGCAGAAGAACTTGACCTGGAGTTGACATGGGGAAAGGCTGTTCTTTGCCCTCCGTGGAGGGCTTGTTGATATCCATGTGGCCACCTTGCTGGCTCCTTTTCTTTGGACCAGTGTAATACTCTCCCATGGTTTTGTTGCTATTCTCTACAGTATTGAGCAGCACCTGCAAAGGTCCCTGAGTACTCCTTTCTCCCTGACTAGCTTGAAGAGACCCTCTGCGGCTCACACAGATAGAATGGCAATCTTCTTCAACACGGCAGCAAGGCAGGAGAACGAGGCAGATTGTTCCTTAAGGCTAGTTCCACCTTCTGTTTCTCAAGAGGTTCATCAGCTAACTAAAACCCGCTGACTTTCCTCTAATCTTCCTGGGGAGGTAAATCCCTAGGTCACTTGTCACAGTTAATGGAGTGCTCACAGAATTTTACCAGAATGAGATAGAATAAAGAAGTTGATCTGGCCATATAGTGACTCCTCCCTTTCCTCCCATAAATTAAAAGAAAAATGAATCCAAGACAGGCCTTTCTCAGACTCCTCCCCCATTCCCATATATACCCAGCTTTTGGACCAGGATTCTCTCTTAAGTCCCATCTCCTCTGACTCCCTGGTTCCTTGGGTTCTGCTATTTCTTCTGTCTGTACCCGCCATCCTCCCAACTCTCCCTATGCTATGATGTTGACTGGTGGAGGTTGAGATGCGGGAATCCATTACCAATAGACAGACAGTTTCAGGACCATTCTAAGTACCATCCCTTTCTGCAAGTCTTTGCTTATCATTTAAAAATTAGAACAATGGCTAGACATTCTGTCTCCAGTGGAGATTTTTGGTTTGGAAGGACTGGCATGGAATGTTGATGTAGACCAACCCCTGTCAGATCCTTTGATATGCCTGCGCTCAGCCTTCCCTTCAGCCTTGGCCTGGCCTGCATTCATCTCCACTGTCTGCCCTGCTCTGACATCTTCTCCTGTGTATGTCCTGCTCCTCCTTGGATGCTGTGGGCACTGAGGATCCCAGAAAAAACCACTGATCCATTGCATTCTCCTTCCCCACTCCTATCCTGGTCTCAGCCTGCTTTTGCCTCTGTAACCTTGAGAGACCTCGTCCCCTCCACTTCATAAACATCACTTGTAGGTCACCTAGCCATGTGCTTATAGCTTGATATTTATAACCAGTGGGTGTGAGGAGGGACCTAGGATTCCAGATCCTGATTCTAATCTGTCCTTATACATTCAAGGATCACATACTCCCAAGGACTGAGTCTACGGGCTGCTAAAATGAAAGGTGATTAATCTGGCAAGAACATCAATATTAATGACCTAAAAAAACAGGGTGGAACCATATCCCAAGGGTCTTGTGTACAGCAACTTCCTAGACACTAGTGATTTATTCATCAGACAAATACTTCTCAGGTGCCTCCTACACCCTAAGTGATGGTCCCTTGGGCAGTGTTTCCTGAACTTGACTGTGTGAGCTCTGGCAGCCTGTTAAAATGAAGATGCTGATGCAGTAGGTCCTGAAATCCTGCATCCTTGTCAAGTTTCCCTCCAAGCAACAGTGCTTCCACATAACACATCACAGTGGGGAGGAGTCTTCACCAGTGCTGCCCAGGGGGAGGCATGGTGGGTCACTCAACACAGACACATGCATTTTTTTAAACATGTGTAAGGCCATAATTAGAGGAAGAACGGCTGGAGAAATGGCTCAGGGGATAAATTGTTTGCCGTGAAGATGTGAAGATCAGAGTTTGCGTCTTCACAAACCACATTAAAACAACAACAACAGTCAGGCATGGGATCCCACCTGTGACCCTGGTACTCTGGAGGCACAGATAGGGAATCCCAGGACAGGTTAGCTGTCTTGACCAAATTGTCAAGCTCTAGGTTCAGCCAGACATTGCCTCAGTGAGTAAGGAGGAGAGTGACAGAGGAAGAAACCTAGTTTTAACCTTGGGCCGTCACATGTGCATATATATGTTATGTATGGGCAATTACACACCAGGGACCCCACACTTGGAACATGCATACACACACATGCACACGCAAACATACACATATAAACAAGCACATATAAACACAAATACAGACACACCCCACAAAAATAAATTTAAAAATGACAAGAAATAGGTGGAATGCATTTTGACAATTTTTTTTATGCTAGTATGTCCAAACTACTGCACTAACATGCCATCTGAGTGAAGACCTTTAGGTCTGTACAGCCTGGAATCACTCTGCACGTACCTGCCTTTTGTTTTAGATGCGGACACATCCTAGATTCTCAGTGGCCTCATATGGCCAAGTGCTTATGTAGTCCAACTTACTGACTCGCTGCAGGTGATTGAGAAAATGGCTGAGAGAAGCAGAAGAAGCCACCAAGGAGCCTGGTGCTCCAGCTTGAGGCTGCATAGTCTCCTTGAGAGAAGAGTATCTTCAAACACACAAGTGCAAGGCCAGATGATCTCCCCTACCCCTCTGAAGCCTGAAATGAAATTCTCATCTCTAAACCAATGGCTTGGGTGTAAATCACAGTTCCTCTTTCTTCACACACTAACATTAAATTGCTTGAAACCCCTCTGATTTGTTAGGGAGGTGTCTTGGAGAAAACCCTGCCAAATTTGTGGTTCCCTTTCCTGGTTCTTTGTGACATCAAACCCTTTGAGTATGACCTAGTTATTGGCATCATGTCCTGGCTTGCGTGTGGCAGTATACTCTCAACAACCTTTGTTTGCTTGATGGACTGAGAGAGGAGCAAAGAACCATAGAGAAAAGGGACCTGGTTATATGACTTGGGGTAGGGATGCTTGAAATATCCATGTTCTTTTTCTTCCTTATTACCTGCATTCTTCCTCATTCCTTGATATTGGTCCTTGGTGCTTCTATATGCACTTTAGAAGTTTCTCTATCTATATTGATGGGACATTGGAATCCATCACACAAAACAGCCCTGGGAAGTTGAAGAGACATAAACGTGGGCCATGACATGTTTTCATGGTTGTCTGGAATTGTCCATGTTGCTGGGCCTAGGGTCTATGTGTTTAGTTGCTCTGTTAGAGTCGATGCATTATGTATATTTGGGACGCTGATGCAGTGATGGCAGTTAATAAGATTTGGTACCTCTGTGGACTTAGAGATTGACCTCGAGTTCTGTTTTCACTAAGTTCTTAGCAGGATAGCATTTTCTCCAAGAGGATCAGGGCTGAACCAGAGTTCTCTTCTATGAGGTGGGGAAGGAGGTGTGTACCACACCAGCCTCTTCTGCCCTGTCCCCTTGTACCCTGTCAGGGGAGTCAATTTCTACCTTGAGTGTCCAGGACCATGGATGAGTGTTGTCTCTGGGGTCAGATTGCATAGACTGAACTTTCACCAGTGTCTCTGTCTCTCTGGCTCCACAGCGATAGTTACATTTGCTGCCCAGGCTGAGAGAAAAGTAAATAATATAATCAATGTAGAGTAGCTTGTGAGTCCTTGGAGAGATTGGTGTCACTGTTAGTCATTCCATCACCAACACCATCATTGTCTCCCCATCCTTAGCACCATCTTCCCCATCAGCATCACTCTCAGTATCATTATCATTACTATCTTTACCGTCATCAACAATATCACTGTTACCATCCTTGTTATTACTGTCTTAACCACCACCACC
>NC_022012.1:70647243-70669042 GCF_000317375.1 Microtus ochrogaster | reverse complement strand
CCACCACCACCTCCACCACCACTACCTCCACCTCTAACACCACCACCTCAACCTCCACCACCACCACTACCATCGTCAACAACCACTGCCACCATCATCCTTGCCAGCCCCACCACAAGTTGGTCTCCCCAGCCTGGCTATATCTGGAAACAGTATGAACAGGATGAAGGTTTTTATGGTTAATGATGGTTGTTAACTGAAAAGAAAAAACTAGAAATAACCTAGGAGACAAATATCTGTGCTTGTCTATGAGGGTATTTCTAGATTGTGTTAATTAAAATAGGAAGACTCACATTAAATGTGAGTAGCACCATTCTGTGGACTGGGATCCTAGACTGGATTTAAAAAGTGAGGAGCAAGATGAGGACCAGAATTATAGCCCCTCTGCTCTTGACTGTGGATGTAGCTGTGACACAGCCCTAATACTTTGCCTTTCCCACTATAATCAACTCCTCTTTCCCTGGGCTGATTTGACATGTTATTTTTTCAGCAGTGAAGAAGTAATGAGTGCAAAAGTTCCAGGTCTCTTGCCCTGCTCACTTCCCTGCCCTCACTACCTTGACATCCTCTTTCCTGGACTAAGGAATGGGAGACTGGATCTCTTTGTTACTTTTTTCATCTCCTAAATAACAGTGTTTCTCAAAAAGCTTGCAAGCACATCTCTGACTCCTCAGGCAAGCACAGATGAAGTACAGGAAGAGCACGGCTAGCAGTTCCCAGAGGAGCAGGCTGAGGTGGAAGGATGGCCAGCCCGGGTGGGAAGACTCCGGAGAGTCTTCCGCTGCCAGTCCAGCGCCATCCGCTATTGAGTTATCACGCAGCTGCTCAGCCAGCTAAGTACAAATTAATCTCTCGTGGCTGACCAATTATGCATAGTCTTCAGGGAGAAAACAAGTTAAAGAAAATGTGTTAGGTAAAGCAAAGGCTCTTGATGTGGGAGGAGGGGCGGGCTCACTCTAGGTTAGGACTTATTTTCATGACTGTAGTCCCGTCCAGCTGATCTCTTACCAGCACGCACAGGGAAGGAACCACATAACCACATCTAATGGTGTGTGTGTGTGTGTGTGTGTGTGTGTGTGTGTGTGTGTGTGTGTGTGTGTGAGAGAGAGAGAGTGTGTGTGTGTGTGTGTGTGTGTGTGTGTGTGTGTGAGAGAGAGAGAGAGAGAGAGAGAGAGAGAGAGAGAGATTATGTACGATGGAGTGTAAAAACACTCTTGATTTCCTGGAGCAGATCTGAGTTATTACTATTACCCTGAGGTCATGGCTAAGAAGAGTACCCCCCATCTCTCCCAGCTGAGTGGAGGCTCGGAAAGTGAATTACATAATCACTTTAATTATGATATTTTGATATGCCTGTATTTATAACAAAAAAACTGATCTGTAGTGCTAGAAAAGCTCCCAGATCTGTTATAGAGGATGGTTGGGTATGAGATTAAGGGGCCAGAGTAGAAAGCTGAACTTGAGATCCCAGCCTCAGATCTGCCAGACTGACCCCTTGAGTGAGGTTCTAAGCCACTCAACCCTATATTCTCAAAACAGGAATAGAGGCGCCGACCTCCAACTGGAATGGAAGTTAATAATTAACACCAGTGTCACACTTGCTGGCGTCAAGCCCCTACTCAACATTTGGCTTTATATTCCTGGGGGTGTCGATGTTTAGCTGCTTGGTTGTAGGCTTGG
The DNA here is from genome assembly GCF_000317375.1 of Microtus ochrogaster. Lineage (NCBI taxonomy): Eukaryota > Metazoa > Chordata > Mammalia > Rodentia > Cricetidae > Microtus > Microtus ochrogaster. Next base: position 70,667,362 of record NC_022012.1, on the reverse strand, counting down.
GCTGCTCTGAGTCCCAGTTCTCACATCTGTAAAAGCAGCATGCTGGTTTGTATTTGCTAGGGCTGTCCAAAGCTGCAAAGAGGGTCCTACGTGTGGTGAGGTGGCCAGGCGTCTGCTTCTCAACAGATGCTCAGCCTACAGCTATTTCTGCCCTCCCTGTCCCTAGCTCTCTCCTCCCTCCATCCTTCCTCTAAGAGATGGGAAGGATCCCCAGTTGCCCCTGAGCTCATCTCCCTGCTGTCTTTGCCTCCTGGAAATTTTAAAGTTGTTTTCTTTGACCCCCTCCCACCTGTGAGATCAGCATACTTCCTGGGGGATGCTACATTACTGAGTAATCTGTGGAACTGTGATAATGCTGGTCGTGACAACAAAGAGGGAATTTCAAATTGTCTCAGTTTATTTGTTAATGTGAGTATGTGTGTGTGTGTGTGTATTACTTGTATGCAGGCATACATGGATGTGTGAGTCATGTGACCCTGTGTTCACATGACTATGGAGAAGACAAGCTTGAATATGCCAGAAGATAACCTTGGCTTCCTTGGGTGCTATCTACCTTGATATTTGAGCTTGGGGATCACAGGTTAGGCTAGACTGGCTAGCCAGGGAACCCCAGGGATCTGCCTGTCTCTGCCCCCGACCCCTTCTAGAAACTGAGAGGTATGCTATTCTACTTGGGTTCAAACTATGGTTCTCACAACTGCAGCAAATATTTTGCTTTACACATGTTGTCTTGGTTTTGCAGGCAATCAAGGGGTCTGTTGCTGGATGTCTTTATGAGCCTTGCTGCTCCTCCTCCCCATCAGGTTCCCCTCCCACACTTCTGCTCACTGGTGCATTGTCCTCTAGGAGGTATTTTAGCTTCTAGCATTTCCACGTAAGTCATCAACAATGGAATGAACTGGAGACAACAATGGTACCTGGCATTACAGGACAGTCTCTTTCTGCTTTTGGGTTTTATGAGATAAACAATAATGCCTAGCTGTGATGCTGGACGTTAAGAAGCTTTGTCTGAATGAGTGTTTATAGGTTCACGTACACACGGAGGCTCTACATTCATTCATTGAAACAATATCCAGACTGGGAGATTTTACTTGTTCAGCATCTTGACGTCATCTACTCCACAAACACTCACTGAAGGCTTAGTCTCTGCCAGGCACAGTCCCATGTTCTCCGGACATCACAGTGAATGTTCTCTGTCTATTCTCATCAAGTGTGTGACTTCGTTACACAGTATATACTTCTTTTTTTTAAAATATTTATTTATTTATTATGTATTCAATATTCTTTCTGTGTGTATGCCTGAAGGCCAGAAGAGGACACCAGACCTCATTAGATGGTTGTGAGCCACCATATGGTTGCTGGGAATTGAACTCAGGACCTTTGGAAGAGCAGGCAATGCTCTTAACTGCGGAGCCATCACTCCAACTCCCCACAGTATACTTCTTATCACTTACCCAAGGCCTATCAGAAGTCCTGCACCATTCACGTAAGAGACAGTAATTCGGCTAAGAAGGGAAGACAAGGAAGGAGCAATAGGTAGAAACAGAAGGCTTGAGCACTTTGCAAGAAGGCAGAAAGAGTCACTGAGCCTTGGCTGCAGGAGAGGTAGGAGGAAAGAAGCCACAGGCTAATGTTAAAGCCACCAGGACACCCACACCGCCCGTGGCTCGAGTTCATATTCATCTTCTGGCTTTGGTTTTGCCTCTCAGCTACCTTAGACAGATGTCAGTGGACTAGATGAGGGTGCCCCAAAAGGCTCCTACTGTATAAAGTAAAGCCTACTTCCAGCCGGTAGAAGACTATCATTCGTACATAAGCCTGTGGTCGTAGAATTAATCTTAGGCTCTTGTGATACAGGGAGTAAAACATGGTTGGTAAAGTAGAGAAAAGTTATGATAAGGATGTCATTAGAGAAACTACAACCAGAAAAAAAAATGCAAAGCTTCCACCAAACAACATTGGTTCCCAATGTTTTCCAAAGGCAACTGACAGAGAATGTGTGGCAGAACCCCAAGTCCCTTTCTGAATAGCCAGGCTCCTTGCACAGGGTGTCTTTGGAGATGCCACTGTGAGAATTGGCATTGTGATCACTTTCAAGGTTCTCACTCCCATTGAGTCCTGAGCACTGCTAAACTATTAATCTGGCTATTTTATCAGGAAAGAATGTCTCTAAGCAAGGGGCAAAACACTAACAGAGTAGAAGGAATAAGTCCTTAAGACTGCTCAGACAGGGGGTGGGGTGGGGGTTGGAGCACACCTGTCATGCCAGTTCCTCAAAGAGACTGAGATAGGATACTCATGGGTTCTTGGCCACAGTGAACAGCTTAGGAAGACTGCCTCAAAATTCAAGAGAGTTGAGCCATAGCTCAATAGTTGGGCACTTGTGTAGTGTGTACTGTGCCTTGCACGTTCCATCTCCACAATGCAAACACGCACACACACACACACACACACACACACAGAGAGAGACAGAGACAGACAGAGAGACAGAGACAGACAGACAAAAAACTCCCCCGGAAATGCAGCGCAACCTGGGACCCCTAGAGCCGAGCTGAGTCTGTGTTAACAGCCAAGCTTTGTACCTGACTCCAGGACACAGCCTGACTTCCTCCAGGACTCCAAGGTGACTTAGCTCCTGGTTGAGGTTGACAAGAGCTTCAGATGTGTTTTTCCTTTTATTCAGAAGCAGATCTTCTGTTTCCCCCTCAAGTTTCACCTCCCCCCCCAACCATGCATTTTTAGGGAAATCAATCCCTGTGTTTTTGCTAACCCTACCCTCAACTCATCCAAACTGCTTCTTCATACCAGGAATCTGGTCCCTGGGGAGAACCGGAAAGTCGTGTTCTCTCCTTCAAAGTCAGGGTACTTTGGTGGAGGTCCATGAGAGCTTTGAGCTGGCCTCAGAGTACACATTCCCAAACGTCTCTGAGACTGCCACAGAGACAGATTTCCCAGATTTCCCTGGGAGCCCCGTGCAGGACTAGAACCCACCCTTCATGTACCACTACTTTTTTTTTAATCTCCTTAGATGACAACAGCTTGGCTTCCTGTGCCACCACTGGACAAAGAGGAAGCTAGATTTAGTTTGGGGGTTTCTAGCAATTTGCTGTGCAGCTTTGGTTGGATAGTCTAACCTCTCTGTTGCACCTTATTTTCTTGTCCTGGTTAATTGTGGAGAGGAAACAACAGGAACCTTTGCCCTCAGAGCCCATCCTTTTCTTCTGCGTCGTTAGTAATCCTTGAAGTCGCCGTCCAGAATATTCCACTCCCAGGGTGTTTTGGTTGGCTTATCTGTTTATTGTCTTTGCAAACACAGTGTGGTGCCCTGTCATTGGCATCTTGCCAGGAACGAAGAGCCAATTTGATCATGTTGCTTCTGGCTGTCAGGACGTTTTCATCTGACCACGATGCAGAAGAAGTGTGTGGAGAGGGTGGCTGAGTGACATTCTGACTGATTGGCTGATAACAGTGGCTGGCAGTGATTGATTGAGTGTGAAGCTATCTGCTCTCATTACTCCTGAAATTGAATTCAGATCGGTTCTATTGGAGGGTTTCCATGGAGACCACAACCTGCTAGAGCAGGTGTCTGTGGGTGTGGTGGTTTATTATGATCAATACCTGTTTCCTGTGCTGGTCTGCAGAAGTTATTAGAGATTGAATCAAGCAGAAAGCACACATGCACGCGCGCGCACACACACACACACACACACATCAAACAGAAATAATAAGAAGCTTGTGTGTCTATGTGTGCACATGTGTATGTCCACTTTGGTTTTTTGAGTGCCTTTCACTGTCCTAAGGCTCCCTCACTCAGCTAAGCTGGTAAGCCATTGAGCCTGAGGGATTCCCTGATCTCTACCTTCCCATTGCCCAGGGTCTAAAGTGTATATTGCCACATGTCACCTTTTAGGAAGGGTTCTAGTTTCATTCCGTTGCTGCAATAAAACACTCCAACCGAAAACAATGTGGGGAGGAAAGGGTTTGTTTAGCTTATACTTCGAGCTCATAGTCCATTAAAGCAAAAAGCATGGAGGAACATTGCTTGTAGCCACTTTTGCACAGGCCATGCTTACCTCGCTGTCTTACACAACCCAGAACCACCTGCCCCAGGAATGGTGCCACTCACAGTGGGCTTGGCCCTCCTGCATCAGTTCATAATCAAAACAATCCTCCATGACGTGCCCACAGGCCAATCTGATTTGGCAATCCCTAAATTGAGACTTCCTTCTCAAGTGACTGTAGACTGTGTCAGATTGACAGAGAAAAGTAACAGGGACATGTGGGTTTCGGGACTCAAACTCGGATCCTCATGCCTGGCAAGCATGTTGCCAACTAAGCCATCTCCACAGCCCCAAGAAACTCTTTGATGCTTCTGTCTTGCTACTTGAAATAAATGCAAGTCTTCCATGCACTTTGACCCACCAGGAGTTTGCTGTTCTTACCTTGCTGCTCACTGGGGGAGGGGGGTGCTTTTGAAAAGTGGTCCAGCATCCCTTCTCTCTTTGAGGAGTATGAAGATCATAGACACGTGTGTGTCCTTGTTTTTCCGAACGTGATGCATTACTGCTACAATAAACACTAATCACATCTTAAGCACGCGCCTGTTCATGCAGAGTCAGGGGTGGTCCCACAGGCATCTCCAGGCTGTTTCTGTGAATGAAAAAGCCATTAACCATTTCATGGGCTGGCTTTATGGATCTCTGGCAATGCTTGCTCAGGCTGCTCTTCAGAGAAGGTTCCCTAACTGGCCCCACCAGAGTCCTTCCATCTAATATCACTGTGTTCCTCTCAGGAGGTCTAGCCTTAACGGTGGCCTCTTCCTCCCTCTAGATGATGGCCTCCTTGTGGACAGGGTCTCATCTTCTTGTTTCTCTTTATGCCACCCTCAGCATCTCTCCGACCTCCTGATATACCACAGGGGCTCCATAGGTGCTTGTTATGTCCAATGAGTTGGATTTGGTCTGCAGGATCATCTCTCCCAGACTGGTGTTAATTGGATCCCTACAAGGGGAGGTGGTGGTGGGTCTTGTACCTCGTGGTTCATTTGCTTCTCCTTCTCTTCTGAAGCTAGGTCTGCTCCCGCGAGGGTTGTTAGGAAGTATTATGCTACAGGAAGCTCATATTGTATAGTATGTCCATGCAGGCTCCAGTGCAGTGCTGACCAGCTGGTAGAACAATGAAAGGGTGCCTAATACAGATTCCAGGTGATGCTTGCACCTCACTCTGTTTACTCCCCTGCATTGACTTCTGCTTACCTCCTTCCTACTCGATTGGCTTCACTCATTGAGCGTACTTTTGGATAGATCCTTGCTTAATAGCAACTAATGTTTTGGGAGCACTTAGCTCATACCTGGCACTACACCAGGTACATGTGTTCTTACCCATCGCCACCACGGTCCTGATGTAGAAAAATAAGGGAAAAAATGTAGAGAACAGTTAAGTCATTTCCCTGGGCTGCACAGTCAGGATGTGGTTGAGCTGGAGTTTGAACCCCTGGAGCCTGGTTTCCAATCCTGTGCCTAATCATCTATCACATTGCTTCCTGGCAAAAATAGGATTTCAGGCAGGCTCATGTGTGCGCATGTGGGTGTGAGTGTGTGTGCATGTGTGTTTGAGAAAATTGAACTCTAGGTTGTATACATGCTAAATAAGTGCTCTACCACTGAGCTATATATATATCATCCCATACCATAGACATACTTTTCTCAAAGTTAATTCCTTAACCACCTACATCTAGAAAGCATGGTGAATACACTAATACCCTGAGACCTACTACAAACCAGTATGTTTTTATATTTTATTTTTATATGTGTGTGTGTGTGTGTTTGTCTCTGTGAATGTGTGCAGGTGCCTGTGAAGGCCAGTGGAGGGCATTGGATTTCTTAGAGCTAGAGTTACAGGCATTTGTGAGCTGCAGGGTGTAGGTGCAGGAACCTAACCCAGATTGTCCTGCGTCAGAAGCAAATATTCCTAGCTGCTGAGCCATCTCGAGCCCCAAGGATTTTTTTTTTAAGTTGGTCTGTTCCTTTGTTTTGAGAGTAGCATGGCCGTGGGATTTCAGTCTACAACATCCACAACTTCTTATCTCTCTGCTCCGGAGGAGAAGCCCGCTTGTTAAGTCTTCTACATTTAAGTCAAGGCCTTGGGCCTTTTGTTCCTTTCCTAAATTTAGAAAGTACCAGAAATGGGAATACAAACACATTTTTCAAAAGAATTTTTAGGCCTTGTTGGTAAAGTGAAAGCTTTATGGCAGAGTCCAAAGAAGCTCGTTAAAAGCCACAGACTTGCTCCCGTGAAGGGCCCTGCCGACAGCCTCAGTAGCCCCGTCAGTGACGGGAGTGTCTGGCGACTGGTGGCCAGGACTCCCATCCACGGTCCCTGAGATTGCCTATGAATGTCACAGACTTGCCCTTGAGCTTCCTGAACGGCAAAGCCTGCCTTGCATTTCCATCCCTGAAGTACAAGTGAGCCCGAGAAACAAAACCCATGTGAGAGTCAGGAGTCACCGTCCCTTCTTCCCTTGATAACTTCCATAGCCCCAAGTGGCCAGCTCTTCCTCCTTTTCTCTCCGACAGAATTCTGGATCCTCCTGATACCTTCCTACAGGAATTTTCTCTGGCTGGAGCATTGCAGCCTCCACAGAACAGCTCCCTGCCAGAACCTTCTAAGAGGCTTATATCTCCAGGGTTAACTTGGACTTTGGACTCACCTTGCTCCGTCTCTTGAGTTATCTTTCTTTACCTTGTTTTCTGAATTGCTCTGAAGAGCAGCAAGTGTCTCTCTGAAGCTAGCATTTCCCAGGGCCCAGGGCCACCTTTCGTTCTTTGTGTGTATTATCATCGTGTGCTTGTTTTGTTCAGCTTATGTTCCCTCCTACGTTGCTAATAGAACAAATGAGTGCTCGGTTTGAAAGAGTTCTTCCCCTGTCCCTTCATCCAAACTTTCTTTTTCTCCTAGGTCTCACAGAAATATATCTGTTCTTAAATGTTCTCCCCTCCTCCATGGGAATAACCACCATCCTGGTAATTATGCTGTTTGTAGAACTGAAGATTTGTTCATAGCGAGCATATATACGGAAGCATGTATGGTTATATGTCCAGCTGTTCCTGTATGAAGGCGCGAGGATCTTAAAAGATGAGCAGAAGGCCTCCGTTTTATTGTAGAGGCCCATCATAATTGTAGCCTCCCCAAGGTGGGTTGGCCCAGCCTCCCATAACCTCCCTGTGGTCTAGGATTGCTTCTTATGACCGCAGCAGTGTGGGTCAGGTGTCGTTCTTGGGACTCTTAAATTACACGGCACAGAGAATTGCACAATGCTCCTTGCCTTGAGAAGTCCGTGTCACTGCTTGCTATGGTTCTGTATTCTCTTTCCATTCAGAACTCCCCTCATGGATGATTAAGTGAAAATTCTTCCTTTTTCTTTCCCTTTTCCCCCAATTTTAATTTATTCTGCTAAAAAGAAAAAAAAAGGGACAAAAACTAGGCATTGTCAAAATATTTGCTTAATCTTGCAGATTTGGAAAGTTGTGTAGCCTCTCGCTCTGACAGACCAGAACAATGGTCATTAAATGAGAAGCAGATGTGAGAAAAAGTATGCCATAAAAGCCTTCTATTATGGGCTGTGAGGGGGAAACATTCGTTGTTAACAGAACACAGTAAGCGTTATGAAATAAATCAGAACAAAACCATTCCCAATTACTGTACAGAGATAATTAAAGTCTACCACCCTCATTAAGGTCTGTTTATATCTCTTTCTGTTTGTGTACAAACATATGCACGTACTTAAATATTTTCTATTGTTTTTTTTTCTGGGGATGCTAACTTCAGAGTTGAAGTCTTCCAAATTTAACTTGCATTTGTATACCACCATAAAGTTCAGCCTCTGGGATCTGAAGTCCTGGCCTCCTTCTTTTTCTTGGTTTAACATTATTGTTCTTGGGTAACTTCTAAATGTCCTTTGAGTAGGAAGCCTTAGGTTTTTTCCTTTGGGTCCATGTCATCAGTAGGCTACACCAGAATTTTATTCCTTTGCTTTAAAAGAGAAAAGCTCTGTCCCTTGAACTTGAGAAATATTCTAAATGGTATCCGCTTGTCAGAATTTCAAAGTGCACAGAACATCATTTGGATGCAGATCTTGAGTATGTTCCGACATGAAAAATAAGCGATTTGTGAAAGTCTCCCTACTGCACATCCCTGTGGTTTTCTTCAGCTTGTGAATATCACATAAATATTCTCTAGCCAGTGATCTGTGATATGCTGGATGGACATCAAGAGTTATTGTTACAGAGGGAACAACAATGAGCTATGATTATCATTCATAAGTGGTCATTCGAACAATGAGAAAGACAACGGTTGTCCACCATTGCCCAAGAGTAACCTCTGTGCACCCTCTCACTGGGTGTACTTCCTCCCTGTGAGTTGGGAGGAAGCTTGGCTGACACCTGCTGCTAGAAGTCTTTTGAAGATTACTCATGCAGTCAAATAAACCAAGGCTCCTAACCTAGGGACTGGAGCATGGCGCAGTGGTTAAGAGTGTGCACTGCTAGCAGATGATCCCTGCTCCCACGTGGAGCCACTCACAAACGCCTAAAACTCAAGTTCCAAGGGATCTGACCTCTGTGGGCACCTGCACATAGACTGTACAAACACACACCCACAATCTTTAAAAAAAAATCAGAATCTAAACTATAATTCCCAACACACGTCCCTTCCCCTTTTCCTCTATATAATTCTGTATACTTACTGTGTCCTTTTTATATCTCCCTAGAAACAGAAAAGTCACATTCTTTTCTTTCTTCCTTCCTACCTCCCTCCCGTCCTTCTTTCCTTCCTTCCTTCCTTCCTTCCTTCCTTCCTTCCTTCCTTCCTTCCTTCCTTCCTTTCTTCCTTTTTTTTGTTCTTGCTTGCTGGCCTGTGGCAGGGTGTATTCTAACCTGAACAGGAATCTTCCTGCTTCAGGCTTCTGAGTTCTGAAATTCCAAGCAGAGGCCTTCATAGTCATCATCACTTCTACCCAAGCAGTTCCCGTGTTTTCACAGAGTTAGCCTTTGCAGGATTAACTCAGCACACGAGACAGTACTTTAGCAAACCCTGAATACTCATGCGAAGTTTTTATGGTAGAAATGAACTCTCAACAGAACTCCAATGCAAGTGGCATGGATCATTTTCTATACACCACATTAAGACTAAAAGGAAGTAGGTGAAATTAATGTTGATATGATGTCGCTAACCTGATATGTGTAAAAGGGTATTTTCCTTTCAAACTCTACCCTAGAAAATAGTTGCTAGGCTACTTTACACTTCTATTTTGGTAAAAGCACTAAGTTTATACATCTTGTGCCTATCTCATTTCAGACCAGTCACAGCTCACAGACTCAGTAGTCACAGGGGTTAAAGGTGACCAAACTGGGTAGCACATCAAGTAAATGATGCTTTGAGAAGACTTGGGTCAACAATTCTAAAGACCTTGATGCCTTGTTTACTTGACACCCTACTTAGGTCAGTTTACAAATAAGGTTTCCTCACATAGTCAGTGATGGCTTTAGAAGAACATGGTGGGTCTTACTATCAAGTGTTGGCTGAACTACAAGACTTCTAGAAACAGTTGGGCCTTGCTGTGCAGCCTCCCAACAAGTGAGACATTTGGAATCCGCCCTTGCTTCCTGGGGTCAACTCTTGCCTCGTGAACTGTTTAACTTACAATGTCTCTTCTGACTCATGTCAGCCTAAGTCAGTTTAGGTGGACTTTTCTGTCCCACCAGCCACTCCCTAAATAACAACACATCGACTTAATACTATAAATCTTCAGCTGATAGCTTAAGTTTGTTTATAGCTAGCTCTAATAACTTAAATTAACCCATATCCATTCATCTATGTGCTGCCCTGAAGTTCATTTACCTCTTGTATGTGCTTCCCATCCTGCTCCCTCTGCATCTTGTGGCATCTCCTCAGACTCCACCTGTCTCCTCCCCAGCATTCTCTGTGCTAGCCATTGACCAATCAGCTCTTTATTAACCACTGAGAGTAATACATATTTACAGTGTACAAAGATTGCTCCACAGCAGATCAGTTCAAGCCTGGGCAGCAGCAAATACAAACTCCTTGCTGTGGAGCCAGGATGGCAGGGGCTGTTAATCTGATTGCCCTCAGTTTGAGCAGCTGGGTGACAGGGAAGCCAGTTGCTGATCTGAATCTTCCCCCCCTTGATCCCCATCTCATGGAATGGGAAGCCTGAGGCCGACCTGTAGGAACTGGCTGGGGAGGGAGAATCAAGCTACTGGCAAATGTCCCAACATGGAGTACACAGTTAATAAGTGATGGCTCTTGTCATCGTCATAATTTCAACATGCAGATTTGCACAGGCGTACATGAGTGATGGCAGTTACTACAATGTCCTCCTTCCACAGAGGGAGCCCTTAGTCGCTGCATGGTCCTTTCATGAGAGCTGGACTCCATAGCTTATACTCGTGTATGGAGGAGACTCTTGGGGAAGTTGAGCCTTCATAGTTAATGTCTGGACTATATTGGAAAATGTCTAAGTGTTTTTCCAACTTAGTTCTGACCACTTCTCTATTTTTTCAGCATGATTATGTAAAGACATAATACTTTTTAATATAAGTGCTTGGTCTAATCTGGGCTCAGTATTATAGCCTTTTGTTGTCACCTACATAGGTGAGTAGGTATATTTTAGTCTACTCTGTTTACAAAATATAGCTGACATTCTCACTGTAGACCTCTCTGGGCTTCTGGTTTTCTTAGCAATTGACTTCTGAATGTTTTTCTAGTTTACAAGCTTAACCAACTCTTGCATGGACTCATTCTCATGCACAGAAGCACATGGATGCATTGTTCATAGGATTCTCGTGTGTGTGTTCATGAGTGTTTGTGTCTGTCTGTGTGTGCACATGTATGCACTGAAGGAATACATGTATGTTGGGGAGGATTCTGTTCTTCAGTCCACTACACATTGCTTTTGATACATCTGGGCCACATTTTGTAGCCTGGCATCCATAAAAGTGGTAGCCACAGCTGCTTAACTGTGGTGTGAACTTCTTGGAAGGCCATCTTTGTAATTCCAAGTAGTTCAAGCGCTCTGTATGCAGTGATGCTCAGTGCTCAGTTAAGGAGCCTGTTCGTTGTAGATGGACCATTTCTGAAGCACTTCTCCACAGCTTAGGTGATGTCTACTCTTTCACAGCAGACTTCCCCCACCACATAAACAGTTACTCTTTCAGAGACAAACCTTGTGGGATAACCAGGGATAAAAATGACTATACTTGGCAGGACACATAGGCGGAAACGCTTCTTGCAGTTATTCAGAAAGGAGGGAGGTGCTATTGAGCAGCACGCTGAACTGCTCTGCATCATACATATCTGCATGGCATCTGTGATGCCATCTAGGGCTGAGAGGTGGCTCAGTCGTTAAAGTGGGAGCATATGAACCCTAAATTTCAGCCCCACAAAATCTCAACCCCATGGTTGATGGTGGCGCACGCCTTTAATCCCAGCATTCGGGAGGCAGAGGCAGGTGGAGCTCTGTGAGTTCGAGACCAGCCTGGTCTACAGAGCTAGTTCCAGGACAGACTCCAAAGCCACAGAGAAACCCTGTCTCGAAAAAACCAAAAAAAAAAAAAATCTCAACCCCATAACAACTGAGCATAGAACTGTGTACTAGTGATCCCCGTACCGGAATGAGAGGTGAAGACAACAGGCTTCCTGGGACATGCTAGCCAGCCAGCCAGCCCGGTCCTATCAGATAGATCCAGCCAGTGAGAAATTCCCAAAGCACAAGTCAATGGCTCCTGAGACACACCACTTGCGGTTGGTCTCTGCCCTCCACACATGCGCACACACAGCCATTTGCCCACCTGGGCCCATGCTCGCACATGCTGATATATGCACACACAGACACTCACATAGGTACAGGTAGGTACACACATACACACATGTACATGGGTACGTACATAGATACACACATAGACACACACATGCAGGCACATGATCACACATTCACACACACACACACACACACACACACACACACACACACTGGCTTCTAACAGTTTCTGAGGCTCAGCTCTCATCCTCTCTCACTCACTTTCCTGAAGGAAGAAGTAACTGATTTATCCTTCCATGCCTTTGTCCCAGCTTGTCCTATCAATGATCCAGGTACACATTTATAGGTTTCCCTCCTTCCCTCTTTCTGTGTGAGGACAGAATCATACTATGGCACACATTTTGTATCATTTCACATAACAATACATCATGATGCCTATGCAGGAGGAGATAGAGCTCTGACCCTGCCCTCCACCTGAACTGACTGAGATCTTGTGTGTATCATGTCTATGTGTGTGTGTGTGTATATGTGTGTGTGTGATTTGAGTGTGTATGGTATTCATGTGATATGTATTGTGTATGTCTGTGATATATGTGTATGATGTGTGTGCAATGAGTACATATATGATGTGGGTGTATATGATATGTGTTTAATCTGTGTTTGTGTGTGTATGAGTGTGTTCATGAATGTGGACACACATGTGCCATAGCATGTATGTGGAAGTCAGAGGAAAACTTCCCATGTCAGGCCTCACCCCCTACCTTGTTTGGGTCAGGGTCTCTCATGACTGAGCTTCTTCCCACTCTCTAGTCTCTGCATCCCCTCCCCCACTCTGGGACATGGAACCCAAGGATCACAGATGGGAGCTGCTGTGCCCAGATTTTATGTGCGTTGTGGGGATCCCCACTCAAGTTGTGAGGCCTGAGCAGCAACTACTTCATCCACTGAGCGACCTCCCCAGCCCTGCTGAAAGGAGTGTTAATGCCTCATGTGTGAAAGTCGAGAAAACACAGACCGCATTTCATGACTTGAGTGGCACTATTCCAGGAAGTTGGTTACTTGCTGAGCTAAGTCAACTGTCAGTTCCAATAGATATCTGAGTTAAAACCAGACCACAGAAAGGTCCCCACTGGGTGTAGAGCATAATAGAACCAACTCAAATAAATGAACTGGAGGCATTATCTGTTGTGAGCACCAGAGTGCCTAGATGAGGGTGAGGAGATAAGGGGCTCCTGCACCCGCACGTCGGAATGAGAAGGAGCGCAGATCACACCTTATCATTTCAGACTTAGGTTTCTAGAAAGAGGCTTTCTAGTTTCTGCTACCTAATAACACTTTGTATTTCATTTATACAATTGTTTTTCTTGTCCTTTCCCAGTGCTCGAAGGTTGTCAAGAGGCTAAAAATTAGGAAATAAATTTAATTTAGTTCAGAAGTTATATCTTAAAGAGTCACTTATCCCAATGACATTTTATGCAAATTGAGGTTATTTTTTAGTTATAATGAGATATACGTGTGTGTGTGTGTGTGTGTGTATGTGTGTGTGTTACAGAGGAGTATCTATTATCCAAAGTGCTTGCAGTCAGAAGTATTTCAGATATGAGATTTCATTTTGGATTTGGGGATTTCTGCATTATATAATGAGCCATCTTGAGGATAGGATCCTAACCTAAACAAAATTCATTTACATTTTATATACACCTTATACACACAGCCTAAGGGCAGTTTAATATATTTTTAGTGCACCTGCATTTTTACTGTGACCTGTCACATGAGATAAATCATAAAATATCCACTTGTAGTTGATGACATACTGAGACTCAAAAACTATGGGGTTTTTGAAATTCTCAACACACATACCCTGAACTGAGCACTTTTATAAGTTTAAGGGTATAGCTTCAAATGTTCTGCAATTGCCATTTTTTAAAAAGTACTGATAACAAGATACCATAAAGCAAAGGCTGTGTGTTATAGAAATGTAAAGTGTGTGTGTGTGTGTGTGTGTGTGTGTGTGTGTGCACGCGCACACGCGTGCGTGTGTATGTATAAGCACTGGGGTTGCAGGTGAATCTGCACCTGGCTTTTTAATTGATTTTCCCTCTTAGCATGGGTTCTGGGGATCGAACTCAGGCACTCACACTTGTGTGACAAGCCTTGTACCAACTGAGCTGGCTGTCCAGTACCAGAAGGAGCCTTTCGCTGCAGGATTTTGATTCCTCCCCCTCTCCCCACTACCTCCTCCAAACCTTCTCGGCGCCCATTCTTGCTTAGGACAGGCAGTGCATTAACACAGATCTGCGGCCCTGGGGAGCCTCAGCCAGCTCTCCTGCTCTCCTCCTTGGTCTGCCCTCATGGTCAACCATCCCTATGACATTCCCCATTGTGCTTTTCATTCTCCCTCCTAGGACCTTGGTCCCACAGCTTCTCACCTCCCTGGTGTTGTTCTCTCGTTCTATAGATCTCTAGTGTTCATTTCAGACAATTCATTAAGGCATATAACCCACTCTTCCCAGTGGGCTCACAGTGGTATATCATCATAACCGTGATCTCACTTAAGAATATTGTCTTCCCTCCACAAAGTGACCTGACACCCGACAGCAATCACTCTTCAGCCTAGGTCTTCACCACATCTCCCTGCCCCCCCCCCACATATTCTGCCTTAGACAATTGCCAGTCTACTCTGAGTGCCTGTAGCTCTCCCTGTTCAAGAGGTTCTATGGGAGCGAATCCCACAGCTTCACCTGGGGGTTTATCCTTGTGGCACTTCTTTATGCAGTTGCACCCCCTTTTAATGGACCCATTTATCTGCCAATAGATATTTGGGCCAGTCTCTGGACCTTGTATCAGGCATCCCTATCTCAGGCGTGTGCCTGACCTACCTGCATCTTCCTTGTGGTGCTCTCTCTTCAGTCACGCAGTTTATGGCTTTAGTTTTACCTTTATATGCAGGATTCTTGGCCTAGCTCAATGCTGGTGTCTTCTGGCAGATTATGCACGAGTAGGGAAGGGCTGTGTCTGTTTTGGATCACTCCATGGCATCCCAGCATTTAGCACAGGGCCCTGCGTACAGCAGGGCTCTAGATAATTGTTGAATGAATTAATCCTAATTCTGCTCATTAAAGCAGGCTGGATATTGGGACCGTTTGTCCGACTTTCCTTGTCATGTGGCCTACTCATTGTGTCTGTGGATGTGGAGATCCTCCAAGGCAACTTAGCTCTCCGTTCCCCTTGCCACCAGCAGGCCTTAACCCTCTGCGTTTTCTTGTAAAACCCAGAATTAGATATATAATTTGAGTTAGGTTAAACAAATGGAGATGTAGCCATAAGAGGCAAAAGTGGAGCCCCGTGCCGAAATGAACCTATTGCAAAAGCCATTGGCACAGTTTATGTTGGAAGAGCTCAGCTGTTGTCAGATGAAAAGAGAAGAGAAAAGAAATCAGATACCTCTGGCCTGTGACCGTCAGTGTTTGGAAGCAAAAAAAAAATTCAAAAAAGTTTCCTCTTCGCCATTAGTATCTTTTTGCCTGGGTCGTGGCGTTTTTCAACTACCCTTCCTGGAACACTGGCTGCAGGCATTTCTGGTGGGCTTTGGGTTGGTGGAGACACGGATTCTCTCATTCACCTGCTGGGTGTCACCTGTTGCAGATTTGCAGCCGGGGAGAGACTGACTTGGTCTTTCTGCCACATTCCCTCTACCTGCCAACCCCATGTTAACTACCGCAGCTGAGCTCCCACCCGGCCATTTTGGCAGATCGGGGTCTCCTTTGAGCTGGATAGTTTTAAGAAGACAGTTAGAGTGAAAGAGTAAAAGCTGTTAGAAATGTTGCCTGAATTAAAAACCAAGAAACTTGGCCGTGACAGCGCCGAGAGTGTGAGTGTCCAGCCTCGAAGTCGCCACGTGCCTGGATTCCACCACTGACTTGTTAAGCGTGTTTCTTTCTCTGAGCACTGACTTTTTTAGTTTTGAAAAATGAGAGTAATCCTATCCGTCTCACTAGTATAGTTAATAATCAAGTGAAATAAAGTAAATAAAACTAGAAATCAATGCCAGGCAGAAAGTAAGAGCAAGGAATGCATGAAGCCGCTTCCTCTTTCATTCCTTCTACTTCTGAATTCCCTTGCGAATGAATGGTTTCAATATGAAGTTTTGACCAGCCTCCCCAGCTCGAATTCCTTCTGGACAGACTAGAAAAACTGAATACTGGGAAGTTAAACTATTTATTAAAAATAGGAACTTGACTCCCATCTAGAATATCTTCGTTTAGGCGAATGTGGAATCAATAAACACTCTCAGAGACTGGAAATGAATGCCAGAGACTAATGGCAGATACTTGTCTACATCTCTCCTAGTCGGGAGAAAAGAATGCATCTTCAGCTTAGTCCAGGTTAGCTCATTACTTAGCAGATATACTGATGCAGTTGCATGCTGTGTGTGTGTGTGGGGTGACATTTCTGCAGGTCCTAGCTTTTCTAACTTCCTTCTCTTGGTGCAAAAAGTCAAAGACTTCTAGTAGACAGCAAAAATGCTCATTTCTAGCTGCAGTTTAAATTCAAGAGGGACAGATCGCCAAAGTTTATGAGGTCAGCTCCCCATTTAAATGTTGAAGTCATTGTTCTGATGTATAATCTATAACTGTCCCCAAGCGTAAGAGGTTGACAGTTACTGGTACCTCCTCTGTCTGTTTGGTTTTTGTTATTCTCAGTAACAGGTAAGTTTGTGTGCATGGCATGTGTGTACTGGTACTCCTAGAAGCCAGAAGAGAGTGTTGATTCCCTGGAGCTGAAGTTACAGGCCAGTTGTGAGCTACCTAACATAGGTACTGGGAACTGAACTTCCATCAGCAGTCTCCAGGTCCCTGGGCCTCTAAAGTGCTTGCTGCAGTAGACTGTAGAAGCAGACTACAGACGTTCTGACAGTTGCTATCCCAGAATGAGTTTCAGTTTCTGAACAACTCTTCTTATTGTTTTGTAAGAATTTGTGGTACCCACAATTGTCTGATTTCACTCCTTACGAGGTGATGTATCAAGCAAGACACACAGCAAGGGACCTTGATGATGTTTCATGCAGGAGTGTCAGATGCTAAGTACAAGGAACACGGGAAAGGCCAAGTATATGTGAGAGTCCCCTTTCTCTAAGGCACCCAGACCCCCAAGACTGAAGCATATTCTCACGATTCCTTCGTACAGAGAGCTACCCTTGTGACTCTGCTTCTAGCGGTTCTCCAGAAGGTCCTGTTCAAAGCAGTATCCGTTTTGGCTAATCTAATAATCTCATGAACTCCTTGCCTGCTGGGTTAGTCATCGACATCACTGGAACGATGAACCTGATAAAATCTGGCGCCTCCTGAATCTGAAGGTGGGGTGGGGGGAGGGGAGACTGAAAGTGAATGGTTTCTAACCATGATGGATGAGTTGCCGGGGAGCAAAATTAAATGGTCGGTAATGATTGTGGTAGCTCACAAAGACGGATGCTATTTACGAAAGCTCCGTTTTGCATGTAATCAAACGTCTATTCCCATGAGCTGGGTCATAACTCATATTCTACTTTAATGTTGGTGGAAAATGCGCTTCTCTCTGTGTGTATTATTTTTAGGAGATGTTGTGTTTCCTTGGTGCATACACAATGAGCCTGGAATCCTTAAGGAATGTGTTTAATTTGAAAGTTTCATCCTCTGGGTCTGGTTAATTCAAATACGTGGCAAGGAACATTACCGTGGGCCCTGAAAGAATTCCACACCATGTCGCATGCACAGAGACAGCCATAGGCAGGGCCTCCCACACCAATTTAGTGCAAGGTAGCGGGGAGGATGTTTCCTGTCCAAACTGTTTTCTTTGCTTCATTTTCTGCATTCTTGACCTTAATAAGCTTGACTTACATGGAAGCAGATTCCGTTTTCTTTTAGACTCCGATGGCTCTTTGGGATTCTAATGGTCAACCCAGGGACCTTTCAGAGTCTGGTATCTTCATCCTACTTGTTCCAAGATGCCCTCTGTCCTGATGTATTTTCTCTCCTATTTTTAATCTAAAGATTTTCTGAAGCGAATTTTTTTTAATGCCCTAGGAGTTGAAGGAAAAAACTCAAAGGCAGCAGCTCTCAGAAGTGAACAGGGTTTGCCCCACTGTTTCAGAAGAGGTATCTTTCAGTTGCATGGATGCACATCCAGGGTTTGGGGACTGGACCCAGCAGTCTCTTAAGGGACAGGAGTGCTCCGGGTCCTGCAAAGTCTTGTGGAAGAAATGTTTCTTCCAGTCATGGGGTAACAAGCCTTCTTCACGGACTGAGACACACACTATGGTTTCAGAAATCTATAGATAACTCAAGTGTCTTGTCCTGATGTGCATTGCTAGTACATTAAACAAGTATCTAGAGCATTCTAGATCAGTTGTTCTCAACCTGTGTGTCATCATCTCTTGGGGGTTAAGTGACCATTTCACAAGGGTCCATATCATATATCCTGCATATCAGATATTTTCATTATAATTAATAATAGTAGCAAAATTACAGCTATGAAGTAGCAATGAAATAATCTTGAGATTGGGGTCACCACAATGTGAGGAACTGTATTAAAGGGTTACAGCGTTAGGAAGGTTGAATCCTTTGTGTTTTTGTTGTTGTTTGGTTCGGGTTTGTTGTAGACCACTGGGAGTTACCTGCTGATGATGGCAGTGCGTAAGATTCATTAGCTTCTGTAGGATTACAAAGAGGGATAAGTTGATGTTGGGATTATATAGAATGAAGACACATCTTTTAGGCAGGTCTTCTTTTTCGTTTTTGGTTTTGTTTTTTTTAGCATTTACTCACGGTAATGGAACCCCAAATCTGCTTAGACACAAAGATACAAAGCTTTTTCTGGAACATAGTGGAAATATTTCCCTCAACAGGTTTAGACACAAAGATACAAATCTTTATCTGGAACATAGTGGAAATATCCCCCTCAACAGGTTTCATATCTTAGCACTTTAGAACTCTTTCTGACGCCATACCATCTTTTTGTAACCCATAGAAGTTGAGCATTTGCTCTTTCTTTTCCAATTAAATTAATTTTTAAAATTTGCTGATTATTTGTGTGTGTGTGTGTGTGTGTGTGTGTGTGTGTGTGTGTGTGTGTGTGTGTACAAGAGGATAACTTGGTTCTCTTCTTTCATCATGTCGGTTCAGGGATTGAACTCAGGGTATCAGGTCGGGAGGCGGCACCTTCACCCACAGAACTACAGAATAGACCCTTGTTTAGTTTTTTTCTCAAACCTAAGTTACCAGTGGGAGAAGGCTACCCCTTTGTTGCCTTTTCCCAAGGAGCCCAAGTCAGGGTGCAAACTTGGACTTTTGTTAACTGTATCATTTTCCCCTACCCTCGTTTAGACAGCTGAAACTTGCATAGACTTAGAATGGAATTAATGAACTGGTCAGTTGAGCATAACACTTCAATATGTCTATTGTCTACCATGAGTCTCAAGTGTTAAAATTGTACCCAACTTGGAAATAAGGACACAGACATTGCAAAAGGCACTTTGTCTTTCATGGTAGGATTATAAGTATGATCCCTTCTACCCATTCTTTGCACTAAGTTCAGTTTATTATCAAGACCTGTTACTAAGACACAGGATGCGCTGATAGCATGTGTGTTTCTGCTTTGCTGAGTCAATAGCAGAAACACCAATGCCATGTTGATAGTCAGTGCCACCAGCGGTACTGGTCTGAAAAAGTAAGTGGTACCCAAAGTTGAACTCTGATTCTGAAAGCATGAGACAATGACAGCACCCACTAGGTGAACCCTAGCAGCCACGTAGTGTATCTTTATTCAAATGTTTCTTTCTACAGTGTCTCAGCAAGTCTCGTGGCTGTGTGTGCATTCCCACCCATGTTTACTCCTCTGCACACTTTAACAGCTATGTACACATGCAAATTTAAGCAGCTATGTATGTAAGTTTGTTTTGTCTTCCCGAGTGAGATGTTCTTCATGCATTAGCTTGCTCTGTGGTTCCAGTCGTCTCATAAAGTGATGATTTTTGTTATGACACTTATAGATGGGATAACTAGAGTGAAGTGCTCTGCCCCAAGTCATAGAGACCTCAAGTGACTGACCTGATATTTGAATACGGGCAATGCAATGAAGACCTGGATCATCTGGCCCCTCACGAATGCTGGCTATACAGTCCCTTGCTCACCTTCCCAGGCTGCCTCAGGTCAGCACTTCACTACCCCACCAAGGTTGTTTACCTACACTGAGTAGAGGACCATATGAACGAAACTACTAGGGGCCATGCACATCCCTGAAATGCAG
>NC_022012.1:70638213-70646721 GCF_000317375.1 Microtus ochrogaster | reverse complement strand
CTAGTACTATGTCATGTGACTCAAAGCCACACACTTTTCCAGGGGTTAAAGTGCACGCAGTATGTACATACTTCCCAGTTTTCCCAGCACAGTGCACTTTCCTGGTGTGTTTAGTAATGGTGCTTCTATTTCCCTCAGACATGCCCTCAGGCGGGTGATCTCATTGCCCTAGCTCTAGACATACACAGACTAGAGGGTATGAGGAAGGAAAAGGAGACTGCATACAACAAGCTAGGCCTTCTGTGGATGCCTCCAACCCCATCTCCAAGGGTTCTGGCTTCCAGCCTTAAATACACAAGCCCCAGGTTCAGGGGGAGATGCTCCATCAGAGGAACAGAGAGAGAGAAAGACACCCCATCTTCATCTTCTAGCCTCTGTACCTGCTCACAGGCATACACACATATGCACATGTGTACACAGACACATGCATAAACAAATCTTTTTGAAGGTACCCTTTAGGATAGAGGGTGCACATGAACTGCTCTATGTAAGGCAGGGTTATGTTATGGCTGGAAATGTAGGAGACAGAGTTAGACTGCCCATGCCTTCTCTCCATACTGTGGAGCCAGTGTCACAAGACTCCAACTTTATTGGTGTCGAGGTAAAGAGTTATTGTCGATACAATGCATGCAGCAAGCAAGTACTGAGTTCTAGCTGAAGTCAGTTAAAGAGACCCAGGTTCAGGAGGGAAGGACAGTCTACATTTTGGTAGTGAGTTCCAGGGTCTACTTAGGGAATTCAAATGGTTGGTCACCTAAAATCGTTCATAAAGTGACCTTTCTCCCTTGTCAGTCCCCTGCTGTAGAGGCCAAAAGAGAATATTGTTGTAGCATCCCTGCAGCAGCAACGTGGTGTGCTTATGACCAGTAAGGTAAGAGAGTGGGGGCACTTGAGGAGGACTTCCCTGTGTCATCTCCTGCCGTGGCCACCCACCGTGGTTGAGGTATGAAGGTATGGACTTGATGCCTGCAGCTGCTGGCTGCTGGTAATCTCTCTCTCTCTCTCTCTCTCTCTCTCTCTCTCTCTCTCTCTCTCTATCTCACTCATGCCTGTATGTTTCTTGTGTGATGTATGTGTGTGTGTGTGTGTGTGTGTGTGTGTGTGTGTGTGTGTTGTGTATGTAGAATGTCACTGTCCTGCTTTATCCCTTCTACCAAAGAGACCATTTTGTGACAGATTCCCTTACTGAACCTGGAGTTAGGCTAGCAGCTAGCAAATCTGAGTAATCTTGTCTCTGCCTCCACTGTCCTGGGGTTACAGACATGCATGTTGTGATGATTCCTGGCTTTTTCTCCTTACTGTGGGTGCTGGGGATTCAAACTCGCCCCCACACACTTATGTAATGAGCAGTCTCACCCATCTCTCCAGTGCCTGATCTCTCTTGGGAGGAAAACTAAGACACGACCCACTGTGACTCAGGATCTCCACTTCCTATAACCACTCAGGGAACAAAGGAAGCCATCTACCTCCAGAGTTCTGCATTGCATGAAGATTATTTGTTTAGACCTCTATCTCATAAGTTCCGGATCCTTACATTGAACCTCTTCCTAAACACTGAGGGCAAAGATGACCTTATTAGTGCAAGACTTTGTTACTGAGGAAGTTGGGAAGACAGGTGAGGGAGTCTAAGAAGTCCTCAGAACATACTGGGGTGCCCTTGAAGCTTCCATAGCTTGGGGCTAATGTGGTTTGAGTTATTCTTTAGGGAACAAAACTCTGACTCTGTGGTCTGTGATGGATTAGAGCAGTCTCCACAATCTAATTGCTGTAGCCTGAAACTCCGAATAGAGATGTGAAGGGCCTTTGGTCGATATTTTGTCTTAACATCTCTGAGAGCAAAGTCTTAGGGTGCATCTGAGTTGTAGCAGTAGGGTTGGGGCTTGGCGGCTATCACCATACACAAGCAGTATCGTTATCAATAAAACTCACCTCATTCATGGCTTAGAGATATAAATTTGGGGCCTAGAAGGGATGGAGTCCGAATCCGGAACGGGTTTTTAAAGCATCAGCACTGTTGTATCAGAGGCCTCCTCATCCTGCTCAGGCTGCACATATCTGGTGCTACTGCTGGGGGGAAGGGGGCTCTTTTATCCTAGGGTTCAGATGGGAGACGCTGAATTTTAGTGGCTGGAGATGAAGTGAGCTGAAAGGGACAGATATAAAAAATAGCTATCTGCAGATGATTCTTGCATGATGACTTCAGGTAGGAGCCAAAGAGGGGGAAAGAAATGAGACATGTCAGCATTATAGAACTCTGATAACAACTTTGGGGGGATTGGAAGGGAAAATGTAGTATTCAAAGCTAGCTTCATAGACCCATTGCCAAAGACCTTCAGTCATATTGTCCAGCAGCTCCTCAGAGTGGACTCGTGGGGCTTCTGAGAAATTTTCAATTCTTTCAGTGGCTGAAGACAAATGGCAGTGGTAGAGAAAGAGAGAGAAGGACCAGAAGACAGTAAGTTGGACATGGGCCACACTAGGTGCCAGCACCAGAGATGTACTCTGAGAACTGCAAATGGAATCAAGTGTGAGCTATGATGTGGAGAGAATGAAGGTACAAAGTGATTGACAGCCCTTGGAAAGGGTGATCAAATTGCTATATGGAATTTTATCAAAAGGGCGAAATGTCCTCAGAGAGTGGGAAAGAGAAGAAACAAGGTACACAGCATTTTAGAAGACATTGTCAAGGACTTGAAGTTGACCTGATGCCCACTATTTTGAGAGGGATGCTGGTGAAATCCAGGGCATGAGTCATCTTGTCTCTATAACCTTTCTTCTTCTTAGCATCTCTGCCTTTTATCATAGGCACTCAACTATCTGGAGCTGAGACTAAGTTTCCCCCTTCCCTCTAACTCGAGGGTTTATCTTATTTCTTTTGTATGTGCATGTACATATGTGTGGTGTATATGCATATGCACATGTGTGCATGTGAGTGTGTGTGGATGCTAGTGCATTTGCTCATGTGTGTCTATTTCGAGGCCAGAGACCAACATCAGATATTTTCCTCCATCACTCTCTACCTTAGTTTTTGAGATATCTGAGCCTGGAGCTCACGGGTTCAGCTATACTGGCTGGCCCTGTAAGCCCCTGGGATCTACACATTTTCACACCCAGAGTTGTGATTACAGACACAGACTTTCACCACTTCTGTGCCTGGTTTTTATGTGGATGCTGGGGACCCAGACTCAGGTCCTCATGTTTCCATGACATACACGTTACCCACTGAGCCATCTTCCCAGTCCACCCATCTTATTTCTTATAATTGCACAGACTTATATAAGTTAACAGACAGAATTTGCTCTGTACTTGATGAGTGACTGGCAGTATCACCAAGAATTACTGCACAAAAGGAGAAGCTGCCCAGGGGGAGACCCCTAAAGGAAGGGCATGATGAAGGACAGACATGGGGAAAATTTTTGTTGCTTCAAAATCTGGGCGGCAAAGCCTGAGAACAAATGGGGTTATCATGACACTGTTAGAAATTTGGGGCGAGTGATGCCGGCAATATCAATTTCAGAGGCGCTGCGTTGGCGCGGTGTGTAATATCTATTCCACCGGGCATGTTCCGGGAGCTGTGAAGCCAATACAGCTTCTGTGCCTCGCAGCCATGGGGCCCTTTTGTATTAGAGAGCTTTGGAGATGTTAAGAGCATTTGGGGATCTTAGCAGAACTAAAAAAGAACCTTCCTTTCACAGTGTGTATTAGATAAGATGGAAGAAAAGTCAAGGGGGAACCGAGCTCAATAAACTCTGTTTGTGCTGAGCCCCTCAGTCTGGACACAGATTTTGTCTTAGGCTATTTCAGTTGTTCAGTCTTGCAAAGAGCACAGGTTAATTGGTTCAGGTGCGTGTCCATTTAGTGAGTATTCTGGTATACACAGACGTACATTCATGTGTATAAAATACAAATTAAATGTTCATGAATTCATATGTATGTATATATGAGTCATTCACACATGCGCCTATGTACAAATTAAGATACTGATATCAGAGTAAACATACACGTACATGTATACTTATCCATAGAAGGATGTGCTGATGCACATACATGCTGTGAGCTCAGTCTACGTCTATGCAAATATATTCATACAATCAAATATCACTAGTGTGGTAGTATCTGCCTGTAATTCCTGAACTTGGAAAGTAGACTAGAGGATCAGGAGTACAAGGTCATCCTTAGCTATATACCAAGTAAGATGATAACCTGGGCTACATGTCTTCCAAACCATAAAGAACAGCAGGCTGATGATTTAAAAGACAAATGACGCTTGTAGTCTCTGAACATTGGTCCCATCAGTTTGGGAAGGTTTGGGAAGTGCAGCTTTGCTGGAGGAGATGCATCATGGGGTGGTGAGGGTGGGTTTGGAGGATAAAAGCCTTGCACCATTTCTCATTCTCTCTTTACACCTCGTGCTTGTGCTTCAAGATTAGAGACCTCAGCTTTCGGCATCTTCCACCACGCCTGCCTCCTGCTGCCATGTTGACCCTGCCAGTATGGACTCTTAACCCTCTGGGAGGTCAGCCGAAATGAACTGTTCTCTCCTGTGAATTGCTTTGGCCGGAGTGTTTTATCTCAGCAGCAGAAAAACAACCAACACACGCAGCAACAACAGACAAATGCCTCTCAGCATCCACATGGTAGAAGCATTTGCCAGAGTAGTCAGGCAAATATCACCTTTATAGGATTATTTGTTCTTTTGGTGACCAATTTGTTGAGTTCTTTGTATATTTCTGAGATCAGCCCTCTGTCTGATGTGGGGTTGGTGAAGATCTTTTCCCATTCTGTAGGCTGCTGTTTGTCTTGTTAACCGTGTCCTTACATGGGTTGAAACATGCATTGCTATCGTATTGTCCAAGCTGTCTGTTTGCTTTGAAGCCCCTTTGTCCTGCAGGTAAAGAGAAACCAGTGAGAACACTAACCATGGGGTCTGAATGGAGCTATATGTAATGGGAAAGCTTCTCTGTGGCACCAGTTAGAAAAAGAAAAGACATATGTTTGTCTTCAGGAAAGGTTAGAAATGGCAATAAACGCAAAAATAGGCTTTCTGGCAAGTTGCTGCTTTTAATATGAAGTCAGAACATCTAAGACAGCCTTGTTTTGTCTGTGTGTGTGTGTGTGTGTGTGTGTGTGTGTGTGTGTGTGTGTGTGAGGGTGAGCACCAGGGCATGGTGGGAGGTGGGGAGGTGGGGACTTGTAGCTGATTTTCTTTCCTTGCTTCCTGGTTTTGCTAGAAAGAAACTTGTTCATTTCCCACCCACTGCTCCCCAGAGCTGCAGTATCTGTCCAAGCTTATCCTTTTAAGTGCTCAGTCCTAGAGAAAGGAGAAGAAAGGAACCAACCGTGATTTAAAATATATATGTACTGCCTTTTTTTTTTAGCTTGCAAACTGGGATTTCTCGACTCAATTTGTGTTCTTGAGACAGTGGAGTCAAGTTTATATATAGTTTTTGATGTAGGACCTAATTAGGCTCTCAGCATATCTTAATACTTTCTGCTACATCTGCATTAAAGATACCGTTGCATACATTTGCATCTCATTTACATAAAAAGTTAGCCATGCCTCTTGTAACAATCGCTTTTACCCAATACCATGGACAGCAAAGTATTTTGAAAATGCATGTAAATGCCTAGGACAACACCAGCTCTACCCCACATTCTGTGGCATCGCCCATGTGTGTAACTGATTTGTTCCCCAAAACCACTTAAGGTTAAATCAACAAGCAAGCATCTAGTCATTGAAGGAGCCTGAATTATGTGATGTATTCAAACTTGAGAGAGAACGATCTGACTGATGCTTTTATTGATGTTATTTATAATTTTGACTGTAATAATAATCGGAGGCAATCACGGTGAGAGTTTGGTGACATATTTTACAGAAGAGGGGATAGCCTTGCAATCAAAGGGTTCATTCATGTCCTTATTCATTCATGTGTCTTCAGATCAATCTATGTGGGGCGACCTTATTTCCAGGTCTCATTTAATGAGTCTCAGGCTTATCTGGGCCATTTTTCTTTAAAATTGAACATTCACCAGAGGATTGTCTCATCCCCTCGGAACGAGCTGTTTCCTGTCTTGTGCAGTGGGTCTTCCAGCCTGTTCTTATGGTTTAACCTGCTCTGTGACCCCCACCCGGACACACCATTTTGTCAAACTCAGTTTTTACCCCTCATGGCTCCCAAACCTTTGCACAGCCTTTCTGGGTATCGCTCATCAGTGCCAGGATGCAGCGAGCCTGCTGGTGAGGAGTAGACTCTCCGAGGATCTTGGAATCCACCGCTTGTGCTGGAGAACACGCTCTTTGCAAGAAATTGTTTGTCCCCTGGAAACAGTCCTAACCAAGCATAGCTGAGATTCATGACACACTTCTGCCTCACCTTGGGGATCTACCATACAAAGAGGCAGGTTTTTGCCATTTCCTGGAACTGTGAGCCCATAGAAGTCTTTGTTGGCATGCCCTGGGAAACCAATCCTCCAAGGTGACTTAGGATGAAGTTCCATGAGGACAGCTGGGGTAGTAACCATGGTACCAGCAGGGGCTTTTTCAATACCAAAGCAGAAGCAGGGCATTTGCGTTGTGAGTTCTGCTTACCCCTACAAAGCCAGGCTAAACTCAGTGCCATTTTAGAGGGGAGAACACTGAGATCCCAGGAACACCTACTTATGATACTAACAAGAGATATGGTATGGAGGGAGTTGAGCTCAAGTTGGTTTTCTTGTATTCTGTGTACAATTCCTTTGTTAAACCTGGTGGTTCAGTCTCCAGAAGTCTCTAATTGTCCCTGAAGTCAGATGTCATGATTTAAGCTCTGTCCTCCCTATCTCGGCCCACTCATCCCCGGGTTCCTCCAAAGTTCATGTAAACTGTATGTAATGTACTAGACACAGGCCCTTGGATAAATTCTCATTTAAATACACCACACTGTATTGCTGGAAAATCAGAGGTTGGCATAGACGAAAAAAATTCATTTACCAAACATTCTGTTCTGCCTATTTCAATAAAGCTCAGGCTTCTTAAGATGTTTTTGACTTAGTATCTCCACTTCCAAGTGCAGCTTTATCAGTGCTTTTTAAACGCTTCCCACAGTGCTGATTAAGGCGTTTTACAATTTGATGTGCATTTGTAACTGGTTTTCCAAACTGCAAGACAGGAAGGATTAAAACAACAGCAACAACTCTAATCCTTGTCTGGTAGAAAAGTCCCTCCCCAAATCCTTGGCTTAAAACAGAATCTGTCAGCAGAGTTTCCTTGTCTTTCCTTTGATTGAGAATGATCTCCCATGGGACGGCTTCCAACACCCAGGCATGGCAAGTCCATCCTTCGGAGGTATCACCTGCAAGTCTCCTATTTATTGATAGACACACTCATTCTCTCCATGGCGAGAATTAATGAGGTGCTTACATCTTACTTCTTGGTAGTTTAACGAGCTTCAGGCTAAAGGAGAGATCCGGTGCTGGCTGTCAGTGCTGAAAATCAGATGCCGGAGGAAGATGCAGAAAACGAGTCAGAGGGTGAAAAAAAAAAGATGAAGTTTTAACAGATGAAAATATCTCTGATTGAAAACAATCTCAAACCAGACCTTAAGAAGGCAGGAGTGTCGGAAAACCCATGAGAGCTTTCTGGGGGGAAAACGGTCCCATTTCCTTTTCCTTAAGCATGCTGTTGATCGTGGCCACCCATCTGTCTTCCTAGCCCCTTGGCCTGCTCTCCGCTAGCTGTGTGAAGTGAAAAATTGATCAGAAAACGGAATTTGCTCCCTGCTTTGTGGTTATAGCTGAAGTATTTCATCATACTGGGCTTAGAATAAATGTGTCCGATCTACACTTAATTTTATCTTAAACAGCTGGCCTCGCGACCCTAGTTAACCTGTGTTTTCTCTTCTTCTTTCATCGTTTGGAAGAGAGGTTCACGGAACACGGATTTGGAAAGGCATAAATTCTAAAGGCCTAAGAAGACAGGAATAGAAGTCAGAGTGACCTCAATCTATCAAAGGCAAGCTGAGGAGCAATAGGGACAAATAGGAGGGAGGATGCGCTGGCCACTGCATGGCCTCTCGGACTAAACTCGCTTGGACCCTTTGTGGCAGGAAAGCCTCTTGGTTGCTGACATGAGGAACCTGCATCCATGATCTGAGGACCGACTAGGAACAAGCCAAACAGTTTGCCCAAGTTAGCGTCTGGCTCTGCTGTTGTCACCTGCAGGCGCCAGCTAGCTAGCTCCATGCAGTTTGCGTTTTCATTTTGTAGATGTGGAAGTTGTGGGTACAGGCAGGTTAAATAACTCTCTCCAGTGTTCATTTAGTCAAGGATTTAACTAGCTTCAGACTGTGTTCATTCCACACGGCTAAGAACATTTCATTATAGACTCTCTAATACAAAGCTGAGAGTTAAAAAGCCAACCTGGACCTTAGCTATTGAACTCCGATTTTGCTCAAAAATGAGGAATAACCACACTTTCTATATGCTATACATTAATTAAAATCTCAAAAAAAAAACAAAACAAAAAAAAAA